>NC_142868.1:168951590-169254621 GCF_051225735.1 Oryctolagus cuniculus | reverse complement strand
AACAGTTAATGCAATTCTAAGTTTTATATCGAAGAAAATAAGCAGTGATAACTGATTACAGTGTACTTCTCTCTCCAGAGCAGACACGCTTACCTTCTTTTGTGCTTTATTCAAAGAGAAAATTGTTCCCCTATTCCCCTCCCCTCCCTTCAATATCACAGATATTTTACAGGGTACCACGTCAGCTCTGTGAGAAGTACAATGGGATATAAAGCAAGGATCTGCCCGCAATGAACTTATGACCTATTATTGTGTTGCTGTTATTCAAGCCCAGTAAATAAAGAATCTAAATCATTACAAAACAGAACCCCAGTGTAAGAAGGCCAAAAGAGATCTTGCAAGGTTGTTTTTGATAGTAGACCGCTTGCATATATTATCTCATTTGATCCTCCTAGCTGTCCATTAAGATTATTAGGATCCCAAAGAGTGACTCATTAACTTGGTCAGGTCACAGGCTTAACAAGCATAGGACCTGGACACAAACCTAGGGATTCTGGCACCAGATCCATCCTCTTTCCTTCATATACCCCATGGGATTCTCTGCTAAAATGCTACAAAATTTAAGAGTGGTAAATAGTCTATATGGATGGAAATAATTTTTTCCTGTAGTTTTATGTCTTATGATCTGCTCTACTCTCATGGCTTGGTCATCTGTGTCAGGGATACCTTTAATATTCACAGATGTATTGCTGACTCCCTAATCACTGTATCTGCTTTGCTGTGAGTTCAGGTGCCTAACATTTCTTTTGGGCTGATAAGGTTGATTTTTTTCAATAAGAATCATTTCCTTTGGGATGGAACAAGAGATTCAATTTAGTGATAGTGCATTACCACTGGCCACTTGTAAGGGTAGGGAAACAAGGCACTTGAATGACTTTATAAGGCTCACAAGTCACTTTAGAAAATACCACATAATGACGAAAGGCCAAGCAGAAGAGGGCAGCTGTTCCTATTTCTCTAAAGTACCAAGTAATAAGCACAGTGAGTGGTTTTTAAAATCTGTTATTCCTTTTAGTGATTGCCCATGATCCACTCGTACAACAAGTATTCACTCTGTACCTAAATGTTTCAGGCACTGTTCTGGGGTATGAGAAATACAGTGGGGAACAAGAAATCCCTATTCTTAATGACCTTACTTTCTCCTGGAGGAGACAGTCAGCAAGAAAACCTCTAACTCAGACAGTGTCAAGTGCTAAATGAAAATGAAAATTGTTAGATATTATGGGAGGGTAAGTGGGGGTAGCAGGAGGAAAACAAAGTTGTCTGTAGAGGTGACATGGCAGCTAAAACATGAATAATGTGAACAATTCAGTTATGAGAAGATCTGGAGTACTCATTCTGGTGGTGAGGGACTGCAAAGGAGGTGAGAAGGCCACTGTGACAGGGAGATTGCACGTAAGGGAAAAGAAGTGATTACTGTGTGTTAACAGTAGCAACTGTAGTAACAGTGATACAACAGTAAGTATATTATCATATAGTCATTATTAGAGGTACTAACTACTGGACATTAATTATATGTGGGGCATTCCGTTAATTGCTTTACATACATGGTTTCTGTCCATCCTCAGAATAGCTCTACATGAGAGCATTTATTTTTGTCTTCATTTTACAAACAAGGAAAATGAAGCATAGAAAAGATAGGGACTTTATTCCTGGGTAGAGTTAGGAGGTTTATCGGATTCCAAAAACCACTGTATGCACCAAGGTTGCATGGGGCCCAAACTACTCATGATGAGACTCAGCCAGGGACTAAGCGTTTGGAGCATTCAGCCTGAGTGAAGAAGCAATTACCTGGAGGGTAGGAGTGCTTTCCATCCACAATCCACTCCAGTAAGGCCTCTATTAGTTCAAGATTAACCTTGTCAAAATCCATGACGGACATAGTTTTGATGACTGATTTGCTAACCCCTGAAAGAAAGGTAAACATCAGGACAATTACACATTATGAAGACAATATGCCTGTGAACTAGGTGAGTGCTGATTTAATAACAGATGTTTGCATCCAACATACTGAAATGAAAAATTTTTTTTTTTTTTTTTTTTTTTTACAGGCAGAGTGGACAGTGAGAGAGACAGAGAAAGGTCTTCCTTTTGCTGTTGGCTCACCCTCCAATGGCCACCGTGGCTGGTGTGCTGCGGCTGGCGCACCGCGCTGATCTGAAGGCAGGAGCCAGGTGCTTCTCCTGGTCTCCCATGGAGGGCAGGGCCCAAGCATTTGGGCCATCCTCCACTGCACTCCCTGGCCACAGCAGAGAGCTGGCCTGGAAGAGGGGCAACCGGGACAGAATCCGGTGCCCCAACCGGGACTAGAACCCGGTGTGCCGGCGCCGCAAGGCAGAGGATTAGCCTAGTGAGCCGCGGCACCGGCCTGAAATGAACTTTTATCTTCTAGTCTCTGAGAAAATACAATGTCGCCAGAAGCTTTTTTTTGCTTGAACAAAATAACCCAAAGAGCAAGCTCCTGGCCCTGTGGGAAAGGCATAGATGGACCACTCAAAACTCTCCTCCTTCTTTCCCTCTTTTATTCATCACATATTTATTTAAAGTTTAAGTTCTGGAAACAAAGATCAAAGTCAAGCAGATTTTAGATTTTAGATGGACTCCTTCCAGAGTCAAATCATGAGTCAGATGGAAATCAGTAAACAGAGATCACAGGTTCACGGTCATTAATCATGACTCTTAAGCTTTAGGTTCCTTGGAGAAAATGATGGAAGTGGTGGATCTTTCCTGAAAAACATAAGTGATTTTAACTGTTTCACCAACACTCCTGGAATCTAACCAGAGACCCTCAGTTTACCAGTGTATAATCTCCTTCCAATCTGAGGACTAAGTAAAAGCACAGTTCTTGGGTTGTACTCCAACCCTCAGCTCTTTTAACAAATATCTCTGGGTGACTAATTCTCCAAAAACAGCTGCCCTTGCTTCTTGGCTCCTCCTTAATGGCCCATGACCCTAACTATGGTCTGACTAGAACAAAATAACTGGAGTTGGTATCAGGAAAGAGAAACATTCTATATGTTGGTGGGAACTCTGAGAGGGGCAAAAGCAGTGTCTAAACAATGTTATCTGACAGGGTGAATCCCACATTGGTCAAAATGGGAGAAAGAGCCTGCCTACAAAAACAAGAGTGTGGTTGGGTGAAGAAGGCACAGTAGGAATCACTTTTCTTTAGGAAGATTCCAAACAGCCAGATTTTTTTTCAAAAAGAAAAAGGACCAGCTAACTGAAAAAAGTAGAGAAGGTAGAACAGTTTTGTTATTTTTAAAAAAAACCCACAAAACAATAGTTTGATAGTTTTAACTAATCAATAATATACTTAAAGACTTGGTTAATTTTTTTTCTTTTTTAAATATTTATCATCTGAATTTATTCCAGGACTGATTATCTTATTTATTTATTTATTTATTTATTTATTTTGACAGGCAGAGTAGACAGTGAGAGAGAGAGACAGAGAAAGGTCTTCCTTTTGCTGTTGGTTCACCCTCCAACGGCAGCCACGGCTGGCGCACTGCACTGATCCGATGGCAGGAGCCAGGTACTTATCCTGGTCTCCCATGGGGTGCAGGGCCCAAGTACTCGGGCCATCCTCCACTGCACTCCCTGGCCACAGCAGAGAGCTGGCCTGGAAGAGGGGCAACCGGGACAGAATCCAGCACCCCGACCGGGACTAGGACCCGGTGTGCCGGCGCCGCAAGGCGGAGGATTAGCCTAGTGAGCCGTGGCGCCGGCCTATTTATTTATTTTTTATTTAAAACATTTAATTTATTTATTTGAAAGACAGAGTTACAGAAAGAGGTAGAGACAGAAAGAGAGGTCTTCCATCTGCTGGTTCATTCCAGAAATGGCCGTGATGGCCAGAGCTGAGCTGATCCAAAGCCAGGAGCCAGGAGCCTCCTCCACGTCTCCCATGTGAGTGCAAGGGCCCAAGCACCTGGACCATCTTCCACTGCTTTCCCAGGCCATAGCAGAGAGCTGGATTGGAAGAGGAGCAGCTGGGACTCAAACCAGCTCCCATATGGGATGTTGACACTGCACGCGGTGGCTTTAACCTGCTGTGCCACAGCACCGGCCCTATCATTTTTATTTTAAACTAGCAAAAGTTTTTAAAAAATTGAGCTCCAGAACATTATGTAATTTTCTGAGAGGTGAGAGCCCTGAGATCAACTAGATCAAGTCTTGTAAGTTCAGAAAAGTTAAGCAGAAATGAGCATTAAAAAAGATTTATTTATGAGAGAGAGAGAGGTCTTCCATCTGCTGGTTTACACCCCAAATGGCTGCAATATCAAGGGCTGGGCCAGGCTAAAGCCAGGAGCCAGGAACTTATTCAAGTCTCCCACATGGGTGAAGGGGCCCAAACACTTGGGTGATTTTCTGCTGCTTTTTCCAGGCAATTATCAGGGAGCTGGATCAGAAGTGGAGAGCTGGGATTCGAACTGGTGGGAATGGGCATTTTTTTTTTTTTTTTTTTTTTTGACAGGCAGAGTGGACAGTGAGAGAGAGAGAGAGACAGAGAGGAAGGTCTTCCTTTGCCATTGGTTCACTCTCCAATGGCCACCGTGGCCGGCGCGCTGCAGCCGGCGCACCGTGCTGATCCGAAGGCAGGAGCCAGGTGCTTCTCCTGGTCTCCCATGGGGTGCAGGGCCCAAGCACCTGGGCCATCCTCCACTGCAATCCCGGGCCACAGCAGAGAGCTGGCCTGGAAGAAGGGCAACCGGGACAGAATCTGGCGCCCTGACCGGGACTAGAACCTGGTGTGCTGGTGCCGCAAGGCGGAGGATTAGCCTAGTGCGCCGCGGCGCTGGCGGGAATGGGCATTTTTTAAGAAAAGATTTATTTATTTGAAAGGCAGAGTTGCAAAGAGGGAGGGAGGGAGGGAGGCAGGGAGAGAGATATCTTCCATCTGCTGATTCACTCCTTAAATGGCTGCAACAGCTGGGGCTTGGCCAGGCTGAAGCTAGGAGTCCGGAACTCCTTCTGGGTCTCTAACACGGGTGGCAGGGGCCCAAGTACTTGGGGCATCTTCCACTGCCTTCCCAGACATATTTACAGGGAACTGGATTGGAAGCAGAGCAGCTACGACTCAAACTCGTGCCCATATGGCATGCCAGCATTGCAGGCGCTGGCTTAACCTGATGCCACAATACCAGCCCTTAGGAGTAAGCATTTTGCCCTAATGGTTAATATGCCAAGGAATTAAGGCATTAATGGGACAGGAGTTTGACACAGCAGTTAAGAAACCTGCATTCTATATTGCAGTATCAAGTTTTAGTCCTACCTCCTCTACCACCAGTCCAGCTTCCTGCTGAGATACACCCTGGGAGGCAGTAGGTGATAGCTCTAGTACCATATGGCAGACTGGGATGAGTTCCAGGCTAGGGTTTGGCTTGGCCCAGTGGTTGCTGTTATAGGCATTTGGGGAATAAACCAGCCGATGGAAGGTCTCTCTCTTTTTCTCTGCCTTTCAAATAAAATGAAAATAAGCACAAAATGTTAAAAAAGAAAAAGAGGGGCCGGTGCTGTGGCTCAGCAGGTTAACGCCCTGGCGTGAAGCGCCGGCATCCCATATGGGAGCCGGTTCAAAACCCGGCTGCTCCACTTCTCATCCAGCTCTCTGCTATGGCCTGGGAGAGCAGTAATAGATGGCCCAAGTCCTTGGGCCCCTGCACCCATGTGGGAGACCCGGAAAGAAGCTCCTGGCTCCTGGCTTCGGATCAGCGCAGCTCTAGCTGTTGTGGCCATCTGGGAAGTGATCCAGTGGATGGAAGACCTCTCTCTGTCTCTCTCTCTGCCTCGCCTCTCTGTGTAACTCTTTCAAATAAATAAATAAATTTTTTTTTTTAAAAAGAGATAATACAAACTTAAAAAAAAGAAAAGAAAAAGATACAAGGGCTAGAGTTGTAGTGTAGCACATTAAGCCACTGCTTGCCATAACTGGCATCCCATATCCGAGTGCTGCTCTGAGTCCTGGCTGCTCCACTTCTGATGTAGCTCTCTGCTTATTCACTGGGGAAGGCATTAGAAAATAGCCCAAGTGCTTGGGCCCCTAATACTCACGTGGGAGACTGGATGGAGTTCCTGGCTACTGGCTTCAGCCTGGCCCAGACCTGGCTGTTGAGGACATTTGAGGAATGAAGCAGTAGATAGAAGATCTCTTTCTCTCTTGTTCTGCCTTGCAAATAAATAAATCTTAAAAAAAAAAAAAAATCCAAGAAGAAAGACAAGACAAAAAGATGCCTACATTGGAGTGCCTAATTTAATTCCTGGCTCTGGCTTCTAACTCCAGCTTCATCCCAGTGCAAGCGCTGGACGGCAACAGTGGTGGCTCAAGTAATTGGATTCTTGCCAACTACTTGCCAGTGATGGAGCTTAGCTTCAGCCGTGCTGGATACTTGGGGAGAGAACCAGGGAACCATTTCTCTCTCTCTCTCTCTTCTCTCTCTCTCTTTCTCTGTTCCCCACTCCCTCTCAACTAGATAAAAATTGGTAAAAAAAAAAAAAAAAAAAAAGAAAGAAAGAAAGAAAGAAAAACTAAGCAATTAGCCCCACATCATATAGAAACTAGTGGCAGAGCCAGGCTTCCTGTCTTGAACTCCTCCCTCTCCATTATCCTTAGAAAGGAGGTCCCAGAGATACTGTCTCTACTTTGGTAGTATCTGTGCTTGAAATTAGAAAGGCATGGCTCACATGTGATTATAAACCTTAGACAGGATTCTGAAATTTTGAAAGAGAAATGAAAGGGGAATTTCCTTTTTCACAATTTAATAAAAAAAGGAAGTGGGAGTTATTAGCTGGTATGATGCATAAAAGGAACAAAAATTTGTAATTCAGACACAAAGAGGAGATCAAAAAGTTTATGGGAAATATAACTAAAATACTATTTTATTTTGGTGCAAAGAATTTTGAAAGCCATGTATATGAGTGGTCTTCAAAAAGCTCATGGAAGAAAATGTATTAAAATTTATGTTACATGTATCTTCCCAAACAACAGAACAAGGCTAATGCCCAAATTCCTTGGTAATTACCATCCAGGGCTGGGACAGTCTTTGGTGTAAGGAGAAAAAGTAAAAGTTCTTGTTTCTTGTTCCACAGAAGCAGTTTGGAGGTTCTAACTTGTGAAACATAAGCTCCTTTCTTTGGGAAGGACTAAGAGGAACAGTGGTAGTAGATCAGGTAAAAGTGAGCAGGAAGGGCAGTGAAGACTTGTCCCTAGTGTAGGCACAAAGAAAACAGCTAAAGTAGTAACCCTGCAGTTACTCTGGTTTCAATACAATCTATATGCATAGAAGACCACACAGGAACAAGGAGTAGCTAGGTAGAGACTGCCACAGAAGGAGGGCACCTAACAACACATACAAAAATGCTCTGCACGGGGTGGACTCTCAGAAGATGTTATTTTAAAACTCGATGAATAATGCTAAAATTAGTGAGTGAAATTTACAGGTATTTAATAGCTTCGAATATCCCTCCACAAATGACTAGTTAACTGCAAAAGAAATAAATAGTAATCATATAAGGGAGAAACTTGGCAAATATCACCTTAACCAAGTCATCAAGTTCACACTGTCAATAACGAGACAAATCAACATCCTGTGCCTCTTGATATGTGCACTGAGAACTCAGCATTGCTTGTTTCAGTGGTAATCGAGCCCAAAATGCAACACTTAAGTGTAATCAGGGCAACATCAGCAAAACCCAAAAGGAAGAACAATTAAATAAAACAATTGTTAAAAATGTCAAGATCATAAAAGACAAAGGAAGCATGAGGAATGAATACAGTATATGATCCTGCATAGAATCCTGGACCAGGAAAAATAGCAATAATGGATACTGGTGAGATTAACTGTTAAAATTTAATCTGGGTTATAGGCCGCCGCCGCGGCTCACTAGGCTAATCCTCCGCCTTGCGGCACCGGCACACTGGGTTCTAGTCCCGGTCAGGGCGCCAGATTCTGTCCCGGTTGCCCCTCTTCCAGGCCAGCTCTCTGCTGTGGCCCGGGAGTGCAGTGGAGGATGGCCCAACTGCTTGGGCCCTACACCCCATGGGAGACCAGGAGAAGTACCTGGCTCCTGCCATCGGATCAGTGCAGCGCGCCGGCCATTGGAGGGTGAACCAACGGCAAAAGGAAGACCTTTCTCTCTGTCTCTCTCTCTCACTGTCCACTCTGCCTGTCAAAAAAATAAATAAATAAATAAATAAAAATTTAATCTGGGTTGTGGATTAAGTATTTGTATGAGGGACAGGTGCCTACTGTAGCAATTAAGCTGCTCTTTGGGATGCCTGCATCCCATATCAGAGGGTCTAGATTCAAGTCCTGGCTTTACTCTCTTTTCTAGCTTTCTGCTAATTTGCACACAGAGAGGAGGAGCAGGTGATGGCTCAAGTGAATGGGTCCCTGCCATCCATGTGGGAGATCCTGATTTGAGTTCCTGGCTCCTGGCTCCTGGCTTTGACCTGGATCAGCCTTGTCTATTGCAGGCATTTGGGGAGTGAACTAGAAAATGGGAGCTCTCTGTCTCTCCCTTGCTCTGCCTTTCAAATAAATAAATAAATAAAAATTCCATAAAATAACAGTATTATAACAGGGTTAAATGACTTCATTTTTATTATTATTAAAGTTATCTAAGAGAATGTCCTTGTTCTTAGAAAATACACACTTAGCCGGCACCGCGGCTCAATAGGCTAATCCTCTGCCTTGCGGCGCTGGCACACTGGGTTCTATCCTGGTCAGGGCGTCGGATTCTGTCCCGGTTGCCCCTCTTCCAGGCCAGCTCTCTGCTGTGGCCAGGGAGTGCAGTGGAGGATGGCCCAAGTGCTTGGGCCCTGCACCCTATGGGAGACCAGGAGAAGCACCTGGCTTCTGCCATCGGATCAGCGTGGCAGCCATTAGAGGGTGAACCAATGGCAAAAGGAAGACCTTTCTCTCTCTCTCTCTCTCCCTGTCCACTCTGCCTGTCAAAAAAAAAAAAAAAAAATACACACTTAAATATTAGGGGTGAGGAGATATCACATTGCAACATACTCTTAAGAGATTCAGGAAAGACAAATACATGTGCACAAAGCAAATGAAAGAAAATATTAATCAGTGAGCTGGGGATAAAGAGTTTAGAGAGTTCATTCTATAGCCTTGCATCACTTCAAAATAAAATTTATAAAATATCTAAAAATATAATTTATATATTTTTTAAAGAATTTATTTATTTATTTGAAAGGTAGAGTAGCAGAGAAAGAGAGAAATCTTCCATTTGCTGGTTCACTCTCCAAATGGCTAAAATGGCTAGGGCTGAGGGTCCATGTCAAAGCAAGAAGCCTAGAACTCCATCCGGGTCTCCCAAGTGGTAGCAGAGTCCCAAGTACTTGGGCCAACTTCTGTTGTTTCTCTTTGGCAGGGATTTGTATAGGAAGTGGAAAGGCCAGAACTTGAACCAGCGCACATATGGGATGCTGGCATCGCAAGCAGCAGTTTAACCCACAACACTGGCCCTATAATTTATATTTCATTACTTCCAATTTTTCTCCAATGAACATGTACTTGTCTTAAAATCAGAAAAAAAAAAAAAACCCACACTGGTGAACAGGGTAACAATATAATCTAAATATGTATTAGAACTACTAATTCCTAAGTTTAAAAGTTATTGTGATGAAATAAAGGCAATGCAACTATGGAATGAGTCATGTTTTTCTTTTTCTGGCAATCTCTGGCATAACTGCACTATTCCCCCAGAAAGCACGTTACCTTTATAGCGGGCCAGGAGCTGCTTAAAATCTAACTGCTGATCTGGCACTGCATCTTTGACAGAATCCTGATCCTGGAGGTGAAGGGAGAGCCGCAGGTCTTCCTCCACTTCTTCAAAGGCAGTTCTGTTGCGTCTTGCTTTAAGCTTTTCCTTTGAAATCTGTTTCATGGAGCGCATGTATGGGCTCCCATCCTGTATCACATACCTGAGAAAGGGAGACAAGGGAACATGTCTGTGTGCATGTGGGTCTGTGAGTGAGGAGCAGAGGTAGTCGCCTATTGTATGTGTTCAGCCAGCAGAATGCTGCTGTCTGCAACTCAATGTGCTGATCCTTCTCCCAGTCCAGGGTTCCCCTGGCTGGGGCCCATTTCTGGCCAGGAACGCACTGGAATGCTTCACTGCTGGACAGAAGATCAGATAAGAATTTGGAGAAAAGTTCTATCACAGAAAAGAGTCATGAGCATTCAAAAACCACATCTGAGTTGTAGCCTCAGTAATGCCTCTTCTCATTTCATTTTCTTCTTTTGTAGTCTTATCTACTCCTGCAAATTCAACTATAATTTACAAGTAACTGACTCACCTTCACTGCAATCAAATTTAAAACTGTACTTCTGTTGGCTAAACATCTCCATAAGATTTTCTTGAAAACTCTTTCTAGAGGCTGGCGCCATGGCTTACATGGTTAACCCTCCACCTGTGGCGCTGGCATCCCATATGGGCGCCGGGTTCTAGTCCCAGTTGCTCCTCTTCCAGTCCAGCTCTCTGCTGTGGCCCAGGAGGGCAGTAGAGGATGGCCCGAGTGCTTGGGCCCCTATACCCGCGTGGGAGACCAGGAGGAAGCACCTGGCTCCTGGCTTCGGATCAGTGCAGCGCCGGCCGTTTGGGGAGTGAACCAAGGGAAGGAAGACCTTTCTCTCTGTCTCTCTCTCTCACTATCTATAACTCTACCTGTCAAAAAAAAAAAAAAAAAAAAGAAAAGAAAAGAAAAGGTTCCTGCTCGCAGGGTAGAGCAAGGATAACCCTTAAAACAAACAAACAAAACTCTTTCTAATTAGACAGTTTAGTATTTGTTGGTGATAATACCATTAGACAATCCGGAAAAATGGAAAAGTCATCAGATTTGAAACTAAATTTAAGTTTCAGTTTAAATTTAAACTGGATTTAAGTTCTAGGTCTGCTGTTACATCAATTTGTCATAAGACTTTATGCAAGTTAATTTCAAAGGCAGAGTTACAGAGAGGCAGAGGCAGAGACAGAGAGGTCTTTATCCACTGGTTTACTCCCCAGATGGCTGCAATGGCCAGAGCTGTACTGATCGAAGGCAGGAGCCAGGAGCTTCTTCCTGGTGCAGGGGCCCAAGTCAAGAGGAGTGGGATAGGGCCCATAAAATCACAATACCTTAAAAAAAACTTATTTATTTATTCATTTTTATTTGAAAGCAGACAGAAAGAGAGAGAGAATCTTCCATTTACCAGTTTACTCCTCAAATGCCCCCAACGTCAGGGGTTGGGCCAGACCAAAGTCAGGAATCAGAAAGCAATCTGGGTCTCCCATGTAGGTTGGAGGGACATAAGCTTTTTTTTTTTTGACAGGCAGAGTTAGACAGTGAGAGAGAGAGAAAGGTCTTCCTTTCCATTGGTTCACCCCCCAAATGGCCGCTACAGCCAGCATGCTGCGCCGATCTGAAGCCAGGAGCCAGGTGCTTCCTCCTGGTCTCCCATGGGGTGCAGGGCCCAAGCACTTGGGCCATCCTCCACTGCACTCCCGGGCCACAGCAGAGAGCTGGACTGGAAGAGGAGCAGCCGGGACAGAATGCAGCACCCTGACCGGGACTAGAACCCAGGGTGCCGGCGCTGCAGGCGGAGGATTAGCCAAGTGAGCCGTGGCGCTTGCCCGGACATAAGTATTTGAGCCATCACCCACTGCCTCCCAGGGTGCACATTAGCAGGAAGCGGAAATTGGGAGAACTGGAACTCAAATCCAGGTACTTTGATATGGGAAGAAGGCATCCCCAGCAGCAGCTTAACTGCTGTACCAAATGTTTGCCCCTGGAAAATAGGAATCTTTCAATAAGTTCCCTAAGTATTCTTATTGTACACTACAATTGAAGCTTGATGTTTTCAGCTTGAAAATATTGCATCATTAAATAAATATGGAGTCGGAAGGGTTGCTTAATAGGGATAGAAAGAGCTAGGAGGAGGAGAAAAATTCTGAGTTGAGTTTAAGGTGATCTGGGGTGTTTTCATTCTGGAGATTAGAGATCAGGAATGAAGAAACTGACCAGTGAGTTCTTGGCACAGAAGGGACAGCTGAAATCACACAGATAGCTAAAGGAGAGTTTAACAGTGAACAGAAACAGTGCAAAGATAAAATCTTGGGGAAACACTCAAGATTAAAAGAATAGGAAGAAAAAGCAGGGCTTTCAAAGGAGAGAAATCTGTTTGCATACAACAGACATTACCTTTTCTATCAAGTGCTGCAAGTATTTACACAGACATCTTAACACTCAGCCTACACTGCAGACTTCTTGACAGCAGAGCCGTTCTAACAGCTAACCTTTGTAAAACCCGTACTCGGTGCAGGCACAGTTTTAAGCACTTTGCAAATATTAATTCATGAATTAATCCTCATAAAACCCTTGTAAAGTAGCTGCTGTTAAAATATCCATTTTTCATAAGATGAAACTGAGGGACAGAGAGATTAACTTCCTGCCAAAGTTACAGTTTGCAAGTAAAGGAATTTAAATCTTGCTAGTTTGTTTGCTGAAAGAAAAGGGAAAACAAAATGCTCAAGTAGAAAAATTAGAAAAAGACTAACACATTTATGAGTATTCTAGCATACTGAGGGAAGAAACAGTTCTATTTTCAAAGACTTTCAGTGAAGCTTAAAATCTTCCTTACCTTGTCACAGCAATTGCATCTTCCAGAAAAAACTGATCAACAGGAAATGTACGCCCTAGAAAAGTAATAAGAAAAGTCTGAGAAATAACCAAGTCTTTATTAAAAAGAAGTCATATATAAAATTGAAATCTCTCAACAAGTAGGTATGTTATCTCCTTATTAACTGCAATGTACTGTTGTGATTCTGTTAGAAACAAGTCACTTCTCCAGAAAGAGGCTTAAATGCCTATTAATTCAAATGACCTTTAAAATAATTGTACCCACTTTTTAGAAAGATACATATTTAATGAAATTTTAATCACCTGGTATAGTAATAACTGGGCAGGAATTAAAGTATTCTGAAAAGAGCTCAGTGTTTAAAGTTGCGCTCATTAGAATAACTTGAAGGGTCGGCCTCTGCAATACAATGTCCTTCAAAACTAGCAGCAGGAAATCACTAGAGGAAATAGAAGACACTCGTGAAGATCAAGCAGGTTCAATAGATGACAATTAATAACTCAAAAAAACTTTAAAATTTTCTCCCTGAGAGGAAGAGAGAGGGAGAGCGAGCTCCCACCTGGGGATTCACTCCCCAAAAGCCTACAACAGCTTTGGGCTAGGCCAAAGCCAATTGCTGGAAACTGAATATGGATTTGCCATGTGGGTTACAGGGATCCAACTACTTGGGCCATCACCCAGGGTGTGCATTAGCCAGAAGCTGAAATCAGTAGCTGGAGCCGGTAATCAAACCCAGGGACTCCGATGTGAGGTGCAGGCATCTAACCAGCATCATAACTGCTAATTTAAATGCCTGCCCATACTAACTTTTGTTATCTTTTGAACAATGATGTATAAGATCTACAGGGATAAAAAATTCTAAGACTCCTAGAAAATGTGTTATGTTTCTGGATGTGAAGACTTAATATCATAAAGATTATCGATTCTCTCAAACTCATTTCAGTGCAATAAAAATACTAAAAGGATTTATCATCAAATTTGAGAGTCTACCTCTTGATATCTATGTGCACACAAAGAAGCATATACAAAGATTTTCATTTAGGTACTGTTTGTAATAGTAAAATAGAAATTATCTAAATACACATCCAACAAGAAATGGTTAATTATAACACTATCACCCAGTCTATGAAATAACATAAAGCAGATAAAAGAAATAATGCGGGGCCAGCGCTGTAGTGCAGTGGGTTAACACCCTGGCCTAAAGCGCCAGCATCCCATATGGGTGCCAGTTCAAGTCCAGGCTACTCCACTTCCAATCCAGCTCTCTGCTATGGCCTGAGAAAGCAGTATAAGATGACCCAGGTCTTTGGGCTCCTGCACCCGCGTGGGAGACCTGGAAGAAGCTCCTGGCTTCAGATCAGTGCAGCTCTGGCTGTTGCGGCCAATTGGGGAGTGAACCATCGGATGGAAGACCTCTCTGTCTCTCTCTCTGTCTCTGTCTCTCTTTCTCTCTCTGCCTCTCCTCTTTTTAACTCTGCCTTTCAAACAAATAAATAAATCTTTAAAAAAAAAAAAAAAAAAAGAAAGAATGTAGGGGAGAGCATTTGGTCTGGTAGTTATTCTGGTTAACATGCCTGAGACCCACATCAGAGTGTCTGGGTTCAATTCTCAACTCTGTCTCCTGACTCTGGCTTCCTGCTAATGCAGACCCTGGGAAGCAGTGGTAATGGTTCAAGTAATTGGCTTTGTCTCCTACCTGGGAAACCTGGCTTTTGCCTTGCAAGGCCCTGGCCAATGTGGGCATTTGTGGAACGAATTAGAAGATAGGAGCTTTCTCTCACTCTGTCTCTCAAATAAATAAATTTTAAAAGAATAAAGTAGACTTCTAGATTATGACATAAAACGTCTCTAAGATACATTGTTAGTGAAAATAAAACTAAGTATGTAATGCAGAATAGCAATAGCTAACTGGTCTCTCTGCTTCAGCCCGACCTTTTGTGATCAATTCTCAATAGTACCGACCAATAATTCCAGTCAAATGTCAATCTGATTGTGCCACTCTGATCAAAATCCTAAGACTTCCCATTTGAATCCTTCCTAAGAAGACCCTACAGGGTCTGCATCGCCGCCATGCCTTGCCATTGCTCTCCCTCTTCCTCACTGAGCTCCAGCACACTGTTCTTCTTGCTGTCCATGAGGTACAAGCCTCAGGTCCTTCCTGCATGCTACTAATCTGCCTGGAATGGGCTTTTCCCAGCCATTCACCCAGGGAGCTTCCTCACATCCTTCAAGTCTTTGCTCAAATTTCTTCTCAGTGAGGCCTTCCTGGGCTACCTTATTTAAGATTTTCTAAAAGTTATTTATTTAGAGGTCAGCACCAAGGCACAGATTAGGCCATCACCTGCAACACTGGTATCCCATATGGACTCTGGTTCAAGTACTGGCTGCTTCATTTCTTTTTTTTTTTTTTTTTTTAACAGGCAGAGTGGACAGTGAGAGAGAGAGAGAGACAGAGAGAAAGGTCTTCCTTTGCCATTGGTTCACCCTCCAATGGCCGCTGCGGCTGGCGTGCTGCGGCCAGCGCACCGTGCTGATCTGAAGGCAGGAGCCAGGTGCTTCCCCTGGTCTCCAATGGGGTACAGGGCCCAAGCACTTGGGCCATCCTCCACTGCACTCCCTGGCCACAGCAGAGAGCTGGCCTGGAAGAGGGGCAACCGGGACAGAATCTGGTGCCCCAACCGGGACTAGAACCCAGTGTGCCGGCACCGCAAGGCGGAGGATTAGCCTACTGAGCCGTGGCGCCAGTCATTTCCTATTCAGCTCCCTGCTAACACACCTGGGAAAGCAGTGGAAGAGGGCCCAAATCCCTGGGCCCTTGCACTCACATGGGAGACCAGGATGGAGTTCTAGGCTCCTGGCTTCAGTCTGACCCAACCCCAGTCATTTGGCCATTTGGGGAGTGAACTAGCAGGTGGAGAAACTCTTTCTCTCTCTGAAACTCTGTCTTTTAAATAAATAAGTCAATCTTAAAAAATTATTTTTGGGGGCCAATACTGTGTCATAGTAGGTTAAGCCCCTGACTGTAGTGCTGGCATCCTATATGGGTGCCAGTTGGAGTCCCAGCTGCTCCACTTTCAATCTAGCTCTAGCTTATGGCCTGGGAAATCAGTAGAAGATGGCCCAAGAGCTCAGGCCCCTGCACCTTCGAGGGAGACCCATAAGAAGCTCCTGGCTCCTGTCTCCGGAAGGGCTCAGCTCCCGCTGTTGTGGCCATTTGGGGAGTGAACCAGCGGATGGAAGACCTTTCTCTCTGTCTCTCCCTCCCTCTCTCTGTTAACTCTACCTCTCAAATAAATAAATAAAATCTTTAAAATTATTTTTAAAATTTTCATTTTATTTGAAAGGCAGAGACTGGGAGGTGGGAGTGGGGAAAAAGAGAGATCACTGGGCCTTCCATTTGCTTGCAACAGCCAGGGATGGGCCAGGGCAAAGCCAGGAGCCAGGAACTCTATCCTGGTCTCCCACAATGGTGCCAGCTTCAGGTATTTTGTTACAGCACAGAAAATGGACTAACATATGCTTCAACCCTCTAAAATTCTAATTCTTAAAATACAAACGCCTTATTATCCTCGGTGTACAGGGCCCTGAGATGTGGCTCCTGCTACTCTTCCCTCTGCCACTCAACTGCTCATTCATGTACCAGCTGCACCGGCCTCTCTTCACCTTCTGGACTCACAAAGTCCCTTCCCACTATGCAGTCTTTGCTTGTGCTATACTTGCCTCCCACTGTCACATGCAATTACTTCTCAGACTTGCATTTTCAATTTAAATATCATCTCTTCAGAGATCTGCTCTCTGGCCATCATATGGATCTTTCTCAAACACAGCATCCTGTTCATTCCTTCCTAGTATCTATTCCAATTTGCAATTGTTCATTTAATTGTTTGTCTCCTTGTTAATTATTTCCTTTTCCTACCAGACTGTAAGAGATGACAGGGAACCATACATACTTGTTCACCATTATATCTCCAGGGCATTTAATATTGGCTCATTGAACATACAAATGAAGGTCAGGACTGAATGACTGAATAAAGGAAGCACATATAGACTGGCCATCACCTACAGCATGTATTACACCTGTTATTCCTATTAAACACAGTGTCCTACTCAGCATGGTTCCCAGGAGGGTGTGAAACTTCCCTTCTAATTTATTAGGATGACTTCTCTAGTGACGAACACGTGCTCTCCTAGCATTTGTAGGGCTACAGATCAGGTAAGCTGTTCCTTTTCTCTAACTTGGGCCTTCCTTATGGCAAATTACCATTAGGAGTCTAGGAAATGCAACTGAAAGCAGAACACAATTTTTTCAGCCATGTCTTCATTTTATGTCTGTGAGTGTTCACTGGGACCATTTTTTTACCTTTCTTCTGTCCTCTCGTGAACTTCATCAACAATGATATGGGTGACTCCTTGTAAAGCTGTATCTCCTTCAAGTCTTCTTAGCAGTACTCCTGTGGTGCAGTAGAGCAGCCTGGTGGCTGAGGACTTAAAGGGGAAACATAAAGCATTTAGGAAGTTTTTGAAAATAAATTTACTGAAATTCGGAATGGATAAAGATTAAGAATATTGAGGACAATAGCAGCTTCATTTACTATAAAACAATATTAAATGTACAACTTGTAGGTGGAGACAATAAAAGCTTTTCTACTTTACATCAAAAATTTAAGCTTAATATTCTCATAGAAGGCTCTCAAAAATTATTACAAAATAAAACAAATAAACAAACAAAAAAAAACCCCAGTGATGATGAAATAAAATTTGAATTTGCTCCTTAGATAGATTAAATCCCAGGTTCAAGAGCAAAACAGGGGACAAGTGTTTAGTTTAACAATTAAAACACCACTTGGGAAACTTGCATCCTATATTAGAATGCCTGGGTTCAAGCCTCAGGTTAATGTCTGAGTCCAGCTTTCTGTTGATGCATACCTTAAGAGGTAGCAGGTAATTGGGTCCCTGACACCCATGTGAGAGACTCTGAGTTCCCAGTTTCTGGATTCAGCCTGGCCCAGCCTAGCTGTTGTGGGTATGCATAACAGAGTGAATAAGTGGATGGAAGATCTCTCTCTCTTTCTCTCCCCCCACCCCCTTCTGTGTTTGTGTGTGTGTGTTTGTATGTCTGTCTTTCAAGTAAAATAATAAATTTTAAAAGAGCAAAACTGCATTTACTATTTCACTTCTGTCACTAAACAATAAAAAGTCTTTCTAGAGGAAATTTAGTACAACTAAATGAGAATTCTTATGTCAAAATATTTCTAAAAGAACTTCAGCCCTACTGAAGTCGATCATCAATTTAAAGTAGTCTAAAAGTATATATCCTAAATTGACCATTAATCTCCAGACTCCAAAACTCTTTGCATATGAAAACTGTAAATTTCTATGACCAACGAATAAGCAGAGAATACAAACCTTGACACTTTCTAACCGAATCTGGTATCCCACCGTCAGACCCACCCTCTCTGCTCTTTCTTTAGCAACACGTTCAGCAACAGAGATGGCAGAGATTCGTCGGGGCTGGGTACAGATGATGTTTGCCACTTTCTCAGGTGGCCCATTCAGAGAATCATCCAGAATAAACTGGGGAATCTGTGTGGTTTTCCCACATCTGTAGGTCAAAACAAGTTAAGTCCCAAGTCAAGAGCTAGTTAACTAAAGAATCAATCATATGCAATGAGGAAAGTGATAAAGCTAATTAGAATAAAGTTTTATCATTTTTCTGAAACTATTTACTGGTTTACTACCTAGAACAGACAAATTTGAGGAATTTGCACTCAGATTAACAGGGCAATCCAATCATACTCTACTCTCATTTACAAAATTGGAACTATTGAACAGATACCAGATGAAGGTCTGTAAATGCCTCTAAGAATGTAAACTCTACATATGAATCACAAAGAAAAGGAGGATTATTAATTTGATTTGGTGAGAAGTAGACTGAGGTTAAAATGATCAGAAACTACATTTTGGTACAAAAAAATTTGAGATCCATGCAGTTGTTTCATAGTATTCATTCTCAAAGACTCCTCATATGCACGGATTTCAAAATTTTTTGCACCAAAACCAATATTTTAATTCCATTTTCCACACACACACACACACACACACACACACAAACACACATACAGATACAAAACTAGAAGATATAAGATTACTACTATAGGGGCCAGTGTCCTGGCACAGCAGGATAAGCTGCTGCCTGCAACACCAGCGTCCCATATGAGTGCCAGTTCAAGTCCCAGCTGTTCCATTTCCAACCCAGTTCCCTGCTAATGTCCTGGGAAAGCAGTGGAAGGATGGCCTGAGTGCTTGGGCCCCTGCCACCCAGGTGAGATACCAGACGGAGTTCCAGGCTCCTGGCTTTGGCTTGGTTCAGCTCTGGCCACTGAGGCCATTTAGGAAGTGAACTAGTGGATGGAAGACCTCTCTCTCTCTCTCTCCCCCTCTCTCTCTCTCTAGTGTACTTGAGTAAAGCACTAAGTTAAGCCTGCAACTTTCCCTTGCTAATAGGTTTGCATATGGAGAGTATGAAACAGGAAAAATAATGTACCTTAAATTGTTCTTAAAAGAAAAAATAAAAGCTTTATGGAAATCAGAATAAATCCAGAAAATGAAACACTTTTAAGCTAAATGTTCTAGAGCTGTTCTCTAAATTTAAAAATGGGCCTTGTTAAGTCTTCAGTTGAACTTTTGGCCTTAAAACTGTCTCAAGATGGGGCCACTGTTGGGGTGCAGTAGGCTATTGCAGCCATCTGGGGAATGAATCAACAGATGTAAGAACACTCTAATTCTGCCTTTCAAATAAATAAGTCTTTTTTTTTTTTTTTTTTTTTTTTTTTTTGGACAGGTAGAGTGGATAGTGAGAGAGAGAGAGAGAAAGGTCTTCCTTTTGCTGTTGATTCACCCTCCATTGCTGCCACGGCTGGTGCACTGCGGCCGGCACACCGCGCTGATTCGAAGGCAGGAGCCAGGTGCTTCTCCTGGTCTCCCATGGGGTGCAGGGCCCAAGCACTTGGGCCATCCTCCACTGCACTCCCGGGCCACAGCAGAGAGCTGGTCTGGAAGAGGGGCAACCAAGACAGAATCCAGTGCCCCGACCGGGACTAGAACCCGGTGTGCCGGCGCCACTAGGTGGAGGATTAGCCTATTGAGCTGCGGCTCCGGCCATCAAATAAATAAGTCTTAAAAAAAAAAAATTGGGGCCAGCGGTGTGGTGCAGCAGGTTAATCCTCCACCTGTGGTGGCATCCCATATGGGCACTGGTTCAAGTCCCGGCTGCTCCTCTTCTGATCCAGCTCTCTGCTATGGCCTGGGAAAGCAGTAGTGGATGGACTAAACCCTTGAGCCCCTGTGCTCATGTGGGAGACCAGGAAGAAGCTCCTGGCTCCTGGCTTCGGACTGGCACAGCTCTGGCTGTTGCGGCCATTTGGGGAATGAACCAGCAGATGGAAGATCTTTCTCTCGGTCTCTCCCTCTCACTATCTGTAACTCTACCTCTCAAAAAATAATAAATAAATAAATAAACTGTCTCAATGCAGAGGTAAACATTTCTGAGTTTTTTTTTTTTTTTTTTTTGTAATGTGGTTCTACTGGCTACAGAAGTTGCAATAATCACCTCTGAGAGATATTACTTAATTTGGCAAGAAAAAGTAAAAATAACACCAGCTCTTGCTTTTTTTAAAAAGAACTGGTTAGGGTAACCAGGGTATTTATGGTATATTTAAAGGAAAGCTGCATCATGGAGCCAGGCATTGTGACCCAGTGAGTTAAGTCATAGCTTGGGTTGCCCACATCCTATATCAGTGTCGGTTCAAGCACCAGTCACTTGGCTTCCAATCCAGCTTCCTGCTAACGTTCTTGGGAAGGCAGAGGATGATTGCCCAAGTACGTGGGTTCCTGCCTCCCACGTGGGAGACCTGGATAGGGTTCTGGGTTCCTGGTTTCAGCCTGGCTCAGTCCTGTCTGTTGTGGTATGTGGAGAGTAAACCAGCAGATGGAAGTTAGCTAGCTCTCTCTGTCACTGTGCCTTTCAAACAAATCAATAAAACTGGAAAAAAAAAAAAGCTGCATTATGAACAAATTACATTCTCACCCAGTCATACCACTTATGACAACCACTTGGTGCCTGCTCAACAGTTTAAGAATGTTTTCTCTTTCTTCCCACGCAGGGAGTGATTGTCTTTCTTGCAGAATTGACTGGAACTGTCTGGATGCCTAATAAAAGCAAAGATAAGGCATTAGTTGAGTTATTTTTAGTCACCTTTCATAAAGATTTGAATCCGGAACCCAATAGTTAGACCCACTCTTTCTGTTCTTTAGCAAGTTGTTTAGAGATGAGACTGCAGACATTTATTGGAATTGGATGTAGACGACTTTGGTCAGAAGGCTGCTCAGAGAATCCGCCAGAGTATGCTATAGAATCTACATAGTATTCCTATATCTGAATAAGCTAGAAGATGTTATAAGTGCAATACACCTCTCATACAAGTCTACTCAACTGTTCCAAACAAGTGTCCATGCCAGCAGTGCCAATAGAAATTTCCATGTTGATGGAAATGTTCCATACCTGCACTATCTAATGTAGCAACCCCTGGCCACATGTGGCCACTGACCCTTTAAAACACGCACAGTGCTAGTGAGGAACTGAATTTTTCATTTTAACTAATTCATTATAATTTAAAGACCCAAAGGAGGGCAGGGGCTACCACAGTGGACAGCATAACTTTATGCAATACCAGATTTTTTTCCTAAATCAAAGTGCTCAAGGTAACATAGCTAAAAAGTGGGAACAAAGGGGTTCAAAGCCGGTAAGAATACCCACTAAAGGGTTCTTTTTGGTTATACAACTATGTAAAATCAGTCTTATTTCTAATTGCTAATGCAACAAACATTGTATTGTATGCTAAAACTATGTACTTTTGAGTAATATAAGAATTTTATACTAAGATGCCATTTCTGCCATATAATTTTATCAGACTGATCAAACTGACTATAAAGTTTTTTGTTTCTACCATCATTTCATTCATGGTGTGATTTCATATACATTTTGATGTTTTATGGGTACTGCACTATATATATGATGGTTATATTGTGTCAAAATCAGAATCACAAACTAAAACTAGAAGGGCCCTAAGGTAGCATTTAATGCAACCCTCAAACTGATTACACAACTCACCTTTGCCCTAAATCCAACTGTGCTTCATAGTTCACATACAGATTCTCTCAAAAAATCTTCATGTGAATAGGGTGAAAATAAGGACTTTGGAAACAGAACTAGATCTGAACAACTCTGTTGTCACTTGTTAGCTGTATGATCTTGGGCATAATATTAATCTTATGAGCCTTTGAAAAGGGGTGAGAGTCACTCTTGCTCCTTATATATACTAATTTTTCCAATGCAAAACAAAATTTTCATAGGGCTTTCACATATCAGATTATTTATCAGGGTACCAAAGGCATATGATTTTGACAATATTTGGTATATATGTGTTTAACTGATATTTACCAGTTGTGGGATTTTCTAGAACCATCTAGCACATGCAACCCTACTTTGCTATGGCATGTAGAAGCTCTGACCACTTAGGGTGAAAGAGAACCAAAAAAGATACTAGGAAGGGTAGTCAAAGCTTTCTCATTCGTAATCTTTTATGCATTCGGGAGGCAAGGCTGGTCCTTCTCTCAGCTTTCCATACCTGTTTTATTTGGAACTGCTTGCAGATTTTACCATTTTCAGCATATACTGATTTTGCCTGCCAGTCATATCTTTTGGAAATCTTTTTCTTAAGGTTTACATAGCTCTCCTTCTCCACCATAACTGGTGCAGGACTTTCATCTTCATCTGCTTCTTCCTCGGGTTCTGATTCTTTTTCAACTTGAAGGGAATAAAGGGGAATGTTTTGCAAGAGCCCAAAAATACCATGACACAGACCAACCCAAATGTCTATGAAATGATCAACTGATAAATAAAAGGTGGCATGTCCATATAACAGAATATTATTCAGCAATAAAAAGGAGGTACTCGTACATGCTATGACATGACTGAATCTTGAAAACATGATGCTGAGTAAAAGAAGCCAGTCTCAAAAAGCCACATACTGTGTGACTTCATTTCTATGAAATGTCCAGAACAGGCGAATCCACAGATAGATTACAGATTAGTGGTTGTCAGGGGCTAGGGGAAGGGGGAAATGAGCAGCCTGCTCTTTTCTTGGGGTGATGATAATGTTCTGGAATTTGATGGTGGTCATGGTTGTACAACTCTGTAAAAAACACTAAAAGCAATTGAATTGTATACTTTAAAGGTTTTCCTTTTTTTAAAAGATTTACTTATTTATTTGAAAGGCAGAGTTACAGAGGTAGAGGCAGAGATAGACATAGGATGCAGCCATCTTAAATGGTGTCTTAACCTTTATGTCAAATGCCTACCCTGATTTGCTTTTTTTAAAATTATTATTTGAGGCTGGCGCCGCAGCTCAATAGGCTAATTCTCTGCCTTGCGGCACCGGCACACCGGGTTCTAATCCCGGTTGGGGCACCGGATTCTGTCCCGGTTGCCCCTCTTCCAGGCCAGCTCTCTGCTGTGGCCCGGGAGTGCAGTGGAGGATGGCCCAAGTGCTTGGGCCCTGCACCCGCATGGGAGACCAGGAGAAGCACCTGGCTCCTGCCATCGGATCAGCGTGATGCGCCGGCCGCAGTGCACCGGCTGCGGCGGCCATTGGAGGGTGAACCAACGGCAAAGGAAGACCTTTCTCTGTCTCTCTCACTGTCCACTCTACCTCTCAAAAAATAATAAAAAAAAAAATAATTATTTGAGAGTTAGAGTTACAAAGAGAGGGAGAGAAGGAGAGCGAGAGCGAGTGAGAGAGTGAGTCTTCCATCCATTTGTTCATGCCTCAGATGGCCCCATATGGCCTGGAGCTGAGCTGATCTGAAGCCAGAAGCCAGGAGCTTCTTTCAGGTTTCTCACATGGGTGCAGGGGCCCAAGGACTTGGGCCATCTGCTGCTGCTTTCCCAGGCCATAGGAGAGAACTGGATCAGAAGTGGAACAGCCGGGACTCAAACCAGCACCCATGTGGGATGCTGGCATTGCAGGCAGTGACTTTACCTGCCATGCTACAGTGCTGGCCCCTTGAATTGTACACTTTAAAAGGGTGAAATCTGGGGCCAGAGCTGTGGCACAGCCTGCAACACCAATATTTCATATTAGACTGTCAGTTCAAGTCATGGCTGCTCCACTTCCTTGATCTAGCTCCCTGTTAAAGTGCCCAAGTACCTGAGCCCATGCCACACATGTAGACTTGGATAGAGTTGCAAGCTTCTGGTTTTGGCCCAGTCCCAGTCACTGAGGCCATTTGACGAGTAAATCAGCAGATGGAAGATTTCTCTCTCTCTCTCTTTCTCACTTTGCCTTTCAAATCAATCAATGAATAAAACTTTTCTTTTAAAAAAAAAAAGGGTGAATTTTATAGTATATAAATTACATCTCCATATGGCTGGTTTTTTTACTTTTTAAAGTCCAGAATACATAAGTTGTTATTTCTCAAGAAATACACTGGAATCCCGTAAGCTAGGAGCTGACATTTGGAATGAGTCAGGTGCCTAGTAAGTGAACCAAGCCAACTGTCCAGCTTCTACACCTCAGTGCATTTTCATTGCTCTCTAATTATTGATGTTTATCTAGGAACTATCATGAAATAAAACCTTTTGTTTTCCTGAAAGAAAGGTGGCAAGAAAAGGGGGGTTTACTTGTGGTGAATCTGCACAGCAGTATGGGTGCTGTGGTACAGTAGGTTAAGCTACTGCTTCAGATGCCACATCTCATATTGGCGTGCTGGTTTGAATCTCAGCTGTTCTGCTTCCTGCTAATGTAGCTCCCTGCTAATGCACTTGGAAAAGCAGTGGAGGACAGCCCAAGTAAATTGGCCCCTGGCAAACACATGGGAAACCCAGATGGAGTTCCTGGATCCTGGCTGCGGCCTGGCCCAGCCCTGGCTGTTGAATCAGCAGATGGAAGTTCTCTTTATCTGTCTGTATCTGTCACTCTGCCTTTCAAATAAATAAATAAATTAAAAAAAAATCTGCACTTGAAACCTAACTCTGCCAGAGCTTGTACAAACCATTTCTTATTCTCAGGATTTAGGGATTTATAAAGATAGCCCCTTTTTAATGAATTTTGAGGGATCTAGTATACTAAAAGCAGAAGGTAATGGAGTGGTATAGAAAGAGAAGTTATCTCTAAATACCCACTTGAAAGTAATCTCAGACACGATATAAAAAATAAACTTGTGAAACCAAATTAATCAAATGAAATAGATTTTTCTGAGGTGTCTTGAGTTCCTTCCAACCTGCAGATCCAATCAAAATAAATTTATACATCTCTACAAACTTTCAATTTAAGGAGCAACCACAACAATACAATTAGGCCTAATGCCTAAAGCCAGGCCTATAGCTCAGTGGATTCTCATTCCCTTTCACCAACGGGACCAAACGGACTTGCTTAGGGCCACTGGGAGATCCTAGACCAGCCTCAGAAGCTCTGACTTTTAAATCTACCATTCTGATAGCCCTCCTCCACAAGACAATGCCTTACATACCTTCTGGACTTTGATTTGAAACAAAAGAATTACTTGGGATCACTGGTTTATGATAGGCAGGATTATTTATTCTGGTCCCAGAGGGCACTGGCAGAGAGTTCACAGGAGGGACACTATACTTGTGATGAGTATTTGTTAGTAACTTGACAATTTCTGATTCTTCCTCTAAAAGGGTTATCAAAGAATATACGACAGGTTCTGAAGTTTCTGCAAATGCCAATGCCTTGTCATAAAGGAACTCAGAAATATGTAAACGACAAGCCAGAGGTAGATTCTCATTGGTGGAGTAAAATGCCACAAGAGGAGCTTGGTAGGGGTATTTGTGGTTTTTAGAAAATCGAATTTCAAGTTCATATAAAAACGATGCATCTTCATTAAGATGAGAATCATCTACAATTCTTTCTGCTCTTCCAACCATTTGATTTGGGGGCACTTCATGTTTGAATTTGCATTTGGATCCAAATTTACAATTTCCTTTGAGGTAAAATTTACAGGTTTCAAGTGAAGTCTCTTGCACATTTTTGGTACTTTCCTTTTGCTTGGATTTACAGAATTTACTTGTCAAATATTCCAGTTCTAATCCAACGGTCCAGACTCTGTTCTGAATTCTTTCTACAAATTTATCTCCACAGATTGACCTGAGTGCAAACGCCTCTTCCTGTCGCTGTTCCATACACTCATCCAAGCTTATACGGTCAGCTGCCGCCGAGATCTTCATCCTCTCTCCGAATGTCTCTGAAAAACACTGGGTGAGTAGCTGCTCTAGTGATGCCCCCACATCTCCATCACAAATCCTCAGGGCTGCCTGACAGCGTTCGATGCTGAAACCATACCTGCCAAGGGCAAAACATGATAAAATGACATGTAGGAAGCCCTATCACATCACTGAAGTGAAATTCATTTAAATATGTTTAAATGAAATCACAACTCCATCTATGCAGGGTTTGTATTTTGAAAAAATGCCCTTAATAATTCGAATCCTTTAACCCCCCCATCTTTACAAGATAAAGTACTAGGCATAGAAGGCACTGCAGGAACCCACACAATGTGGGGCAGCTGGGTTTGTAAGAAAGTATCATTTTCACTGGATTCTCCCCTAACTGCCTTCAACAGTGACAGCAATCACCTGGAAAGCTTCTGCACTGCAAATGGAGAGACTGTGAATTCTGCAGTATGAGGCGCCCCTGGGGCTGGGCCAGCACATTCCAAAAGATCAAAGTCTGGAACA
The DNA here is from genome assembly GCF_051225735.1 of Oryctolagus cuniculus. NCBI lineage: Eukaryota > Metazoa > Chordata > Mammalia > Lagomorpha > Leporidae > Oryctolagus > Oryctolagus cuniculus. The sequence continues at coordinate 169,228,173 of NC_142868.1, read as the reverse complement.
AGGGCAGGTTCTTGTCCAGCTGGCCAGTAGCGCTCATCATCACAGCAATCAGGCTCGTCATCTTCCTCCTCCCCAGAAACGCCTCTTCTAGCAAAGGCAATATTTTCATACATTAGATATTAGTTTCTACCTAATTCAAAGAAAAATATAGGAAGGGGCTAAGAATTTAATTCAAGGCACCAAGAATATATAATCATGATAACTCTTCAGTAACTGATTTAATTTTTTACAGGACTAATTTAGTATTGTGGCAATTAATATTTATCACGCTTTAATTACACATACCATATAACCCTACAAGGTACTACTGGAATCCCCATATTTTAGACAATCAACTACAACTTAAAGAGGATTAGTAACTACCTAAGGTTACACAGTCAGGAGCAACTTAACATTCTACCAAAAACAGTCTGTTCCCACTCTCTTTTTTAAAGATTTATTTATTTATTTGAAAGGCAGAGTTACAGAGAGGCAGAGGCAGAGAGAGAGAGACAGAGAGAGGTCTTCTATCTGCTGGTTCACTTCTCAGATGGCTACAACAGCTGGAGCTGCACTGATCCGAAGCCAGGAACCAGGAGCTTCTTTCAGGTCTCCCACATGGGTGCAGGGGCCCAAGCACTTGGGTCATCTTCTACTGCTTTCCCAGGCCAGAGCAGAGAGCTAGATTGGAAGTACAGCAGCCAGGACTCAAACTGGCACCCACATGGGATGCTGCCGCTGCAGGTGGCAGCTTTACCCACTATGCCACAGTGCCGGCCCCTGAGACTTTGTTTTTAAACACAGAAATTTTGGCTATCCTCTTTCTCTTATTCATAAAATCTGTCCCTAGGGGCCGGTGTTGTGGTGCAGCGGCTTAAGCCCCCCACTTGCAATGCTGGCATCCCATTATATTCCATTACTGGAGGGCCACTGGAGTCCCGGCTGCTTAGCTTCTGATCTGGCTTCCTGCTATTGGCCTGGGAAGGCAGTGGAAGATGGCTCAAGTACTTGGGCCTCTACCACCCATGTGGGAGACCCAGATGGATTTCCTGGCTTCTGGCTTTCACCTGGCCTACATTTGGCCATTGCAGCCATTGGGAAGTGAGCCAAAGGATGGAAGGTCTCTCTCTGTTTTTCTACCTTTCAAATAAATAAAAGATTTTTTTTAAAGTTACCCCTAATTTTTTACTTTGTCGCATAACCCCCTTTCTTACATCTGAGACAGATAACAGACTGACAGACAGGATGGAAACAATTAATTTCTCCAACTGAAAACCACAAAGCAAAAAGCCAAAATGAAATGGGGGAGGTGAAAGGTGAGTAACATTAAAGAATAACAGCCGTTTCTCTGACGCAGATGATCATGAGAAGCATAAGCATGTAAGACCTCATCTAATCAACTCAATATTTTCATCCAGAACTCTACTTGTTCATTACAAGGTTTTATTTGGAAGGTTATCAATAAAGCAATCACTGAATCTCTATTAGCACTGCCTTGGAAAGAAATAAAAGGAAAGGCACTACTGCTGTTATTATTGCCCACGGATATCACAAAACAAACTCACTCTAAAACTGTGTCTGAATAATTATTCACACTGCCAATAGGTCTTCCTTACTGTAGTAATTTACTGAAATAAAATAATTTACTCAGATCCAGCATCCGCATCTTGTTCTTGCAGGTCTCGGAGAAGAGCTTTCACTTTCTCTTGATTCTCAGAAGTCATATGCAGAGTCTGCAGAGGGACTTTGGCTTTGGGCTTCCATTTGGGGCGTGGCTCTCCTTTGCTAGTGCTATTGTCACTAGGTCTGCAAAGGACACCAGAGCAAAATTACACACTTACCTGTGATCAGAGCTTTTACAGTCTCAGAATTCCCCCAATAAACACAACCGGAAGTGGACTGTCAAGTATTTTACAAAAGATGACAATGAATGCTTATAAGCTATTTTCTACTGAAGTCATGCTTCATTATAGCAGAACTGCTGGAAGAAGACTGGTCATCAGTAAGTCTGGCTTTACGACTTCAATAATCCTCTGGAAAAAGCAAAGCTAAGGACTCCCTCCTTACTACAGAGCTTCAGAAAGATGCCACACACAAAGGATATTTGTTTCACCTTACATTAGGCACCCAATCTGCAAACAACTGAGTCCCGTCTTACTTGTGAATATTAGGCCCTATTTTAAAAATACCCAAATTATCCTACTTCTTGATTATAAAAATAATCCATGTTGACTGCAGAAAGGTAAAGAACAAAGAAGAAAAGTCATCCTAAATCATATCATTTCTTGAATATGTATTTTAATAAAATTAAACAGCATATGTAACTTCATTTGCTTTATTTTCTTATTAAAATAGCAGTGATATTCCTAAAATTAAATGTTCTCTTACATCATAACTTTAAATGGTTACATATAGATATAGATAAATTGAATTTATTTTACACATCTTTCATCGTTGGCATTTAGATTTAAAACAGTAAATTCGGGTCTGGCACTGTGGCACAGTAGGTTAATCCTCCGCCTGTGGTGCCAGCATCCCATATGGGCACTGGTTCTAGTCCTGGTTGCTCCTCTTCCCATCCAGCTCTCTGCTATGGCCTGGGAAAGCAGTAGAAGATGGCCCAAGTCCTTGGGTCCCTGCACCCGCATGGGAGACCAGGAGGAAGCACCTGGCTCCTGGCTTCAGATCGGCACAGTTCCAGCCATTGCGGCCATTTGCGGAGTGGACACCAGACGGAAGACCTTTCTCTCTGTCTCTCCCTCTCACTGTCTGTAACTATACCTCTCAAATAAATAAATAAAAAATCTTTTAAAAAAACCAGTAAGTTTTAAAGTTTAACATTACTCATTACATCTACTTTTTTAATTTAGCATTTTCCACTATCAATTTTCAGCAAAATAGGGTAATTGAAGAAAATTTCTTTGTATAAAATCCCACATACTGATAAAAATTACACATTTACAAAACCATGTAGCAATGGAGAAAACAGAGTTAATTTTTTTACCTTAGTTGGAACTTCTGAAATAATTAGTCCATCATTTCCCCCATCTTTGCTTTTGAAAAATCTTAAATATACAGAAATAATTTTTTACCTGGATTCATCAATTGTTTCACACTTGCCATACTTACATGTATGTGCATGCATGTAAACATATACTAACTTCTCTTCCTTACTCTCTTTCTCCCTCTCTATAAACTTAAATACATGAGAGTACTTCAAAAGTTCATAGAAAAATGGAATTAAAAGATAAGCTTATTGGCCGGCGCCGCGGTTCACTAGGCTAATCCTCCGCCTTGCGGCGCTGGCACACCGGGTTCTAGTCCCGGTCGGGGCGCCGGATTCTGTCCCGGTTGCCCCTCTTCCAGGCCAGCTCTCTGCTGTGGCCAGGGAGTGCAGTGGAGGATGGCCCAAGTGCTTGGGCCCTGCACCCCATGGGAGACCAGGAGAAGTACCTGGCTCCTGCCATCGGATCAGCGCGGTGCGCCGGCCGTGGCAGCCACTGGAGGGTGAACCAACAGCAAAAGGAAGACCTTTCTCTCTGTCTCTCTCTCTCACTGTCTACTCTGCCTGTCAAAAAAAAAAAAAAAAAAAAAAAAGATAAGCTTATTGGGTACAAAAATTTTGTAATATATGTAATTTTTTTATAGCAGGCATTTTCCATGAACATTCTGAAGAAATGGATATGACCAGAATTATTTGACATTTTTTTCCCCTCATCTACCTGCTGCCCACAATATTAGTGGTCGAAACTTTTTCATGTTTGAATATTCAAAGAGTACAGTGACCTGGATGAGCGCCTTGGTTCGCTGAAGATACAAAAATCATCTCCATCGTCCCAAATTCTACTCGAAGCCTTTCGACTGCCGCTGCCGCCGCCTCCGCGGCTGCCGCCGCCACCACCTCCGTGAGATTTACTGGCGTGACCCCTGCCGCCTCGTCCCCCTCCAGAGGATCCTTTCCCACTTCCTTTGCCTGGCTTGCCTTTTCGTCTCACTGAAGAACTCATTTTCACCTGCAAGAGAAAAAATTAATACAGATGTCATAAAATGAGACAAGTATAATATCCTCTGCCAAAGTTACAGATACAGTCTGCTTCAAAGAAATAAAGCCTGTGGGGGGAGGTGAAGATGCTGATTGATCTGGTAAGTCTACACTGTAAGAATGTGTTGAGGCCGGCGCTGCTGCTCACTAGGCTAATCCTCCGCCTAGCGGCGCCGGCACACCGGGTTCTAGTCCCGGTCGGGGCGCCGGATTCTGTCCTGGTTGCCCCTCTTCCAGGCCAGCTCTCTGCTGTGGCCAGGGAGTACAGTGGAGGATGGCCCAAGTGCTTGGGCCCTGCACCCCATGGGAGACCAGGAGAAGCACCTGGCTCCTGCTTTGGGATCAGCGTGGTGCGCCGGCCACGGCAGCCATTGGAGGGTGAACCAACGGCAAAGGAAGACCTTTCTCTGTCTCTCTCTCTCACTGTCCACTCTGCCTGTCCACAAAAAAAAAAAAAAAAGTCAGTTCAGGGGAAGCACTGTAGATTGTGTCACACAAGATCTGCAAGCACATCACCTTCATTACTACTTTTGTGAGTTTCTCTGACACTGAGTTCTTTTAATATCACTTTTAAAATGTGTTTATTTATTGGAGAGGCAGGGGAGGGGAGGGAGAGAGAGATCAATTGTCCTTCTATTGGTTCACTCTCCAACAGCTGGGGCTAGGCTAGGCTGATGCCAGGAGTCTGGAAATCCATCTAGCCTCTTATGTGGCTGGCAGGAACCCAAGTACTTTGAGCCATCATCTGCTGCTCCTGGACGCGTTAGTAGGAAGCTGGATTGGAAAAGGAGGTGAGATTCAATCCTAGGCACTCAGTTATGGGATGTGGGCATCCCAGCTGTAGCTTAACCTGCTGTGCCACAACATCCACCCCTCTGACACAGATTTCTTAAACCAAGCATGTACGTTAGAAACACATGGTGAAGTTCCAAAACAAATGCCTTGATCCTAATCCTAGATTTTGAGTTGATTAGGTCTAGTGCAGGGCTTAAAACCTTCAGTTGAAGAGATGATTTCATGATATAAGATATAGTATCAGACAGCCAGGGACCCCATGTAGGCCACTATAGCCTCAGGAGTATCTTTGGCTTTACTGAGAGAGAAAATCAGTCAGGGGCCAGAAAAGTAAAGCAAGAGAGTTTTATTAAAGAAAGTGATGGGCCGGCGCTGCGGCTCACTAGGCTAATCCTCCGCCTAGCGGCGCCGGCACACCGGGTTCTAGTCCCGGTCGGGGCGCCGGATTCTGTCCCGGTTGCCCCTCTTCCAGGCCAGCTCTCTGCTGTGGCCAGGGAGTGCAGGGGAGGATGGCCCAGGTGCTTGGGCCCTGCACCCCATGGGAGACCAGGAAAAGCACCTGGCTCCTGGCTCCTGCCATCGGATCAGCGCGGTGCGCCGGCCGCAGCGCGCCGGCCGCGGCGGCCCTTGGAGGGTGAACCAACAGCAAAGGAAGACCTTTCTCTCTGTCTCTCTCTCTCACTGTCCACTCTGCCTGTCAAAAAAAAAAAAAAAAAAAAAAGTGATGAAAAACAGGTTACTCTATATACAGAGCCCCCATGTGCTGTTTCAACTCCTCCTTTATGGGGTTTAGCAAATGCATGGTATTATCTGGGCAGAATAACTTAACTATCTCATTTTTGGGAAAGGACAGCAACCTCCCAGAATTGGGGAGTTTTTCCCTCCATAGATGATAACTTTCACATATTATCACAGCACTTAGAAACTGTCATGACATGAGGGAGAGTGACTTTTTACTATGCTAATACATTATAGTGAGGGCATAATGAGAGTGTGGGTCTCCTTGAGGTTAAGTGCCATCTTGGATTTCACTGATTTGAACTGTTTCATTTGTCTGCATCTGTTTTTGTATTTTTATTTTTTTAAAGATTACTTATTTGAAAGTCAGAGTTACAGAGAGAGATAGAGAGAGAGAGAGAGAGAAAGGTCTTCCATCTGCTGGTTCACTCCCCAAATGGCCACAACAGCTGGAGCTGTGTCGATCTGAAGCCAGGAGCCAGGAGCTTCTTCCAGGTCTCCCATGAGGGTGCAGGGGCCCATCTTCTACTGCTTTCCCAGGCTATAGCAGAGAGCTGGATTGGAGGAGAGCAACTGGGACTCGAACTAGCACCCAGAAGGGATGCTGGCGCTTCAGGCCAGGGCGTTAACCTGCTGCACCACAGCACTGGCCCCAGTATCTGTTTTTTTTTTTTTTTTCCAGCCCACTTCCTGGTAGGCAGAGCTAGGGCTTGCCACATACTATCTCAACTTGGTAAACAAAATCTAAATTGCCATATGCTGTATCACTAAATAGCCCTGACTCAAAGATTTTTCTGGGGTGGAGAAACAGGCGATAAAACAGACAGCTTATAGTCTCTTTCTAAAGGCTGTGATTCCACTTGCAATAGGGCACGGAAAAGTTCAAACCTAATGGCAAAATAAATAAGTACATAATAAATTAAAGGGTTGGGATTTGGTCTTGCAATTAAGATGAGGGTTAAGATGCCCATATTCCATATTGGAGAATTAGCTCCTTGCTAATGCAGATCTTGGGAAGTAGCAGTGATGTTTCAAGTACTGGCTTTGATCCAGTCCAGCTCCAGGCATTTGCAGACAGGAAATGAAAAAGCAAAAAGGAGCTCTCTCTCCCATGTCTGTCTGTCTCCCTCTGTCTCTCAAATAAATAAATTAAGGGGCCGGCGCCATGGCTCACTAGGTTAATCCTCTGCCTGCGGCGCTGGCATCCCATATGGGCACCGGGTTCTAGTTCTGGCTGCTCCTCTTCCAGTCCAGCTCTCTGCTGTGGTCTGGGAGGGCAGTGGAGGATGGCCCAAGTGCTTGGGAGACCAGGAAAGAGGCTCCTGGCTCCTGGCTTTGGATCGGTGTAGCTCCAGCCGCGGCCATTTGGGGAGTGAACCAATGGAAGGAAGACCTCTCTCTCTCTCTCTCTCTCTCTCTGTAATTCTACCTGTCAAATAAACAAATAAAAATCTAAAAAAAAAAAAAAAATTAAAAACAAGAAAACAAAACAACAACCTAAAGGTGCTTTCAAGAACAGTGTGGTTGTAGTGAAAGGGAAATTAAAGGATCTAATGACGAGACAGTTTAGACTGTGGGCCAATCAGTTTGCAAGTTTAGAAAACCAAAATTTCATGGCACCTCCCTGCAACACTGGCATCCCATACGAACACAGGTTTGAGTCCTGGGTGCTCCACTTCCAATCCAGCTCCCTGTTAATATGCCTGGGGGAACAGCAGAAGATGGTCTGAGTGCTTGGCCCCTGTCACCCACATGGGACACCCTGATAGATTTCCTGGCTCCTGGTTGGTTGGTTTGTTTGTTTTGACAGATCGAGTTAGACAGTGAGAGAGAGAGACAGAGAATGGTCTTCCTTTTTCTGTTGGTTCACCCCCCAAGTGGCCACTACGGCCGGCGTGCTGTGGCCGGTGTGCTGTGCCGATCTGAAGCCAGGAGCCAGGTGCGTCCTCCTTGTCCCCCGTGCGGGTGCAGGGCCCAAGGACCTGGGCCATCCTCCACTGCCTTCCCAGGCCACAACAGAGAGCTGGACTGCTGGCTCCTGGTTTTGACCTAAACCAGATCAGGTAATTGCAACCATTTGGGAAGTGAACCAGAAGATGGGAGATCTCTATCTCTGTCTCTCCCTCTCTCTCTAAGTCTGCCTTCCAAATTAATAAATAAATCTTGAGAGAGAGAGAGAGAGAGAGAGAGAGAGAGAGAGAAAGGCAGGAGGGAGGTAGAGATAGAAAGGAAGAAAAATCCAAAGAATCAGGCTGCTGTGAAGTAGAACAAGTATCAAACACAACCCTGGAAAATTGTTTCGAATAAGACACTATTTGACTGGAGGAATTTACAATCAGCTGGCAATTAGTGGCGTTTAACACTGTGTGGTACAAGGAAGAAAAGGGGCCCCCGGCCAAAACTACTGTTATCACAGGTGACTGCGGGCAATCTCAGAATTGATCCTTCCTGAGAGGGAAACTGACTTCACTAAAATAACCCAGCTAGTCACTAGAAATTAAACAAGCAAATGCTAATCACACGTCCTGGAGTGGGGAGAACCAGTACTCTGAGTTGTTACAACATATTATCTAAAATACTGATTTCCAACAAACAGTTGACAGAAAATTTCTGATTTATTGAAAAACAATATCCTACAAATCCAAGTTCAATGGATTCCAACTGATCTGGGCAAGGAAGGGAGTCAAGAAGGGATAACACCACATGCAGGATCTCTGACGTCTCAGTGGAAAGAAAGGGTCATCAAAGAAGGAAGTACTCTTCTCTGAAGGGAGGAAAGAACACTCACTTTGCTTATGGCCGTGTCCAAATACCAATGGAATCTGTGGTCACAAAAGGCTTCCATAGCCTTGGCAGCCCATGGCAAGAGCCTCAGGTGATCACGCTGACATCATAGATAGGAGTGTTAATTGTTAAAGAACAACAGAAGTCACTGCGCACTTATTCCCCACATAGGACCTCCGTCCTTAATGAGCTGTACAATGAGAATTGACTGCAAATCTTGTTCTCAAACTGTACTCTATATGTTGTGTGTATGCATGGGTGCAAACTGTTGAAATCCATGCTTAACACGGAGTTGGTCCTCTGTATATAAAATCAAACTAAAAATGAACCATAATGAAGAAGGAGATGGGAGAGAGAGAGTGACGTGGGATGGGAGTTGGGGTGAGAGGGTAGGTATGGGGAAAAGAACCACTATATCCCTAAAGTTCTATCTATGAAAAAATGCATTCATTAAATAAAAACTTAAAAAAAATAGAAGGGATAAGAAGCTAAAAATGTTTAACACCCAAGCATGTGTACCACCCTGATTCCCTCACGTTCCATGGCAATTCAACACACCCACTCCTTATGCTGCGGCAAAGCCTCACCTTACATTAGGCACCAAGTGCCATGACAAATTCTTGGAGATTACCACATGCCCTGCAGCCCTACCCCAAATCCTATGGATCCAAATCCTTTGGCTCTTCTATCAGGCCACATCTTGAATACTAGCCCTACCCTATAAATGGAAGACCCCAGCATGGTTTGGAGATTAATGCTCTCTCTTGAGGTTGCCCACTTTCACATCTGAGTGTATACTATCTCTTTTTGCCTTTCAATAAATCCTGCTCTTCTGTTCACATTTACCTATGTCTCTCAATTGTACTCTTACATGCAGGAATACAAGAACATGGACTAAGTCTAGCTGAGGCTCTCTGGGCCCAGCCATAGCTCAGGATCCCCACAACCCCATAATACAGTTAGGACAAACACAACAAATATAAACAGACACATGTAATAAAAATGAGAAGGTCAAAAACAAGGAGAAAATCTTGAAAGCAGTTAAGAGAAAAATGATTCATTACTTATAAGAGGAACCTCAGTAAGGCTAATAACTGATTTCTCCACTGACTTCTCACAAAGAGGTCAGAAGGTAACGACATGTGACCGGAGGAAAAATAGGGATCCAAACTGGCTACATGGAGAAAAGACATGCTGATCTTGACTGTGGGAAGATAACAGAACAAAGGTGGAGTAACTGCATTCCCAGGGGATAGCTGGATTAATATCCAGGATCTATGAAGAGCTCAGGAAACTCAACGACAACAAAACAAACAATCTAGTTAAGAAATGGGCAAAGGACATGAACATACATTTTTCGAAGAATAAAATTCAAATGGCCAACAGAAACATGGAAAATGCTCAGGATAACCAGCCACCAGGAAAATGAAACTAAAACCACAATGAGGTTTCACCTCATCCCAGGTAGAACGGCTATCATCCAAAAATCAAAACACAATAAATGCTGGCAAGGATGTGGGGGAAAAGGTACCCTAACATACCGTTGGTAAGAATGTAAACTAGTACAACCATTATGGAAGACAGTACAGAGATTCTTCTGAATTCTGAAAATATATCTGCCATATGACCCAGCCATCCCACTCCTGGGAATTTACCTAAACAAAACAAAATCATTATATGAAAGAGTTATCTGTACCCCATGTTTATTTATTTATTGTGCACAATTTACAATAGCTAAGATATAGAATCAACCCAGATTTGTGTCAGCTGATGAATGGATAAAAATGTGGTGAATACACACAACGGAAAACTACTCAGCCATAAAAAAGAATGAAATCCTGTCTTTCGTAACAAAATGGATGCAACTGGAAACCATTATGCTTAGTGAAATAAGCCAGTTCCAACAAGACAAACATATTTTCTATGATATCTGGCAGTTAATATAAAATATGAAAAATGTATAGGAATGAAACTGACATCTTGTGATATGATTGTTGTTTTTAGTCCTTGTTTATACTCCTGTGGAACTGTGGTCTTCCTACTTTTTACTTGTTGAATATTAGGGTTAGTGATGAATTAAGACTGTGGTTATAGAGTGTACTGACATTGTATCTTTTCAAAAATTAAAGAAAAAAAAACAAAGGAAGGAATGAAGGAGAGGAACTGAAGAAAAGAGAGGGGAGAAAAGAAGTATGGTTATACTCTTAGAATGTACCTAGGAAATTCATGAAATCTGTTCTCTTTATATTTATTAATAAAAATTTTAAGTACAATAAAAAAGAAAGTAATGACATGTATATTTAAATCATGCAAATAAAAATCAACTGACCAAAGTCCTATGTCTTTAAAAAACTATCTTTCACAAATGAAGGTGAAATAAAAACTTTCCCACGTAAACAAACCTGAGAATTTGTTGACAGCAGACTTCCCTCCCAAGAAATAATAATGAAAGTTTTTCAAGCTGGAGCAAGTGTCCCCAGATTGGTAATTCACATCTACACACACACACACACACACACACACACCATTGGTAAAGGTAATTATGCATTAACAAACCAATATAAATTTTTTCTGCTTTAAAAAAAGATTTATTTTTTAAAATATTTTATTTATTTATTTGAGAGGTAGAGTTACAGACAGTGAGAGGAAGAGACAGAGAGAAAGGTCTTCCTTCTGTTGGTTCACTCTCCAAATGGCCACAATGGCCGGAGCTGAGCTGATCTGAAGCCAGGAGCCAGGAGTTTCTTCCCAGCCTCCCATGCAGTGCAGGGACCCAAGGACTTGGGCCATCTTCTACTGCTTTCCCAGGCCATAGCAGAGAGCTGGATTGAAAGAGGAGCAGCCGGGACTAGAACCAGTGCCCATATGGGCTGCTGGCACCACAGGCGGAGGATTAACCTACTGTGCCAAGGTGCCGGCCCCTTATTTATTTATTTGAAAGGCAGAGTTACAGAGATGGAAGACAGAGGCAGAGAATGAGGGGAGAGGGAGGGAGGGAGGGAGGGAGGGAGGGAGAAGGAAGAAGGAAGAAGGAAGAAGGAAGAAGGAAGAAGGAAGAAGGAAGAAGGAAGAAGGAAGAAGGAAGAAGGAAGAAGGAAGAAGGAAGAAGGAAGAAGGGAGAGGGAGAGGGAGAGGGAGAAGGAGAGGGAGAGGGAGAGGGAGAGGGAGAGGGAGAGGGAGAGGGAGAGGGAGAGGGAGAGGGAGAGGGAGAGGGAGAGGGAGAGGGAGAGGGATCTTTTATTGGCTGGTTCACTTCCCAAATGGCCCCAACAGCCAGGACTGTGCCAGGCTGAAGCCAGGACACAGGTGCTTTATCCAGGTCTCCTACATGGGTGCAGGGGCCCAAGTATTTGGGCCATCTTCCACTTCTTCCCCAGGTGCATTAGCAGCGAGCTGCACTGGAAGTGGAGCAACTGGTACTTGAACTGGCGCCCAAAAGGGATGCCAGCATTGAAGCTGGCAGATTTATCCATTATGCCACAGCACCAGCCCCTAAAAGTTTCTTCTTAAACAATTTAAAAAGTGATTGTATAAAATAATAAATATGATGTAATGTTGGACCTACAACCTATAGAAATGTAACATAATATATTTGCCAATACCAACACAAAACAGATGGATGGTAGCATGGTTGTATTGCTAAGAAAATAACTATGGATAGAAAAGAAAAAATTTAAACAATGTAATGCTGAATTTGTAACATTAATAAATATGTATAGAATAAGAATACCATACTGCTGGCGCCATGGCTCAATAGGCTAATCCTCCGCCTGCGGCGCCAGCACCCCGGGTTCTAGTTCCGGTCGGGGCACCGGATTCTGTCCCGGCTGCCCCTCTTCCAGGCCAGCTCTCTGCTGTGGCCTGGGAGTACAGTGGAGGATGGCCCAAGTGCTTGGGCCCTGCACCCCATGGGAGACCAGGAGAAGCACCTGGCTTCTGCCTTCGGATCAGCGGGATGTGCTAGCCGCAGCGCGCCGGCCGCGGCAGCCATTGGAGGGTGAACCAATGGAAAAGGAAGACCTTTCTTTCTGTCTGTTTCTCTCTCACTGTCCACTCTGCCTGTCAAAAATAAAAAAAAAAAAATTAAAATTAAAAGAATACCATAAAAATTGGGGATCATAGCTACATAGGAATAATGCTTCTAGATATCAGGTTATGATAAATCTGAAGCTGATAAAATGTATATGATGAACTCAAGAGCAATCACTAAAAACAGTACATTAGAAAAAATTCATTTAATGTCTAGCTACAAAAGAAAACAGCTAATCAGGAGCAGAGGTACTAATAGATATGAGATATATAGACAAAAGAGTTGAATTGAATGACAGATATAACTCCTGCTATATCAATAATAACAATAAATGTGACTAGATTAGTCAATCCAGTCAAAACACAGTGACTGTCAGTATGGATTAAAAAAAACACAATCTAGCTGTATGCTACATACAGGAAAAGGACTTAAATTCAGACACAAATAAATAAAAACTAAAATGATAGGAAAAGATGAATCAAGTAAACAAGAAAGGCTATGTTAACTACAGAAAATATTGACAAATGCAAAGAAAAAAGACATGGAAATGGAAAGGTTAGTTGCCTAGTTTAATTGATATACACTAAATAGAGGCTGAAATACTACACAGTACCCCATAAAGATATACAAATATGGCATGTCAATCAAAAACATTTTTTAAATAAAAGAAGTTGGTTTTTTTTTTTTTTTAAGTTTAAAAACATGTTATTTTTCTTTGGGCAAAGGCAGACAGACAGAAAAACAGAATGACAGAAAGAGCTCCTGTCTGCTGATTCACTCTCCAAATGCCCACAACAGAGAGGGGCCAAAGCTGGGACTATATGAGCTGGGACTATTTGAACCATCATGGCTGCCTCCCTGAATTCTCATTAGCAAGAAGCTGGAATCAAGAGCTCAAGCCAGGAATTAAACCCAGGTGCTCTGATGTGGGACATGGATTTCCTAACCAGTGGCTTAACCCATAGGTCAAATGCCTTCCCCTAAAAATAAAATAATTTTTAAAAGAGAAAAAGCTTTCCATGATTACACATCTGTATTGTGTTTATGCCTATTTCCCCCTTCCTACTCCCCGAAAAGTCTGAAGGCAAAGACTATGTCTACTTTCTATTTTACCGCCAACATAGTGTCTGTCGTATGTATTTGTGGAATGAATGACTGATGGCTGAATAAGTTCTTCATGCAAGAAAGAAAATCCATTCTATTTATTGATTCTACAAATATTTATTGAGTGTTTATTATGTGCCAGATCCTTGGGATAAAAGAGCAAAGACTAAATTCCTGCCTTATAAAATTACCATCTAGAGGCCGGCGCCACGGCTCAATAGGCTAATCCTCCACCTAGCAGCGCCGGCACACCGGGTTCTAGTCCCGGTCGGGGTGCCAGATTCTGTCCCGGTTGCCCCTCTTCCAGGCCAGCTCTCTGCTGTGGCCAGGGAGTGCAGTGGAGGATGGCCCAAGTGCTTGGGCCCTGCACCCCATGGGAGACCAGGAGAAGCACCTGGCTCCTGCCTTCGGATCAGCGCAGTGCGCCAGCCGCAGAGTGCCAGCCGCGGCGGCCATCGGAGGGTGAACCAACGGCAAAAGGAAGACCTTTCTCTCTCTCTCTCACTATCCACTCTGCCTGTCCAAAAAAAAAAAAAAAAAAAACCATCTAGAGAATAACTCAGACAATAAACAAATAGACAACATCATTTAAGTGCTATCAGGAAAAACAACAACAAAATTATTTTACACAGAATGGTAAGACCTCTCTGAAATCACATTAGAGCAGGCATCTAAACAAACTGAGATAATGGCCAAGAACATCTGAAGTACAAGCAGTAATGGTACAAAGGCTCTGAGGCCAGCATGTCCTCATCATACTGGGCTGAATGAACAGTAGGGAGTCCGCTAGGCCTACGGTGGATTGAGGGAAGGACACGAGGTCAGAACATAAATCATGTCGGCTTTGAGAAGAACTTCGGATTTTATTCTTAATAGGAAGCCACTAGAGAACTTTCAGCAATGGACAGATCAACCAGACAGAAAATCAGCAAGGGAATAACAGAGTTAATCAACACTATAGACCAAATGGACCTAATAGATATCAGCTTCCCATGCTACAACTGCATAACATATATTCTTCTCACCAGTGTATGGAACTTTCTCTAGGATTGACCACATGCTAGGTCATAAATAAGTCTCAGCAAATTCAAAAAAATCAACATCATACCATGCATCTTCTGACTACAGTGGAATGAAGTTGGTAATCAACAACTGAGGAATCCCCAGAACATATGCAAACACATGGAGCCTGAACAACATGCCCCTGAATGAACAGTGGATCATCGAAGAAATCAAGAGAAATAAGCAAATTAAGATGACAATACAACATATGAAAACTTATGGGATACAGCAAAAGCAGTGTTAAGAGGAAAGTTTATAGCAATTGGAGCCTACATCAAGAAATTGAAAAAGCACCAAATAAATGAGCTATCAATGCATCTCAAGGGCCTAGAAAAACAACAGCAAACCAAACCCAAAATTAGTAGGAGGAAAAAAATTAAAATTAGAGAAGAAATAAACAAAGTTGAAACCAATGAAGCAATACAAAAGATCAGCAAAATGAAGAGCTGGTTTTTTGAAAAAATAAATAAAATCAACACACCATTGGCCTAACTAACCAAAACAAGGAGTGAGAAGATCCAAATTATTAAAATTAGAGATGAAAAAGGAAATGTGAGGGCCATCGCTGTGCTGTAGTGTGTTAAAACCCTGGCCTGAAGTGCCAGCATCCCATATCCCATATGGGCACCAGTTCTAGTCCCAGCTGCTCCTCTTCCGATCCAGCTCTCTGCTATGGCCTAGGAAAGAAGTAGAAGATGGCCCAAGTCCTTGGGCCCCTGCACAGAGA
The DNA here is from genome assembly GCF_051225735.1 of Oryctolagus cuniculus. Taxonomy (NCBI): domain Eukaryota; kingdom Metazoa; phylum Chordata; class Mammalia; order Lagomorpha; family Leporidae; genus Oryctolagus; species Oryctolagus cuniculus. The sequence goes on along the minus strand of NC_142868.1, from coordinate 169,212,912 downwards.
CCTGGAAGAAGCTCCTGGCTCCTGGCTTTGGATCGGCGCAGCTCCGGTTGTTGTGGCCATCTGTGGAGTGAATCAGTGGATGGAAGACCTTTCTCTCTATCTCTACCTCTCTAACTCTGTCGTTCAAATAAATAAAATAAATATTTTAAAAATAAAAGAAAAAGAAAAAGGAAATGTAACAACAAGACACCACAGAAATAAAATCACCAGAAATTACTACAAAGAGCTATACGCTAACAAAATAGGAAACCTAGAAGAAATGGATAGATTCCTGGGCACATATGACCTACCTAAATTGAGCCATGAAGACACAGAAAACCTAAACAGACCAATAACCAAGACAGAACTCAAATGAGTAATAAAGACCCTCCCAACAAAGAAAAGCCCAGAACCGAAGGCCTCACTGCTGCATTCTACCAAACATTTAATGAACGAACTCCAATTCTTCCCAAGCTATTCAAAACAATTGAGAGGGATGAATCCTTTCAAAATCTGGACCAAGTGGGACTTATCCCTGGTATGCAGGGATGGTTCAACTTTCACAGGTCAATCAATGTGATACATATTAACAAACTGAAGAACAAAAACCATGATTATCTCAATAGATGCAAATAAAGCATTTGATAAAATACAACACCCTTTCATGATGAAAACTCTAAGCAAATTGGGTATGGAAGGAACATTTCTCAACACAATCAAAGCAATTTACAACAAACTCACAGCCAGCATCCTATTGAAAGGGGAAAAGTTGGAAGCATTCCCACTGGGATCAGGAATCAGACAGGGATGCCCATTCTCACCACTGCTTTTCAAGATAGTCCTGGAAGTTTTAGCCAGAACCATTATACAAGAAAAAGAAATCAAAGGGGTTGAAATTGGGAAGGGGGAAGTCAAACAATCCCTAATTGCAAATGACATAATCCCATATACAGGGGATCCAAAAGACTGCACCTAAAACTGTTAGAATTCATAGAAGAGTTTGGAAATGTAGCAGGATATAAAATTGTTAGGTAGGAAGTCAGTTATGAGCTTATGTGTGTGTGTGACATAAAGGCCTAAAGAGAAGACATCTATGTCCAGCATAAGCATCTGCATCTCAAAGTCATCCTGACAACATTTCAGGGACAGCCCAGTCTTCAAATCCTGCCCTGCCCCCTTCTACCTGATAACCTGCCAGGTGGAGGTCCCTGCCCCTTCTGCCTGACAAATCTTCCACAATCTCCCAGATGCAGCCCAGTATCTGCATTTCAAATATCCTGCTCTGGATCCCCAATCTCTAGGGGGTCCTGCTCACCCTTCCTCTGAACCCAGGATGGTGCCAACTAGGCTTCCTCCTGTCTGATACCTTCAGGGGAAAACTCAGAGGAGCTTCTTACTATTTACAGCCATAAAATCCTTTGTTTCAGGAGGAGATGTGTGAAGACAGAGACCCATCTCCTTAAAAACCCCCGGCCTCAACTGGACTGTGCGCTCAGCCCTCTGCCTCTCTGCTGAGTCACCTGCCTGGTCTGGCCAGGTGTAATCTCTCCACTCAACCATGTAACCTCTACCCTCCACCCCCACCCTAGTCTCTCAGGCTCTGTCTGGAGAGGTGCCCATCCATCCTTATTTATTAGGGAAGGATGTCCCTTCCCTAATAAACCTTGCTGTTTTACCTCCCACTACTCTCTGTCTCACGCCTGAATTCTTTCTTGCGCGAAGACAAGAACCCTGCAATTTCTCTGGTAACAAAATCAACACACAAAAATAAATAGCCTTTGTATACACAGATGGCATGCCATAGCTGATCAATCCCATTCACAATAGCTACCAAAGAAAATAAATACCATGGAATAAATTTAACCAAGAATGTCAAAGATCTCTATACCACATGAATTACAAAACATTAAAGAAAGAAATAGAATAAGATACAAAACAAAATGGAAAAATCTTCTATGTTCATGGATTGGAAAAATCAATATCATCAAAACATCCATACTACTGAAAGCAATTTACAGATTCAATGCAATACCAATCAAAATACCAAAGACATTCTTCTCGGATATAGAAAAAATGATGTTGAAATTCATATGGAAACACAGGGGACTCTGAATAGCTAAAGCAATCTTATACAACAAAAACAAAGCTGGAGGCATCACAATACCCTACAAGACATTAGCATAGACAAAGAGTTCTTGGAAAAGACCCCAGAGGCACAAGCGATCAAAGCCAAAATCAACAAATGAGATTACATCAAACTGAGAAGCTTTTACACTGCAAAAGAAACAATCAGCAAAGTGAAGAGGCAACTGACGGAATGGGAGAAAATATCTGCAAACTATACAATCAATAAAGGATTAATAACTAGAATATATAAAGAGATCAAGAAACTCAACAACAAAACAAACAACACAGTGAAGAAATGGGTAAAGGACTTAAACAGGCATTTTTCAAAAGAGGAATGGCCAACAGACACATGAAAAAATGCTCAGGATCATTAGCCATCAGAGAAATGCAAATCAAAACCTCCCCAGGCTGGCACCACAGCTCACTTGGCTAATCCTCCACCTGTGGCACCGGCACCCCAGGTTCTAGTCCCGGTCAGAGCGCCGGGTACTAGTCCTGGTTGCTCCTCTTCCAGTCTAGCTCTCTGCTGTGGCCTGGGAGGGCAGTGGAGGATGGCTCAAGTACTTGGGCTCTGCACCCACATGGGAGACCAGGAGGAAGCACCCAGTTCCTGGCTTCAGATCAGCGTAGCGCCAGCCATAGCAGCCATTGAGGGAGTGAACCAACAGAAGGAAGACCTTTCTCTCTGTCTCTCTCTCTCACTGTCTAACTCTGCCTGGCAAAAACAAAACAAAACAAAAACAAAAACAAAAAACAAAAAACCTCCTCAGTTAGAATGGCTTTCATCCAGAAATCAACAAACAACAAACGCTGGAGAGGATGGGGGAAAAAGGATACCTTAATACACTGTTGGTGGGAATGTAAATTGGTAAAGCCACTAAGACAATATGGAGATACTCAGAAATATGAATATAGACCCACCATATGACCCAGCCATCACACTCCTGGGAATCTACCCAAGAGAAATGAAAACAGCATATGAAAGAGCTATCTGCATCTCCATGTTTATTGCAGCTCAATTGACAATAACAAAGACACGGAATCACCCAAATGCCCTTCAACCAAAAACTGGACAAAGAAATTATGGGAAATATACGTGGAATACTATACAGCAGGAAAGAAAGAAAGAAAGAAAGAGAGAGAGAGAGAGAGAGAGAGAGAGAGGAATCCCGTCATTTGCAACAAAATGGATAAAACTGGAAAGCATCATACTTAGTGAAATAAGCCAGTCCCAAAGGGACAAATATCATATGTTCTCCCTGACCTGTGATAACTAATAGAGCACCTAAAAGGCAACCTGTAGAAATGAAATTGACACTTTGGAAGCAATGACTTTTATCAGCCCTTCTCTTGACTGTTGAGGAACAGCTTTTTATTTTTTATTTGTTTTTTTTTTTTTTTCTTTATAGTGTCTTCCTTATCTTTTTTTCTTTCATACTGATTGTTGAGCTCTTTAGTTAGCACAGAGTTAACCATATGTGAATAAAGTTAATACAAAATAGATCTTGGTAAAAAATAAGAGAATAAGAAAGGGAAGAGGAAGCGGGGGTGATAGTGTGGGTGGGAGGGCAGCACAGTGGAAAGAATTACCAAGATCCTAAAGTTGTAATTGTGAAATGTATGAAGTTTGTAACTGCAAAGTAGTATAGTTCTGCATACATTCCTACTGACTTACTTCTAATGGCACAGTTTAAAAACTTGCCATGGGACCTCAAATTCCCTTAAGCTGTCTGGTAAAAATAGCAGCTTAAGTGTTATGGAGAGCAAATAGATAGGATTAAGTGGTAAAGTGACCATATAGATAGGATCAAGTGTTAAAGTGATTATACAAATAGGACTAAGTGTTTGGAAATAATAATAGAGTTAAAAAGGAATGAATGCTCCAACATTGGAAGCAGTACATACAGCAGACGCATAGAATGACAATCACTTTAAGTAGCACTCTGACCTCAGAATCAACCTTAAGGCATTCTGGTCTGGCTGAAAAACCCAGGGGAGCATTTCAAGCATAGAAAGTCAAGACACTGTGGTAAAAAATGTTCTACATAAAGGACCTCTGTGGATGAGACCCTAGGGGAAAGAAGCAGCCACCAGAGAAGGATGTATTTTTCTCTGAAGGGAGGAGAGAACTTCCACTTTGCTTATGGCCTTGCTTAAATACTGATGGAGTTTGTGGATTCAAAACGCTTCCATGGCCTAAGCAGCTCATAACAACAGCCTTGGGTGATCACTGATGTTATAAGTAAGAGTGTTAATTGTTAAATAAACAAGAGTCACTATGTACTAATTTCCCATGCAGGACCTTTGTCCCCAGAGAGTTGTATCATGAGACACTATGGTAAGAGTTGTTCTCAAGAATCACTTCCTTTTAGCATATTAAGTGGAGGATATTCTTATGTCTTATAGTTATGTGTAAGACCTCGCAAAAGGTGTATTATTTTTGGGTTCTTCATTAGAGATAATTAAGTTTCTAAAAGCAAAGAAGAGGGAAGAATAAAGGGAAAAGAGGAATGGAAGAAAAAAAAAGAAGGGGAAAAATAGTGAACTCACCTTTGAGATGCAATAATTTTGAACAGCCCTTGACTGGACTGTTGAGGTAAAGTTTTTTTTTTTCCTTTTTTTCTCAGACTAAGTGTTGACTCTATATCTAGAATATAGTTAATCCTCTCTATATAAAGTTAAATGAAAATAGAGTTTAGTGAAAAACAGGAGGAGAGGGAAGAGGAAGAAGGGTGGGAGAGTGGGTGGGAGGGCAGGTATGGTGGGAAGAATTACTATGTTCTTAATGTTGTATTTCTGAGATGCATATAAATAAATAAAATTTAACAAAACTATATATATATAAAATATACAGAATTCGTTCCCTTGACACAAATTTTAAAAAGTTAAAAAACAAACAAATACAGAAGGTAATTCTTCACTGCAAGAGACACCAACAAGTAGGAAGAAAATATCAGAAGACAGAAAACTCACTGGTGAGAGTAACCATACAGACCAATTCAGAGTGCTCTAATATTGCAAACACAGTATAAAAGCCATTCATATCTTCAGTACAAACACGAAAAAAACCCAAATATAATAATATTAAAATGCCAACAGACAAATAATATAGGAAGAGATAAAATGGGAACATCGACAATTCAAAATGTGTGGGCAGGTATACGACCTGGTGGTTAAAACACCATTTGAAGTGCCCATGTCCCATATCAGTGTGCCTGAGTTTGAGGCCCATGTCAGCCTCTGATACTAGTACCAGAGGATAATGCACAACTTGGGAGGCAGTAGAGATGGCTGAAGTGGTTGGATCCCTGCCTCCCATATTGGAGACCTGGATTAAGTTCCTGGTTCCCAGTTTCAGCCCCAGCTGGTGGCCACTGCTTGCATTTAGGAAGTGAACCAGCTGATGGGAGTGCTCTCCATCATGCTGTCTTTCTGTCTCTCAGGCCGGGGTTGTAGCATATTGGGTCTGTCTCTTAAAAAAAAAAAAATTCAAAATGTGATGAGGAATGAAAAGCATGTGTAGAGTTCTTGATCAGTATTTCTTAATGTTTTCTTTTTTGTTTCTTGTCCTATCTTTATAATCAATGTCAAGCTGCTACCATTTTAAAATAGCTTGTTGAAACCAATTATTGTTTTTTCTGCATTTCATGGTAACCACAAAGCAAAAGTCTATAATATATTCAATATGTATACAATAGGTTTGGCTCTCCAACTCATGCAGACATTTAAACACTAGTCTTATGTAAACAGTTGATGTATTAAGGGTGGAGCTTTGACCTAACTATGGCACCTGAGAGGGGAGCTGGTTGGAAGTTCTTAGGTCCCTGGGGGACTGCCCTTGGGAGGTAGTTTTTGTGAGAGCATTGCTGATATGAGCCAGTCATGCATCCTGCGTCTGTCTGCCTCCAGCCACCATGTGAGTATTCAGGTGTACCTACTCTGCCACGGCCAGCCTCCATCAGATGCCAGACTGGTGAGGCTGCCCAATCTTGGACTGTGAGCCTCCAAACTATGTGCTGCAATAAATCTCTCCTAAGTTGCTGCTCTCAGGTATTTTAGTTCAAGTAATGGAAACTAATATACTTATCAAAAATAATAACAAGGAATCAAAACATAATACTAGAGAAAATCACCATAAAGGATAAGAGAGAGAGAAAGAAAGGAGCCACAATAAAAGTAGAAAACAAGTATCAAAATGGCAGTTGTAAGATTTTACCTATCAGTAATTACCTTAAATGTAAATGGATTAAATTCTCCAATTAAAGACACAGAGTGGTCAAATAGATGAAAAAACAAGACTTCAACTACATGCTCCTTATAAGAAACTCACTTCACCTCTAAAGATATACATAGACTGAAAGTAAAAGAATGGAATAAGACATTCCCTGCAAATGAGACTCAAAAGAAAACAGGAGTAGCCATACTTCTATTAGACAAAAATAGATTTTTATACCAAAAGCAATAAAAACAAGGAAGACCATTATATAATGATATAGAATTCAATCCAGCAAGAGAAAATAACAAATATATAGAGGAAATAACATATATAAATATGTGTATACTCACACACACACCCCCTATATCAAAGCACCAAAAATACATAAAGTAACTGATAACTATCAATAGACTTTGTCAGAGACAATAGTAGAGGGCTTAAATACAGTAGAGGGACTTAACAAACGGCCGGATCATCCAGACAAAAAAGCAAAAACTGCACCCTAGATCAACGGGACCTAACAGACATCTACAGAAATTCCATCAACAGTTGCAAAACACACTCTTCTCAACAGCACATGGAACATTCTCCAGGACAGATCGTATGGAAGATCACAAAACAGGTCTAAACAACAACAAAAACAGAAATCATATTGAGTACCATTTCTGACCACAGAACAATAAAACTAGAAATTACTAACAAGAAAAACTATGTAAACTATATATTACATGGAAATTAAACAACTTACTCCTCAACAACCAATGGACCAAGGAAGACATCAAGGAAATTTAAAAATTTCTTGAAACAAATGAAATTGAGAACACAACAGACCAAAGCCCACTGGATACAGCAAAAGCGGTAGAAGAGACAGACAAAGCAATTGATGCCTACATTAAAAAAAAAAAAAAAAAAAAAAAACCAGAAAAGAAGTCAAATAACTTACTGCTGTATCTTAAAGAACTAGAAAAATAAGAACAAATCAAATCCAAAAACTAGTAGAAGAGAAGAAATAATAAAACACAAAGCACAAATAAATGACACAGAGACTAAAAACAATACATAAAAAATGGATGAAATGAAGAGCTGGTGCTTTGAGTTAATAAAATTGACAAACCTTTAGCAAGACTAAGAAAAAAAAGTGTTTTTTTGTTTTTTTTGTTTTTTTTTGACAGATAGAGTTAGACAGTGATAGAGAGAGACAGAGAGAAAGATTTTCCTTCCGTTGGTTCACTCCTCAAATGGCCACTATGGCTGGAGCTACGCGGATCCAAAGCCAGGAGCCAGGTGCTTCCTCCTGGTCTCCCATGTAGGTGCAGGGGCCCAAGCACTTGGGCCATCCTCCACTGCCTTCCCGGGCCACAGCAGAGAGCTGGACTGGAAGAGGAGCAACCGGGACTAGAAGCCGGTGCCCATATGGGATGCCAGCGCCGCAGGTGGAGGATTAACCAAGTGAGCCACGGTGCTGGCCCTGAAAAAAAGATTTAAATACATAAAATCAAAGAGGAAAAGGGAGATATTATGATGGATACCACAGAAATACAAAGGACTGTTAAAGATTACTGTGAACAGGCCGGCGCCGCGGCTCACTAGGCTAATCCTCCGCCTTGCGGCGCCGGCACACCGGGTTCTAGTCCCGGTCGGGGCGCCGGATTCTGTCCCGGTTGCCCCTCTTCCAGGCCAGCCCTCTGCTGTGGCCAGGGAGTGCAGTGGAGGATGGCCCAGGTGCTTGGGCCCTGCACCCCATGGGAGACCAGGAAAAGCACCTGGCTCCTGGCTCCTGCCATCGGATCAGCGCGGTGCGCCGGCCGCAGCGCGCAGGCCGCGGCGGCCATTGGAGGGTGAACCAACGGCAAAGGAAGACCTTTCTCTCTGTCTCTCTCTCTCTCACTGTCCACTCTGCCTGTCAAAAAATAAAAAAAATAAAAAAAAAAAAAAGATTACTGTGAACAATTATATGGCAAAATATTTGATAGAAGGCCGGCACCGCGGCTCACTAGGCTAATCCTCCACCTAGCGGCGCCGGCACACCGGGTTCTAGTCCCGGTCGGGGCGCCGGATTCTGTCCCGGTTGCCCCTCTTCCAGGCCAGCTCTCTGCTGTGGCCAGGGAGTGCAGTGGAGGATGGCCCAGGTGCTTGGGCCCTGCACCCCATGGGAGACCAGGAAAAGCACCTGGCTCCTGGCTCCTGCCATCAGATCAGCGCGGTGTGCCGGCCGCACCGCGCCGGCCACGGCGGCCCTTGGAGGGTGAACCAACGGCAAAGGAAGACCTTTCTCTCTGTCTCTCTCTCTCACTATCCACTCTGCCTGTCAAAAATAAAAATAAAAAATAAAAAATTTGATAGAATAAATAGGCAGGGGGCCAGCTCTGGGTCTGAGTGGGTAAAGCCACCGCCTGCAGTGCCAGCACCCCATATGGACACCGATTCTAGCACCAGCTGCTTCACTTCCAATCCAGCCCTCTGCTAAGGGCTGTGAAAACAGGCAGAAGATGATCCAAGTTCTTGGGCTCCTGCACCTACATGGAGACTCAGAAGAAGTTCCTGGCTACTGGCTTTGGATCTACCCAAAAAAAAAAAAAAAAAAAAAAAAAAAACAAACCAAAAACCAAAAAACAGAGGATGGAAGTGAACCAGAGGATGGAAGACCTCTCTCTCTCTCTCTCTGCCTCTCTGTAACTATGCCTTTCAAGTAAATAAATAAATCTTTTTTTTAAATAGCCAAATTCCTGAGCACATATTTCTTACTAAGATTGAATCACAAAGAAACAGAACACCTAAACAGATCAATAATGAGCGGCAAGATTGAATCAGTAAAGTCTCCAATCAAAGAAAAGCCCAGGATCAGATGGTTTCACTGCTGAATTCTACCAAATACTTAAAGAATTAACAATTCTTAGAATATTCAAAAAATAAGGGCAGGCACTGTGGCTCAGCAGGTTAAAGCCCTGGCCTGAAGCTCTGGCAACCCATATGGGTGCTAGTTCTAGTCCCAGCTGCTTCTCTTCCTATCCAGCTCTCTGCTAAGGCCTGGGAAAGCAGTAGAGAAGATGGTCCAAGTCCTTGGGCCCCTGCACCCACGTGGGAGACTGGGAAAAAGCTCCTGGCTCCGGATCGGCACAGTTCCAGCAGTTGTGGCCAATTGAGGAGTGAACCATGGGATGAAGACTGCTCTCTCTTTCTGCCTCTCTCTCTCTGTGTAACTCTGACTTTTAAATAAAATAAATAAATCTTTAAAAAAAGAATATTCAAAAAATAGAATAAAAATGATCTCTTCTAAACTCTCTCTATAAGCCCAACATTACCTTGATATCAAAAATAGGCAAGGACATACACACACACACACACACAAGCAATAGATCAGTATGCCTGATAAGCATAGAAGCAAATATCCTCAACAAAATGCCAGGAGACTGAATCCAATAGCACATTAAAAACATTATTCACCATGATCAAGTGATATTCATCCCAGGGATGCAGGAATGGCCCAACATACACAAATCAAAAAAGATGATACAGTACATCAACATAATGAAGACCCCAAATCGTATGATCACATCAATAGATGCAGAAAAGGCATCTGATGAAATCCAACATCCCTTCTCCAAAAAAAAAAAAAAACCATTCTGAACATACTAAATAGAAGGATGTATTTCAATATAATAAAGTCCACATATAACAAGCCAACAGTTAATATCCTACCGAATGAGGGAAAGGCCAAGTTTATTCTAAGATCTGGCACAAGACAAGAATGACCACTTTCACTACTTGTATTCAACATAGTATGTGAACTCCTAATCAGCAACATTAAGGCAAGAGAAAGAAATAAAAGACATCTGACTTGGGAAGGAGAAAGTCAAATTGTCTACATGCATCTACAGTCAACTGATCTGTAACGCAGGTGCCAAGAGCATGTCCTGGAAAATAATCTTTTCAAAAAAGGGAGCTGGGGAACCTGGATAACCATATGCAGAAGAAGAAAAAAAAATCTCTCCAACCCAGAAAATGTTACTTTTACAACTTGTTCTGAGATCTGATTTCAAAAATTTTAACGATGACTTGCTGGCCATGGTGGTATCCAATCTCTCTCTCTAGACGTTCTCCAAAGAATGAGGAATTAAGTTGTATAATCCACGAGGTTAGATCTCAGTACTTATTCCAACTAGCCTGGGAAGATTCCAACTCTCCTTCAACCTGGACACGGGGATCCAAATCAGCCTCTAAGAGAATCCTTTGTTTCGCACCCAAGTTGGGCTCCCAAGAACAGTATCACAGATCTGGTTACATACCGCTCCCCTTCCAGGCAAATATCTGATGGACCGCAACATATCCAGCTCCATACAGATACCTAGACCTCGTAGTTTCCTAAAAACACACGTCGTCCTCAACCCTCTCCCCAGGTAGTCAATCAGTTCGAGATGGAGACGGAGACAGGAAATGGAGCCTGAGCCCCACAAGCGCGTTCCAAGCCTGCATTCTGCTTCCTGGCCTCCTGCCTCAGAGTGGACAATCTCAAGTGCAAACCTTCACCCGGCGCAGTCCCAGAGCTTGGGGTCCTGCTGGGCTAGATTCACGGACCCCCGCGGACGTGCTGGGATGCTCCTCAGATCCCCACCACTTTCGGAGCAGGCAGGCGCCAGCCCGGTTGCACGCTGACAACCATGACGACTCGCAGACCACGCACACGGACACACACCTGTCCTTAGAAGAGGAGGCTGTACCTGGCTTGTAGCGTTGCTTCCTCTGGCGGCAGTCGGGAGGAGGCACCCAGGGGTCAGGAGCCCCGGCTGGGCCCCGCCACCCTCCCGGATCGTACTAGCAGCGGCTCAGCGGCCGCCCAGCTGCAACTACACAGCGCCGGCGCCTTTTGATTGGCTAAGCCTCGGCCCCCTCATGCATTCGCTTCCGGAGGAGAGGTTGCCTGGTCGCCTAGCAACGGAGTCGCACTCTGCGTGCTGTTAGCGCCCAAGTTCCCTTCAAGCCGCAGAGCTGGCGGCCCAGGGGGAATCGCAAAGTCAGGAAAATCTCTCAAGCCCCTCTCCGTCAAGTGAGTGTCCCTTTTCCCGACGCACTGGCGGGGAAAGGAGCCTTTAATTCGCGTTGTTCCTGAGCAGGACGCCAGGTGACTCCTACACGGTGTGACTTATTTCCCGAGCGTCTACACTAGGGGGTGGAGTAGGGACGCGGAGAACCCCTGGTCTGCGAATCAGGAGACTTGGAATCTAGCTTTGGTTCCTGTTAATTCGTTTTTGGGACACTTTAGGCGGGTGCCAGCCTCTGTAGACTTCAGTGTACTTTCTGGTACCAGGTGGTCTCGTCTCTAAGGTCCCCTCTAGTCCTAACACTCCGAGGTTTTGAATAGGGAGCCTTCATGGGGACCGCCGCTGTGCAAAGCGGGTTAATCGTTGTCAGCAGTGCCTGCATACCACGTGGGCACCGGTTGGAATCCTGGCTGCTCAACTTGCGATGCAGCTCCCTGCTAATGTACCCGGGAAAGCAGGAGAAAATGGCCCAAGGATTTGGGCCCCTGCACCCACATGAGAGACCCAGATGAAACTCCTCGCTCCTGGCTTTGGCCTGGCTCAGCTCTGGTGGTTGTAACCATTTGGGGGAGTGAACCAGTGGATGGAAGACCTCTCTCTCCCTCTCCCTCTCTCGTTGTAACTCTGACTTTCAAATAAATAAGTCTTAGAAAAAAGAATAGGGAACCATCTTTCTTGTAGGATTACATTTAGTGCTGTGCTTAATGGACGTTTAACTTGGTTCCCACGTGTTGTTCATTCACTAGGCATTCGCCTGGTAGCGCTAAATACTGAGCTGAGCAGTAGGGTGAGAAAAGAGATTTGACTTAACTGCCCCTGGCTGGAGGACACGGGATTGCTAGGGGATCCCAATACCAAAGCATTGTTTTACTAGAACCTGGAGTTCCTTAGTGGGGAATAGGCCCAGAGGACTCTCCAGGCTCCTAGAGGACTCAAGGGATGAGAATTGAGAAAGATTTGATGACAGAGTCTGTAGCTAAATATTTACAGAGTAAGACACTAACCTAAGTGCTTTACATGTTTTAGTGCAGTTACTTCATTTGCCCATCTAAGGATGAGGAACCGGAAGCATAGATAATTAAGTAATTTGCACAGGCCAAAGAAAATAGTGGAGTCCTGATTCATAACCAGGTAGCCTGATGGCAGAGCATGAGCCCCTAATTATTGCACTGTCGTTTCCAAATCCTAGGGAAGAATGGTAGTTAACCAGGCAGAGAAGACACGGTGTTCAGAGAGGAGGGGGTGTGTGTGGCGTGGTTCCTGTGGGGCACTACAGCAGAGTTGGTAATCTGGTTAGTATTATTGACCACTTAAGTTCTGTGCCTCTGTGCTCTGGGAACTGCAGATTTACAGACGTGTAAATAGTTTATGAACACTCGTGACAATCTCTGTGTACCTCCATGCTCCATCCTTTATCTACAACCACATCATAGTGATTATAAGAAAAAGAAATGAACAAACATACCTAAATTTACATTTTTCTAAGACTTACTGTAATTGAGGTCTTTCTCTATATGTATATTTTAAAGTTTATTCCACTACCCTGTGATAGCTGAGGCTGGGCCAAGCTAAAGCCTGGAGCTGGAACTCAATCCAGGTCTCCCATGTGAGTGGCAGACCCAATGACTTGAACGATCATCTGCTGCATCCCAGAGAATCCCTTAGCAGGAAGCTGGAATCATGAGTGGATCTGGAATTGAACCCAGGCACTCTATAGGGGATGCAGGTGTTCCAAGCAGCATCTTTTTTTTTTTTTTTTTTTTTTTTTTTTTTTTTTTAGATTTATTTATTTATTTGAGAAGCAGAGTTACAGGCAAAGAGATGAAAAACAGAGAGAGGTTTTGTATCTGCTGGTTCTCTCCTCAAATGGCTGCAACAGCTGGAGCTGGACCAATCTGAAGCCAGGAGCTTCTTCCAGGTCTCCCACGTGAGTGTAGGGGCCCAAGCGCTTAAGCCATCTTCCATTGTCAGTGCCTCAGGCATAGGCTTAACTTACTACCACTTCCATATTGATATTATCTGAATTTTGGTTACAGATTCTATTTGAAATATTATTCTTTTTTTAAAATTTATTTGATAGATAGAGTTAGGGAGAGAAAGAGACAGAAAGGTCTTCCTTCTGTTGGTTCACCCCCAGATTAAATATTATTCTTAATAATATAAAATAGTTATTAAATATTTTCTCAATAATAGATTAAAATGTTTTTACTAGTTGCTTTCTCATTTTGTTTTTGTCTTCCTATTTTCCCCTAATTTGTTTTTTTTTTTTATCTTTTATTTAATGAATATAAATTTCCAAAGTACGACTCATGGGTTACAATGGCTTCCCCCCCCATACCGTCCCTCCCACCAACAACCCTCCCCTTTCCCACTCCCTCTCCCCTTCCATTCACATCAAGATTCATTTTCGATTATCTTAATATACAGAAGATCAGCTTAGTATACCTTAAGTAAGTGTTTCCCCTAATTTGTTTTTATCTCTGATATATTTTCTTACATGTATTTCATAGATGAAGTTAAGTACTGAACTCTGAATTCTGCCATGTTTGAAAATTCTTTAGTTTCCATCAATTCAGATTGATGGTTTTGCTGGAGATTGAATTATTAGTCTTATATACATATGTTTTCTTCAATGTTGAGAAAAATTAATTTCTAATGTTTTGGTCCATTAAATATCATAGGGTTCTAAGATAGGTTCCTCCCAGTCTTGTGAACTTCTGTCTTCACTTGTTTTCGAAGATTTATTTTATTATTTGAAAAGCAGAGCTAGAGCGAGAGAAAGAGAGAAAGAGAAAGAGAAATCTTCCATCTGCTGGCTCACTTCCCAAATGGCTGCAATGGCTGGAGCTGGGCTGATCCAAAGCCAGGAGCCAGGAGCTTCTTTTGGGTCTCCCACTGGGTACAGGGGCCCAAGCACTTGGGCCATTTTCTGCCGCTTTCCCAGGTGCATTAGCAGGGAGCTGGATCAGAAGTGTAACAGCAGGGAGTCAAACCGGCACCCATTTGGGATGCTGATGCCACAGGCACAACTTTGCCTATTACGTCACAGCACCATGCCTCTTTCTTCATTGGTTTCTCTTCCAATCTCATATGGCTTGGACCTCCCTGCCCTCCCCCACTTATTTTCTTCCTTTCTTCCTGCATTCGCTCGTTCCTTCCTTCCTTAATTTATTTTTATTCCTACTGCCAAATCAGAGGTTTCTCATACCACTTTACCTCAGTGGGACAATCAACAGATCACATGGGCTACCCAGAAAAATAAAAACTTATCACACAAAAACTTATATATCAATATTCATAGAAGAATCATTCATAATTTCCCAAAAGTGGAAACAACTGTCCATGAGCTGATGAGTGGATAAACAACAGTGCTATTTTTATGTGATATTTGACAATAAAAAAGAATGAAGTACTGATACATGGATAAATCTTGAAACTTATTGGGACTGGCACTGTGGCATAGTGAGTAAAGCTCCCCACTGGGGCGCTGACATCGCACATGGGCACCAGTTTCAGTCCTGGCTGTTCCACTTCCAATCCAACTTCCTGCTAATGTACCTGGGGAAGTAGCAGAAGATGGCCCAAGTCCTTGGGGCCTTGCACTCATGTGGGTGTCCCGGAAGAAACTCCAGGCTCCTGGTTTTGGCCTGGCCTAACTTTGGCCATTTTAGACATTTGAGGAGTGAACCAGCAGATGGACAATCTCTCTGTCTAACCCTCTCTGCAACTTTGACTCTTTTTTTTTTTTTTTTTTTTGACAGGCAGAGTTAGACAGAGAGAGAGACAGAGAGAAAGGTTTTTCTTTTGCCATTGGTTCACCCCCGAAATGGCCACTACAGCTGGTGCCCTGTGGCCAGCGTGCTGCGCCGATCCGAAGCCAGGAGCCAGGTGCTTCTCCTGGTCTCCCATGCGGGTGCAGGGCCCTAGCACTTGGGCCATCCTCCACTGCCTTCCCGGGCCACTGGAAGAGGAGCAACTGGGACAGAATCCGGCGCCCTGACCGGGACTAGAACCCAGGTGCTGGCGCTGCAAGGCAGAGGATTAGCCTATTGAGCCATGGTGCCAGCCCAGCAATTTTGACTTTAAAATAAATTAATTAAGAATAAAACAAAAGGAAAACGTATTAACTAAAAGAAATCAGTCCAAAGGACCACATATTGTGTGGTTCCTTTTATAAGAACTGTCCAGAATAAGCAAATACATAGAGACAGAAAGTAGATTAGTGATTCCCAGGAGCATGAGGAGGTGAGGGCTGTGAGGGGAATGGTAAAGGGTTTCTTTTTTTTTCAGATTGAATTCCCACGAGATTATCTGATGGTTATACAACTCTGGATGTACTTAAAAAGCGTTGAATTGTGTTCTTTTAAAGGGTAGTCTGTGGTATATGAATTGCATGTTGTTAAAGTTTTAACAAACACATAAATAAAACTAGATCATCTAGGTAAAATTATTTATTTTCCAGGATCCTACACTAAACAATGGAAATGCCTAGTAATCATGATATGCTTATGATCATGTGAAGTGAGTCTATTTGTATAGCTCTTAAAGCACATTTCATTGTAGATCTTGTGATGTAAAAAAAATTAAACTTATATGACTTCTCTTAAATCTTTCAAAACAGCTTCAGAAGTTTATAAGATAAGCTTTATATTTCCAAATGGAGACAAGTATGGTAAGCATGGATTTCAATTATTTAATCTATATAGAAAATTAAATAGTTTAAGAATAAAGAAAAGGAGATTGTCACATTTTATATAACTACTATTGGAATACTAACTCCATTAAATAAATAAAGTAACATAGAAATCCCAATAAAAGAAAAGATTTTAAATAAGAACTTCAGTGTTGTGTCTAGACAATACGCTCTGGAAACCTGTGGGATCTGTCAATCCTTGTGGCCCATGGGCCTCAGTGGTGCAAGATTTTCTAGGTCCACGATCTCATCTCTGGTTTCGTTGGTTTTAGTGCTGGGGAGCCACAGAGACTGATAGAGCTACAGCTGTGATTAGTCCCAGACATAAATAGTAGACAAACTCAGTACTCATTTACAATCTTTATTTTTCCCTTGTTTAGATGGTGAGTGTACAAGAACATCTTCTGGAGTCTATGAGAGAAATGGAATAGGGATTCATACCACTCCTAATGGGATTATCTACACAGGGAGCTGGAAAGATGACAAGGTATTATTGTTATTTTAATGTTGATAGTGAATAAATACCCCACGGGTTAAATAATCACAATCATTCACCATTAATCAAAAACAATAGAATGAATATACAGTAAAAATAACATGATTACATTGAACATATATGTTAATATGTGAGTGATCTTAAACTCATGCAGAGAGCCAATCATCATCATCTTTCTTATCTGATATTCACTGAGTAAAGCTAAATCTATTACATAATTTTCTCCTTTAATCCTTCTGCCAGCCTCATGAGGTAGGTGCCATTTAATACTTCTGTTTCACAGTTGAGGGAAATTGGGCTCAGGTTTCTCCACCAGCTAGTAGATAACAAAACAAGAATGCATACTCACATCTTCTGGAATCATATCTTTTACTGCTTTCTGAGCTAACTAAACTGGTTGCTTTTCAAGATTCCTGATACAAAGTGTCTTGGGGAACCCTGTTAGCATCAAGGATCCCCAGTTGTCCAATGCCTGAATCAGAGACATTCGATTTAGTAGACAGATACAGTTGAAGGAAAGGACAGTGATAAAAATGTCACCTTAGGTTTTATGGACATTAAGGGTGATTCAAAGTTTATCAGGTAATAACGTGTATGTTTTTGAAAGTTTCTGGAGAAAGTGTGGAGATTAGTTTCTGAGATCATTTTGTTTGTTACAAACAGATGAATGGTTTTGGGAAACTTGAGCATTTTTCAGGAGCAGTATATGAAGGACAATTTAAGGACAATATGTTTCATGGACTGGGAACTTACGTATTCCCAACTGGGGCAAAGTACACTGGAAATTTCAATGAAAATAGGTAAGCTTAAGTATATTTTGAAGTCACTGTAATTCTAAAAGATTCTAAACAGTTATGTTTGCTTATTGCATTTGGTTAATACTAAATATTCTTTTGTAATCTATTTAGTTTCTCAGAATTGTTGGACCTGGGGTGGGAGTGGGGGAAAGAAAGTGTTGTAAGACTACCATAATAAGCCTCCAAAAGAGAGTATCATTCTTAATGGTAATCATCAGACTTTTCATTTATCCTGCTTACCTTCCTGTTCCTGTCAAACTTTTCATAGTCAGCTTGGAAGTGGAAAACATTGCAGTTATTCAGAAAATATAGACCCCAAATTACTTTGATTTGAAGACTTACTATACCTTTTATCATTCTTCAGTAAAGCCGAATCAGTAGGAGATACAGATAGAGCTAAATGAAGGAGGAGTTATTTATTTATTTTTAAAGATTTGTTTATCTATTTTGAAAGTCAGAGTTACACAGAGAGAGATCTTTCCGCCATAACAGCCAGAGCTGAAGCCAGGAGCCAGGATCTCCATCCAGGTCTCCCACATGGGTGGAAGGGGCCCAGGCATTGGACCATCCTCTGCTGCTTTCCCAGGCTACTAGCAGGGAGTTGGATCTGAAGAGGAGCAGCAGGGACATGAACCAGCACCCATATGGGATGACCACAGCTCAGGCAGTAGCTATACCCACTACGTCATGATGCCAACCCAGGAAGATTGATTAAAGCAATTGGCTCACACAAGTATGGCAGCTGAGGAGTCCTACACTCGGTCATCTGTGGGCTGGTGACCCCGAGATGCCAATAGTGTGGCTCAGCCTGAAGCTGTGGTCCTCAGAACCAAGAAGCCAGTGGTATAAGTCTCAGTTGGAGGCCCAAGTCCTGACTGCCAGCAAGACAATGTCCAAGGCAAGGTGCAAGTGTGTCCCAACTCTGAGAAAGAGAGAAACTAGTTCAATTTCTGTATTTATTCTCTCCATACCCTCAGCCAATTGATGGTACCCACCCACAATGAGGGTCCCTCTTTCTCACTCAGTCCACTCAGATTCACATGCTAGTCACTTTTAGAAATATCCTCAGGGACATACCCAAAATAATATTTTTTCAGGTTTCTAGATAGTCTTTAATCAAGTCGACATCTAAAACTAATCATCATAATATACTTTTTAAAAAGAATTATTTATTTATTTATTTATTTAATATGAGAGAGAGACAGACAGACAGACAAAGATGTCTTCCATTTACTGGTTCACTCTCAAATGGCCACAAAGGCAGGAGCTGGACCAGGCTGACAGCCAGGAGCCAAGAGCTTCATTCAGGTCTCCCACATGAGTGCCAGGGGCCCAAGCATTTGGACTTTCTTCTACTACTTTCCCAGATACATTAGTGGGGTGTTGGATTGGAAGTGGAGCAACTGGGACTTGAAACTAGCACTCTTATGGGATGCTGGCATTGCTGACGGTGGCTTAACCTGCTGGGCCACAATGCTGGCCCCTACAATATACTTTTTGAAAAACAGCCCTAGGGTTAATTGTTTATTTCATTTTGACCTGATGTATGTGTACATTTTTTACTAGGTTAATTTTTTAAAAAGATTTATTTATTTATTTGAAAGAGTTACAGAGAAGGAGAGGCAAAGCTAGAGATAGAGAGAGGGAGAGAGGGAGAGATATATCTTCCATCCCCTGGTTCACTACCCTAAATGGCTGCCACAGCCAGGACTGGGCCAGGCTGAAGCCAGGAGCGGAAGCTTCATCCGGGTCTCCCACATGGGTGCAGGGGTCTAAGGACTTCGGCCATCTTCTGCTACTTTCCCAGGCACATTATCAGGGAGCTGGATTGGAAGTAGAGCAACTGGGACTCAAACCAGCACCCATATGGGATGTGGATACTACAGTTGATGGCTTTACCTGCAGTGCCACAGAGCCAGCCCCTACTAGGCTAATTCTTAAAATACAAGCAAAATTAGTTAATTTTTAACTTACAGAAATGTATCCACTGTTGTTCTTTCTGAGCATAGACTTGTAGGAAAAAATAAAAGTGAAGTGATATATGAGCACAGCTTTACAAGCTGAGTCTTCACACTGAATATCATGCCATGCATCTAGAGGTTCACATGCAGTTATAAATACCCCTTCCTTCTTTCTGTAAGTTTTTCAGATTCACCATTGTTGTGAAATGGTCTGATGTGAATACATATTGAAGTGGGCAGATAATCACCTATTTTGAATACAAGTTGCTGACAATGTCACATAAGCTTTTCCCACTGATGTTAATAAAGGGAGAGAAAGATCTAACTTATAGGATGAAGTTCGGTATGTTTATGTGAAATG
Organism: Oryctolagus cuniculus; assembly: GCF_051225735.1. Classification (NCBI taxonomy): domain Eukaryota; kingdom Metazoa; phylum Chordata; class Mammalia; order Lagomorpha; family Leporidae; genus Oryctolagus; species Oryctolagus cuniculus. The sequence goes on along the minus strand of NC_142868.1, from coordinate 169,193,243 downwards.
CTTGTCTTACTACTTTGAAGAGTCCAACAAAACACCAGCACAGAATACAGCACCTAAAAGATAATTAATAGCCAAAAAAAAATTTGTTGAATAAATGAATGCACTAATTAAGCTAGATAACCAACATAAACTTTCATTTTTTAGCTGACTGTTTTGGTTTTATGTAAACTTAGCCTACATGATCATAAATTTTAAAACACCAAGATTTGTATAATGACAGTGTTTGGAATAGTATGATTTTTGAAGGATATGAAAAACATACTAATGGTTATTAAATCAAAACTTGAAAAGTGAAAAGGTATAATGCTTCACACATGGTATATAATTTGCTAGACAATCTTATATCTGGACTGCAAATTCTTTGTCTTGGTTAGTAAACAGACTTATTTTTTTCCTGTTTCAGAGTGGAAGGTGAAGGGGAATATACGGATATCCAAGGACTGGAATGGAGTGGTAACTTTCATTTCACAGCCGCTCCAGGCCTGAGGCTGAAACTCCACCTGTAGATATTCTGCGTGAAAGTTTAAGTGTGGTAATTGCAACTTCTAGTCATAAGGAAAGGAATTAAATCTGTGATCTGTAATAACTTCATATACCATCTCTATGAGTTTGCCAATAAAACCATAACTAATTCATCTCTTTCTGAACTTGTTTTGAATATCTTATAGTTTAAAATAAACCATACAATTCAATTTCAAGTTTGCTCACTTGAATAAATACAGAACTGCCCACATCTTGTCAAAGTTAATTTCCAATCCCGTGCCTGAGTTTTATCATTTTTTTCCTAGTGTGTGCTGGCATGTTTATTTGGGAAGAAAAAAATTTTCTCTGATTTGCTGTTTGTAAGTATGCATATATTTTTCCCTGCTGCACTTTTGTTGTTAATCTAAGATTTAACATAAGATCTACTCACTTAACAAAATGTAAGTATACATTTTTAAAAGATTTATTTATTTCTTTGAGAGGCAGAGTTAGAGAGAGAAGGAGAGAAAGAGAGAGATCTGTCTACTGGCTTACCCCCCAAATGACGTCTATGGTCAGGGTTGGGTCAGGGTGAAGCTAGGATCCAGGAGCTTTATCTGGGTCTCCCACGTGGGTGCAGGGGCCCAAGTACTTGGGCATCTTGTGCAGCTTTCCCAGTCACATTAGTAAGGAGCTGGATTAGAAGTGGAGCAGCCATGACTTGAACTGGCATACATGTGGGATTCCAGCATGGCAGACAGCAGCTTTACCCACTAAATCACAATGCTGGTGCCATATGTGTAGCTTATTGCTGACTATAGGCACAATGTTGTACAGCAAATCTCTAGTTTACTTGACTTTCTTGACTATTCTTTTTTAAATTTATTTATTTGAGTAGCAGAGAAACAGAGACAGAGAAAGCTCCTATCTGCTTTTTTGCTCTCCAAATGCATACAAATGGCTGGAGCTGCGCTGAGACTGTAGCTGAGAGCCAAGATCTCAATCCAGTTCTCTCATGTAGGTGACAGGAACCAGTCACTTAGGCTATCACCTCTGCTTTCCATGGTCTGCATTAACAGCTGAAGACGGAAACTGGGGCTGGACATCAAACCCAGGTACTCTGATATAGGACATGGTCATTTTAACTGGTAGGCTGAACACTCACCTCTTAACTGGAACTTTATGCCTTTTGATTAGTAACTCCTCACTTCTTCCCTCACTCTAGCTGATTCTATGAATCTATTCTATGATTCTATGAATTTGACTATTTTATGTACTGCATATAAGTAGAATCACGCAACATTTCTACTTCCGTGATCAGTTTATTTCACGTAGCATAATGTCCTCATTCATGTTGTCCTATATTGAAGAATCTTCTTTTTTAAAGCTGAATACTATTCCATTGTATATGCCACATTTTCTTTCGTTATTGATTATTGGACATTTAGGTTGTTTCCACATCTTGCTATTCTGAATAGCACTGCCATGAACAAATGAATGCTAATACCTCTTCAAGATACTGATTTCATTCTTTAGGATAAATATACAGAAATAGGATTGCTGGACCATATAGTAGCTCTATTTAAAAATAGATTCTTTTGTAGAACCTCCATATTGCTTTTCATAGTGATTACATCATTTTACATTCCCATCAACAGTGTGGAAGGGATGCAGTTTCTCCACATCCTTACCAACACTTAGCTTCTTTGGTAGTAACCATCTCGCAGGCTTCAGGTGGTATCTCACTGTGGTTTTTATTTCTTTTTAAAGATTTTTTTTTTTTTTGACAGGCAGAGTTAGTGAGAGAGAGACAGAGAGAAAGGTCTTCCTCCCGCTGGTTCACCCCCCAAATGGCAACTGTGGATCAGTGCAGCCAGGAGCCAGGTACTTCCTCCTGGTCTCCCATGCGGGTACAGGGACTCAAGCACTTGGGCCATCCTCCACTGCCTTCCCGGGCCACAGCAGAGAGCTGGACAGGAAGAGGAGCAAACAGGACAGAATCCGGTGCCCCAACCAGGACTAGAACCCGGGGTACCAGCGCCGCAGGCGGAGGATTAGCCAAGTGAGCCGTGGCGCCAGCCCTAAAGATCTTTTTAAAGATTTATTTATTGGTGCCGGGTGTGGTGGCATAGCAGGTAAAGCCATCACCTGCAGTGCCAGCATCCCATATGGGTGCCAGTTTAAGTCCCAGCTGCTCCTCTTCTGATACAGCTCTCTGCTGTGGCCTGGGAAAGCAGTAGAAAATGGACCAAGTCCTTGGGCCCCTGCACATGCGTGGGAGACCCAGAAGAAGCTCTTAGCTTCTAGCTTCTGATTGGTGCAGCTCTGGCCGTTGCGGCCAATTGGGGAGTAAACCAGCGGTTGGAAGACTTCTTTCTCTCTTCCTCTCTCTCTCTCTCTTCCTCTCTCTCTCTTTCTCTCTGCTGCTGCCTCTCTGTGACTCTGCCTTTAAAATAAATAAATAAATCTTTAAAAAAAGATTACTTATTTGAAAGAGTATCAGAGCCAGAGAAGGAGAAACAGAAATCTTCCATCTGCTGGTTCACTCCCCAAATGGCCACAATGGCTGGGGCTATGCCAGGCCAAAGCTAGGAGCCAGGAGCTTCTTCCACTTCTCCTATGTGGGTGAAGGGACCCAGAGACTTGGACCATCTTTTGCTGATTTCTCGTGTACATTAGCAGGGAGCTGAATTGGAAATGGAGCAGTTGGGCCTGGTGTTCAAATGGGATGCCAGCACTGCAGGCCATGGCTTAACTGCTGTACCACAGTGCCATCCCCATATGGTTTTTGTTTCTGTATCTCAGATTGTTAGTAACATTAAGCATTGTTTTAATATACATTTGTTGGCCGTTTGTATGTCTTCTTTGAAGAAATGTCTATTCGTGTCCTTAGCACATTTTTAATTGGGTTATTAATTTTTTTACTCTTGCATTGTAAACAGAATTCCTTGTATATTTTTCAGATTAACTCTTTATGAAATGTATCATTTGTACACATTTTCTCCCATTTTATAGGCTGCCTTTTAAATCTATTGATTGTTTTCTTTGCTATGCAAGAGATTTTAGTTTGATGTTGCCCCTTTCAGTCATTCTTATTTTTGTTGCCTCAGTTTTTGGTGTCATATTCCTGAAATCATTGTCAATACCAGCACTATGAAGCATCTCCTTTATGTTTCCAATAGCACAAGGAGTCCCACATAAATGGGCTTTTGGTGCAACAGTTATAAAGATGGCACTTTGGATACCAACAAAACTTATTGGAATGCCTGAGTTTGAGTCCTGGCTCCAATTCTGATTCCAGCTTCCAGCTTGTGTACCCTGAGAGGCAGAAGTTGATGGCTCAATTTTCTGGGTCCCTGTGACCCACATGGGGGGCCTGGATTGAGTTCTGGCCTCCTTGCTTCCTGCTATCTCAGCCCCAACTGTTGCATTTATTTGGAAATGAACTAGCAGATGGAAGGAACACTATCTCTATCTTTGTGCCTCTCAAAATGAAAATAAATTAAAAATTTGGAAAATAGAAGAGTCATATACCATGCCTAAGTGAAATGCAAGATGGTTCAACATATGCAAATCAATGGTGGGGATGGGCGTTTGGCCTAGGATTAAGATGCCACTTGGGATGTCTGCATTCCAGTTTGGAGTACTAGATTTGAGTCCTAGTTCTGCATCCAATTCCAGCTTCCTACTTATGTGCACCCTGAGAGACAGTAGATAATGGCTCAAGTAGTTGGGTCCCTGCTACTCACCTGGGAGACAAAGATTGAGTTTCTAGCCCCTGGTTTCAGCCAGGTCCAGCCCCTACTGTTTCAGGCACTTAGGAAGTGAACTGGCTGATGGGTGATCTCTGTTTGCCTCTGTCTCTACCTTTCAAGTAATTAAACTAACTAACTAAATAATTTTAAAAAGAAAACCAGTTGTGATATACCACATTTACAGAATAAAAGATAAAAGTCACACAATCATCTCAATAGATGCAGAAAAAGAATTTGATAGAATCCAGCACCATTTTATTACTAAAAACTCATCAAACAAGTAGGAATAGTATGAAGTTACCTTAACATAGTAAGGGTCCTATAGAAAAGCCCACAGCTAAAATCATACTCAGTAGTGGGAAACTGAAAGCTTTTCCACTGAGATCAGGAGCAAGGCCAGGATGCCCAGTCTCACCATTTATATTTTTAGAAGTATCTATTTAAAGGTCATGATCAAGAAAGTGAAAATATAATCCACAAAATGAGAGAAAATACTGCAAACTATATATCTGTCAATTTGTTTATATATTTGTTGTCTCAGCATCTAGTTTTAGACTTGATGTAAGTTATTTGAAAACCCAGTCATACCTGTCCAAAATGTGTTGCATGAGAACTGACCAAGAGGTTGAAGAAAGAAGCAGACAAATCAGAATAACACAAAATGTAATTTATTGGGGGGAACTTATGGACAGAATTATAGTCTTGGATGACTGCAAAACAGTGGGTATCCACTCTATAAGACAGTAAAGAAAGAATTTTATAGGCAAAGGTAGGTGGCCTGTAGCTAACTGGAATGTGGCTAGACTTTCTCAGGAAATATTAATGTTCATGAGAGGGGCCGGCGCTGTGGCACAGCAGGTTAACGCCCTGGCTGGAAGCACCGGCATCCCACATGGGCGCTGGTTCTAGTCCCAGCTGCTCCTCTTCTGATATAGCTCTTTGCTGTGGCCTGAGAAAGCAGTAGAAGATGGCCCAAGTCTTTGGGCCCCTGCACCCACATGGGAGACCCGTTAGAAGCTGCTGGCTCCTGGCTTTGGATCGGTGCAGCTTCAGCTATTGCGGCCAACTGGGGAGTGAACCATCTAATGGAAGACCTCTCTCTCTCTGCCTCTCTTCTCTCTGTGTAACTCTCTGACTTTCGAATAAATAAATAAAAAAATCTTTAAAAAAATGTTCATAAAAGACCTTCCAGGCATCAGAAGAAAGATATTCAGGGCATTGAATAAGAACTTCAGATAAGCGTGGAGTTTTACCTTAATGACTTTGTTTACCCCATATGGTTTGGGATGAATGTCAATGTTACCTAAAGGGCAAGATGGTGGTTAGAACCAAAATGGCAATTATGTACAAGATGGCTACAGTCCTGTCAAGTTAAATCCCTATACCCCATCATGTTCAGCCTCATTAAAACTTCCCTTCCCTGTGTGTTTGCAGTATAGCCCTTTTGTATCTTATCCCACTGACCCAAAACCCGATAGATCCACAGGCACTGACCATGATAAAACATAGCCATCAACATGAGTCATGTAAATGAGTCTCAATCCCACCCTTCACATTTTCTTTAAACTTGTCAGTCCACAACCCCATAAGGGGAAGCCTAAGGAATAACACCCATGAGCCTTAACAAAGGCATAGTCCCAACAGGTCTTTTCTTGCATTTACTCTCCACTCACTGGTAAAGCTCCCTGCCGCCTCCATATCTCTCTACCCTCTCTCAATCTGTGAGAGTTGTTTTCTATTTTATGCATTTTTGTATTCACTTTCTCCTGGTGTTCAACCTGACCAACATATGCAAACCTAACTCCCCCAGTCAGGGCTCTCCTTGAGAGCAGCATCTTGGCTAATGGCTACTCCTGACAGACTTCAAGATCAAATCAGAAAAAAATAATAATAAAAAAAAATAAAACAAAAATCAACACTGTTAAAAGCCTAGTTTCCAGAATATACAAAGAACTCTTACAACTCCATAATAGACACCCTAATTTAAAAATGAGCAAGGAATGGGTGTTGTGTTGTAGAAGGTTAAGTCACTGCTTAGGACACACACATCCCATCGTAGAGTGCTAGGTCAAGTCCGGGCCACTCTGCTTCTGATCCAATTTTCTGCTAATGTGCCTGGGAAGCAGTGGATGCTGACTCAAGTTGGGTAGGATATGGAAAGGTTGGACCCCTCGAATATTTCTGGTGGAAATGTATAATGCAGCCTCTGTGAAAGAAAGTTCCTCAAGCCGTTAGATACAGAGTTGTCATATGACTCAGCAGTTCCTAGGTATGCACCCAAGAGCACTGACTGCACACAAATGTTCACACCAACGTTGTTCATCCTATGGTCTGAGTGTGTGTGTCCTTCCAAAATTCATGTTGAAACCAATCCCCTCTGTGGTTGCATTAAGAAGTGGGACCTTCAGTAGGTGATAAGGTCACGAGGGCTGAGCCCTCTGGGATGAAGATTAGTGTCCTTATAAAAGAGATGTGATGATAAAGCGGGATGGTGCCAGCTTCAAAGAAGAGAGCAAGCCCTGGCCCAACACTGACTCTGTGGTGCCCTCATCTCAGGCTTCTTAGCCTCTAGAACTGTGAGGAATACATTTCTGCTGATTATAAACTGTCCAGTCTAAGGTATTTTGTTAGAGCAGCTCAAGTGGACTAAGACATCCCTAATAGCCCAAACTAGAAACAACTCAAGTGTCCATTAACTAATAAATAAACAAAATATGGTTTTGTCCATACAATGGAATATTATTCAGCTATAAAAAATGATGTGTTGATATTACAACAGGAATAAATCTTGGAAACATTATGTTAAGTGAAAGGCGCCAGTCATAAAAGGTCATATATGGTATGATTTCATTTATTTGAAATGCCCAAAATAGGCAAATCCTCAGAGACAGAAAGTAGATTAGAAGTTGCCAGGGGAGGGAGGAATGGGGACACATGAGATTTCTCTGGGGGATGATGGAAATGTTTTAGAAACAGATAGTGACAGTAGTGATGGTTGTGCAATTTTTTGAATTTACTAAAAACCACTGAATTGTTCATTTTTTAAAGGGTCAAATTCTGTGAATGGTATGTGAATTACATCTCAATTTCTTTAAAAAGCATATTGGTGTGTTGTCATATATTCTAGGCCCAGAAAGCTTCTTTACTTTGTAGGTAAAATAATTTGAAAATAGTTGGAAAAGTATATGTTGTCTACATACATCTGAATATTTTTTCAAAAGTGCTATTATTTAAAAACTGACAAAAATAGTACCTGTAACTTCTATTTCATTTCTTTATTTAAAATCTTGTGAATATTTATGGTTCTCAGTATATAATTGCCAAAAATATTTATACTTTTTGTTGTACAAATTAAATTTTACTTAAAGTGCCTTTTAAAATGTTTAAATGAAAATTATATTGTGTTACTCCCTTATAATTATAGCTTTTTATTTAATTTTTTAAAAAACCCTATTTATAAATGTCCAAAGGTGCATTTTCAAAATTGGACATTTTTGGATGCTTTGCTTAGCATTAGCTGGTATGGTTTTATAATTCACTATTATTGCTGTTGTACTGGAATTTGTAAGTAGATAAATACTGAACAAGTTAAGATGAAGTTATAATATATATATAATACAGATATACAAATATATATAATACAAATATAAAACTTATGGCAAATACTTTAGAGAGAAGAAACTGCTTCAAAATACATTTTTTCTCAGTATTTTTCTTCAAATTATTTAAAGTAGCAAGGTATGTATTTTACATTTAAAAATCTTTAACTTTCTATTGTTATTAACTTTTCAATGTACATGAACTCAATTTTCTAAGTCATTCCTCTAAAGCAGTTTTGTTCCTTGAAACTGAAGACTGTTCAGTTATTTGATTAGTTGGTTCTAGAATTTGACCTGGAGCTTATGTAATTAGGAGACTCTAGTTTTCCTCATTTAAAAACCTGGTTAGCATACGACAGTCTCGTTTTAGAGGAAGTCAGACCTCTCTACTCAATCTTTTTATAACCTTTAACTTAATTCAGAATCCAGATGAGCCTTTGTCTGAGGATGGTATAACCAGGGCAAGCAAGCAACATGGGGTAAGTGTAAGCTTTTAGTGCTTTAAAGATATTGAAAAGGGAAATATTTTTATAAGAGAAGCAGTTCTTATCAGATGGTACTAATTTAAATAGCAACTATGCTAACATTTATCTAAGGCAACCATTCAAAGAAATAACTTTTTATTCAAGTTATAGCAACTTATAAAACATTAATTAATTTCATTGCTTAATTTTTGTATTATGTCTTAATATGCTTCTGCAGGTTGTCAGCTAATGAAATATTTTGGGGGCTGAAGTTGTTCTGTGTTTTCAGATATTTAGTTGAAGCTGAGTTAAATTTTGAAAACCGTCTTAGGGAATGGTAGGATTTTTGATTTATATGTACATGTCTCTTTGGGATTAAAAATAATTAAGGAATAAAAAAGATTAGGGATGTAGGGAGGTTGGTTTATGCCTTTGTAACATAGAAAAAGGATAGAGGATTCTGTCTGAGTTCACTTTGCAGAAAAAAGGTGTGTGTTGATGAATTACACAGGGGCATTTATTAGTGAAATCTAATTATGAGAACTTTATGAGGTTTGAGGGACATGATGAAAGGAATTGAGTTTCACTTAAAAGTTTCTATTCTTTAAGTGAGGATAGTATTCCAGTGTAATTAGTGCAGAAATTATATCTGAGTTTTATGTGCTGGAACAGTAGTATTCTGAATATATAGAAATGTCTCTATATAGAAATCTATCATCCTTTTATCTTTTTAAAATAGCTCCTCTCCATAAAAATCATATTGCTGCAAATAGCATAGCTATTTCATTGAAGGCCATTTCAAAATAAATGATCAGAAATTTACTCTAGAGAAAAAATTTTGACACATTTATTCCAGTTTCCACAAATTAACATCTGCATTTTCGTTGATACCAAGGACTCTGAAAATGCCATCTAAACCTGTTTGAAAACTCAGAGGCTTTTGAAAAGAAGATCATCATACTATTGTTAACTTTAAATCCAAATATAATGATTTGTTTTGAAACTAAACATTAATAGATATGTCCATGTACTAATTTCCTAAACATTTGGTTGATTTGATCTGGAGCAGAACTGATGAGACCAACCCTTGGACCTTCTTTAGTCGGCTCCTTCCTTCCTCTTCTCTGTGCATGAGTGTGCGTCACGTATCTGGCCACTCGTAAACTGAGCAGTGTGTTTGCAAAGACCCCTGTCCCTCTCCACCCTTTCCTTCTTTGCTCTTTTCCCTCCCCTCTCTTGCCTTCCCTATTCCTCCCTCCCTACTTTCCCCTTCCCCTCCCTCCCTTCCTTCCTCCCGTCCCATTTTTCTTTAAAAGCAGTGATTCTTAACCTTTTTGGGAGTCAAGGATTGCAATCAGAATCTTGTGAAAACAGTCCACACTTTTGAAAAAAAAAATCTAAAAACTCACAAAGTTTGCACATCATTTTCAGGAGATTTATAGGTGGTCCCAAACCCAATTCATGGATCCCAGGTGAAGAAACTTTAGTTTTGCCTTTGATTTTAGAACTGGAGTATAAGTTTTTCACTATTTTTATTAGTTTCTGGATTTTTATTAAATGTAAGAATCTTTAATTCTTACCTTCTCTCCAGGAATGGTGTCTAAATGATGATTTCCCCCCACCAATACACATACCCACACCCAACACACACACACTATTTACATGATAGTGAAAAAGTTTAACCAATATCCAATATCTGTCATGTTATTGCTGTTGGTTGGTCCCTGAGGACTTGATTAATCGTGGTGCCTTTCAAGAATGCTAGAAATCCCCTTGGGAGAAGTGCAAGGAAAAAAAAGTCCTCATTTTATTTGCAAGGCACTTTCAGTGCCCCGAATATGATGAATTAAACAAATAATAATTACTGAATATTGTTATTATTATTATTATTCTGATGGGTAGCTTCAAGATTATTTTGTTTGTTCCTGCTTGATAAAAAGTTTAATACACATTAGCTCCTATTAAATATTCCTAAAATATCAGAAAAATAAACGGAGAGAGTAGCAGCTGTTTAGATGCTTAAATTGTGCATTTCAGGAAATGTGTAGAATTTATTTCCCAAGAATGAGCAAGTATCTGTGTTTTTTTTGTTGTTGTTGTTGTTGTTTTGACAGGCAGAGTGGACAGTGAGAGAGACAGACAGAGAGAAAGGTCTTCCTTTTGCCGTTGGTTCACCCTCCAATGGCCACCGCGGCCGGCGCGCTGTGGCCGGCGCATCACGCCTATCCGATGGCAGGAGCCAGGTGCTTCTCCTGGTCTCCCATGGGGTGCAGGGCCCAAGCACTTGGGCCATCCTCCACTGCACTCCCGGGCCACAGCAGAGAGCTGGCCTGGAAGAGGGACAACTGGGACAGAATCCGGCGTCCCGACCGGGACTAGAACCCGGTGTGCCAGTGCCGCAAGGCGGAGGATTAGCCTACTGCCGGCGCCAGCCCAAGTATCTGTTTTGATGTGTCTATGGAACCAACCAATCTCCAAGTTATGTGAGGATATAATGTCCTTATTGGGTCTATGCAAGCCCTTCCTTTTTCCCTCAGGCTGTGCTGGCATGGTTTTAGTGAGCAAAAAAGAGGTGAATGTCAGAAAATTCTAATGCTCTCTGAAAAGACTCCTCCTCTTAAATTTTCATTGAATTCCTATGCGTGTGGTGGGTAGGGTGACTTAATAAAGATGAGAAAAGGGATAACTGGGGAGAAGTGGAAGAACCTCGCTGTGGAAGGTACCTTGACAGCTGCTATTTACGGTAGCACCTGCACAGAGGATGAACAATGGAAAGCAGGATGGTTGTACTTCTGCCTGAGATACTTTGAATCTTCTCTGTCTCCTAGTGGTCAGTGCATCCCTAATTGTCATGTGGTGAAAATAAAAGTTAAGTTTCTGCTAAAATTACAGAAATAACAAGTCCATTATTTCAGCATATTCAGTCTCCTTTTAGTATCCTGGTACAAGTAGGTTTAGAGTAATTTATATTTTTTATGAATATATTTTCTACTTCTGAATCTGGGAGTTTCAATCCAACTCTTTTTATTGGGAAAACATCCACTTAGCTCATGTAGAAACTTTTTAAATGTTTCTTTTTTAAATTTACTTATTTTATTTATTTATTTGAAAGGCAGAGTTACAAAGAAGCAGAGGCAGAGACAGAGAGAGAGAGAGGTCTTCCATCCGCTGGTTCACTCCCCAGATGGCCACAATGGCTGGAGCTGGGCCGATCCGAAGCCAGGAGCCGGGAGCTTCTTCCGTATCTCCCAGGCAGGTGCAGAGGTCCAAGGATGTTGGCCATCTTCTACTGCTTTACGAAGCCATAGCAGAGAGCTGGATCAGAAGTGGAGCAGCTGAGACTCAAATCGGCACCCATATGGGATGGCAGCACTGCAGGCAGTGGCTTTACCCACTACCCCACAGTGCTGGCGCCTGAAATGTTTCACGTCCTCCTTTCCTTTTGAATAGTCATTTCCCTAATCCAGGCCATCATTACATTTTATTTTTTAAAATTTATTTATTTGAGAAGCAGGGAGACAGAGATGAAGACAGACATCTACTGGAATCACCCCCAAAATGTCCATAATGCCTGGGGGCTGGGCCAGGTAAAAGCCAGGAACTCAGAACTCAGTCTGGGTCTCCCACGTGAATGACAGGCACCCAAGTACTTCAGTCATCACTTGCTGCCCCTCGGGTGTGCATAAGCTGAAAGCTGGAATCAGTAATAGAGTCAGACTTAAACCCAGGCCTCCTGTTATGGAATGATAGTAACCTAACCAGCAGCTTGACCATTATACAAAATGCCTGCCCGTGCTTAGATTATTAAAGGTGCCTACCCACTGGTATCTTTGTAGCTGTCTTTTCTTTACTTTTTTTTTTTAGATTTATTTATTTTATTTGACTTTCCATGCTCCCTAGGATCCCTAAATTTACCTACACTTTGCACTCAGTTCCTTTGCTGATCTTCTTTTTACCATTTCTCCCTATCAAGCAAAGTCATCTCACATCCCGTCTTCCTTATGAAACACTTTGTAGTTACCACAACTGGAAGTACCTCTTCTCCTCTGATAGTTTTAGTTACTTTATGCTCTTCTTATATCTTTTTTCTTTTTTTTTTTTAAGATTTATTTTATTTATTTGAAAGGCAGAGTTACAAAGAAGCAGAGGCAGAGACACAGAGAGAGAGAGGTCTTCCATCTGCTGGTTCTCTCCCCAGATGGCCACAACGGCCGGAGCTGCAGCAATCTGAATCCGGATCGGAAGAAGAGCAGCCAGGACTAGAACTGATGCCCATATGGGATGCCGGCACTGCAGGCCAGGGCTTTAACCCATTGCTCCACAGCGCCGGCCCCTATGCTCTTATTGCATCTGTCCCAATCTATCATATATTATGACTTTCTGTTTCTTAACTTTCCTGCTAAACTGTAAGCTCTTTGAAGCTGGGACAATGTCATCTTTATCTTTATTTTTTTAAGATTTATTTATTTGAAAGTCAGAATTAGAGAGAGATGGGGAGAGAGAGAGAGAGAGAGAGAGATCCTTCATCTGCTGGTTCACTCCCCAAATGGCCACAACAACTAGGGCTGGGCCAGCCTGAAGCCAGGAGAGAGGAGATTCATCTGGGTCTTCTAAGTATGTGGCAGGGGCCCAAACGCTTGGGCCATCCTCCACTACATTTCCCAGGCCATTAGCAGGGAGCTGGATCAGAAGTGCAGGAGCTGGGACAGGAAAAGGCACCCATGTGGGTTGCTGGCATTGCAGGCAGCAGCTTTATTTGCTATGCCACAAAACTGGCCCTTCATCTTTATATTCCTCTCAGTAATTGGTACAATATATTCTTTTAAAAAAGATTTATTTACTTATTTGAAGGTCATAGTTATACAGAAAGAGGAGAGGCAGACAGAGAGAGAGAGAGAGAGGTCTTCCATCTGCTGGTTCACCCCCCAATTGGCCACAATGGCTGGAGCTGCGCCAATCCAAAGCCAGGAGCCAGGAGCCAGGAGCTTCTTCTGGGTCTCCCACACGGGTGCAGGGGCCCAAGGACTTGAGCCATCCTCCACTGCTCTCCCGGGCCACAGCAGAGAGCTGGATTGGAAGTGGAGCAGCTGAAACTTGAACAGGTGCCCATATGGGATGCCGGCACTGCAGGCAGTGGCTTTACCCGCTATACCACAGCCCTAGCCCCGGTACAGTATCTTTTACATGGTATATGTTTTGTTTTGTTTGTTTTTTTTTGTTTTTGTTTTTTGTTGTTGTTGTTGTTGTTGTTGTTTTTGACAGGCAGAGTGGACAGTGAGAGAGAGAGACAGAGAGAAAGGTCTTCCCTTGCCGCTGGTTCACCCTCCAATGGCCGCCGCGGCCGGCATGCCTGCGGCCAGCGCACCGCGCTGATCTGATGGCAGGATCCAGGCACTTATCCCGGTCTCCCATGGGGTGCAGGGCCCAAGGACTTGGGCCATCCGCCACTGCACTCCCTGGCCATAGCAGAGAGCTGGCCTGGAAGAGGGGCAACCGGGACAGAATCCGGCGCCCCGACCGGGACTAGAACCCAGTGTGCTGGCACCGCAAGGCGGAGGATTAGCCTAGTGAGCCATGGCGCCAGCCTACATGGTATATGTTTAATAAGTACTTGAATTAAAATGAACACTTTTTCCTATAACCTACAAAAGAAATCTGAAAATTTAATTTTAGCCAAGCTCACTTCTTTCTTTTCTAATAATGTGGCCCATTTTCCAAGTTCCTGCCTGAGGAGCTGACATGAGTGAGTAATATCCAAAATATGGGCAATGCAAAGGTAAAAAGTGAGAACAAGGGTTCGAGTGACACACTATAGGCTTCTGAAGAAGGAAGAAGGAAGAATTTGTTGTGAATAAATAGAGATCACATGTAGGCTTCAAGGGAATGTGAGAAAACATTCCAGAATTAAAAATTGTTCTTGGATAGCTTACGCCACGGTTCACTAGGCTATTCCTCTGCCTGCGGCGCTGGCACTCTGGGTTCTAGTCCCAGTTGGGGCACCGGTTCTGTCCTGGTCGCTCCTCTTCCAGTCCAGCTCTATGCTGTGGCCCAGGAAGGCAGTGGAGGATGGCCCAAGTGCTTGGGCCCTGCACCCGCATGGGAGACCAGGAGGAAGCACCTGGCTCCTGGCTTCGGATTGGTGCAGCGTGCCATCCATAGTGACCATTTGGGGGGTGCACCAACAGAAGGAAGACCTTTCTCTATGTCTCTCTCACTTCTAGCTCTGCCTGTCAAAAAAAAATTGTTCTTGGTTTTAGATAGTATCCTGGAAGGGCCAGAATATAAGTAGGGAATTGGTTCATCCACCTGTGATGGAAAAAGCCAAAATAATAGTGGCTTCAACAGCCATAAGTCTCTCTCTTTCTCAAGCTTATACAATTTAATTAATTAATGTCAGAGACAGAGATTGAAACAGACACACACACACACACACACACACACACACTCACGGGGTGGGAAGAAAGCTAATCACTGGTTTACCCTCAAATATACAAAACAGGCAGGACTGTACCAGTCTCCAGAGCTAGGAACTGCAGATCTCAAAGGTTCCCCTCATGGGCAGCAGAGATCCAACCACTTGAGCCATTCTCACTGTTTCATATGATCCACAGCAAGAGAAAGCTGGATTCAGGAGCCAGAGCCCAGCATCAAACCCAGGTACTCCAATAAGGAGCACAAGCGTCCCAGACAGCATCCCAGTTGCTAGGCTAAATGCCCATTTCTCTCTTAGGTTAAGATAGAAAAGCCTAGGCAGTCCAGAGCTGTTAGATTGGTTCCTCTTGTCTTGCTCTTCTGCCGTCTTCAGTGTACCTGCCACCTCTTGGTCAAAGAAGTTGCTAGGGCTCTGCCTGTCTCATCAGTGTTCAGCCGGTAGAAAGGAGGAATTGGAAGAGGAGGAGTGTTCTCCTTTTTAAGGAGACTTCCCAAAGGTCACTCCCATTATTTCTGCTAATACAAGTTTCACATGGTTAGAAACCTAACTCACTGTGAGGGAGAATGGGAAATATAGTCTTCTAACTGGGCTACTAAAGTAAAAGGGGAGAATGGATGCTGGCTGGCATGAGCAGTGTCTGACAGGGCCAGTATCATGCCTTCCTTTGCTTCTCTTAGTCCTTCAAAACAAAGTACAGTGTTACGAGGAGTGGGCATTTAGCCTAGCGGTTGAGACCCCTTGTCCTGCATGAGAGCACCTGGGTTCAGTGCCCTGCTTTGGTCCCTGATCCCAGCTTCCTGCCCACGCAGACTCCGGGAGACGTGATGATGACTCCCACACATGAGAACTGGTTTGTGTTCCCAGCTCCCAACATCATCCCTAGCCCTGCTCATTCCAGCCTGAGTCCTGGAAGTTGCCATCATTTAGGAAGGGAACCACTGGATAGGAGTTCTCTCTTGGTCTGTGTCTCCCTTGCTCTCTGTCTCTCTACCTCTCAAGTAAATAAAGAAAGAAATAATTTTTTGAAGAAATTATACCATTATGCACAAGAGGAATCTTTTCAGAAAAATTTTAAGTAAAGTTTAGGGAAAAAAAAGAGCAAGCCAAACGGTCACTAAAGATTCCCGAGCATAAAGGACAGCCCCTGACAGAATGACAGTGGTGACCAAGTAATCCTTTGCGCCCACCTCCACCACATCCCAGTGCCCCTCTTCATCCCCCTTAGTCCTCACGTCTCAGCTCTGAGGTGAGTGTTGTTATTGCTGTGCCAGTTGTACAGGCAGATCAGGAAACCAAAGTCCAGAAAAATTCAGTGAGTTGCACACTGTCCAAGAGGCTACAGAGAATGAAAACTAAATGAAACACACACCTGACTTGGGATCTGCTGTATAGCCGGCAGAAACCATAGGAATCATAGACTGTTTTCCAAATGGATTTGTACTTAATTTTGATTTTAAATCACCTCAATTAGCCACTACAGAAAAATCTATTACAAACTTAATTTCACTTGTCACTTGAAGTGATGATGATTTCTTTTTAATAGGAGATACTTTTCTTTAAAAAAAGATTTATTTATTTATTTGAAAGTCAGAGTTACACAGAGAGAGGAGAGGCAGAGAGAGAGACAGAGAGAGGTCTTCCATCTGATGGTTCACTCTCCAATTGGCCGCAACGGCAGGAGCTGCGCTGATCTGAAGCCAGGAGCCAGGAGCTTCCTCTGGGTCACCCACATGGGTGCAGGGGCCCAAGGACTTGAGCCATCTTCTGCTGCTTTCCCAGGCCATAGCAGAGA
Source organism: Oryctolagus cuniculus (assembly GCF_051225735.1). Classification (NCBI taxonomy): domain Eukaryota; kingdom Metazoa; phylum Chordata; class Mammalia; order Lagomorpha; family Leporidae; genus Oryctolagus; species Oryctolagus cuniculus. The sequence goes on along the minus strand of NC_142868.1, from coordinate 169,176,738 downwards.
GCTGGATCGGAAGTAGAGCAGCTGGGTCCCGAACCAGTGCCCATACGGGATGCCAGCACTTCAGGCCAGGGCGTTAACCCACTGCGCCACAGCACTGGCCCCAATAGAGGATACTTAAAAAAACAACAACCTGGATTTTTGTTTTTCAATATTTTAGAGTCAGATGAATTGGTTTTTGAATGCTTCTGATTCAGCAAAGCCCTCTAAGCCATGTTGCAGTGCCCCAGCTATTTTTTAACACATAAGAATTTATTTTTACTAGTCACTCCAACAAAACAAAAACTGAGGTGGCTTGACTACTCAATATCAACTGACTTAAAAATTGAAAGACTGTGATAGGCATTTGGTGCAGCAATTAATTGGGCTATCTGCATCCTACATTAGAGAGCCTGGATTCAGGGCCTAGTTCCACTTCTGGTTCTTCCTGCTAATGCACACCCTGGAAGGCAGCAGGTGATTGCTCAAGTATGTGAGAGACCCAGATTAAATTTAGGCTTCTGGCTTCTGCCTAGCCTCAGCTGTTGTGGGCATTTGAGGAGTAAATCAGCAGCTGGAAGATCTCTATCTCTCTGTCTCTCTGCTTTTCAGATAAATAAATTGTTAAAAATATATTTAAAATGTTTATTTTAAAATGACAGACTAGGAGAAACAAGGACCTTTTTTATAATTTTTAAAAACTTATGGGCCGGCGCCGCGGCTCACTAGGCTAATCCTCCGCCTAGCGGTGCCGGCACACCGGGTTCTAGTCCTGGTCGGGGCGCCGGATTCTGTCCCGGTTGCCCCTCTTCCAGGCCAGCTCTCTGCTGTGGCCAGGGAGTGCAGTGGAGGATGGTCCAAGTGCTTGGGCCCTGCACCCCATGGGAGACCAGGAAAAGCACCTGGCTCCTGGCTCCTGCCATCGGATCAGCGCGGTGTGCCGGCTGCAGCGCGCCGGCCGCGGCGGCCATTGGAGGGTGAACCAACGGCAAAGGAAGACCTTTCTCTCTGTCTCTCTCTCTCACTGTCCACTCTGCCTGTCAAAAACAAAACAAAAACAAAACAAAACAAAACAAAACTTATATAAGGTGAACAGATTTCATGTATTTCATATATATAGATTTTAGAGCATAGTGATACTTCCCACCCTACCCTCCCTCCTGCCCATGTTCCCTCCCTCCTCCTGCTTTTCTTATTCTTTCTTTTAACTTTTACAATGACATACCTTCTTTTTAAAGATTTATTTATTTATTTTAAAGGCAGAGTTACAGAGAGGCAGGAGAAGAGAGAGAGAGAGAAAGAGAGAGGCCTTCCATCTGCTGGTTCACTTCCCAAATGGCTGCAGTGGCCGGAGCTGGGCCAACAGAAGCCAGGAGCTTCTTCCTGGTCTCCCACGTGGGTGCAGGGGCCCAAGCACATGGGCCATCTTCTACTGCTTTCCTAGACCATAGCAGAGAGCTGAGTCAGAAGTAGAGCAGCCAGGACTCGAACTGGTGCCCATATGGGATGCTGGCACTGCAGGCAGCAGCTTTACCTGCTACACCACAGTGCCAGCCCCACAATGACATACTTTCAGTTTATTTTATAATCACAAGTTTAACCCTCTACTAAGTAAAGAATTCAACAAATACTAAAAAGAAAAAAACATTGTTCTTCAACAAGCAGATACAGGGCTGTAAACAATAATTAATTCTCAAAATGTCAGGGCTGGTGCTATGGCACAGTAGGTTAATACTCTGCCTGTGTGGCCAGCATCCCATATGGGCACCAGTTCTAGTCCTGGCTGTTTCTCTTCTGATCTATTTCATTTCACTGAGTATAATGATTTCCAGTTGTATCCATTTTGTTGCAAAAGACAGAATTTCATTCTTTTTTATGGCTGAATATTATTCCAAAGACCTTTACTTTTTTGCTTTATATAGTTCTGAACTATTAGGAACATTTTGACTATTAGAACATTTATAATGAATATATAATAAAAAAGCTTTTAATTATAAACCTACAGGGAGAAAGGATGGTATAAAATGCAAGATACCTGTCATGATCAATGGCATTTTGTTTTTTACAGAACCTCTAGAGAAATAATGAAGAAGACGTCAAAAAACATGATGTGATGTCTCCTAGTAGAGACAGGGCACGAGGTGAGTGTAAATTGTGCAGAAATTGTTGTTAGCAAGAACACAGGTGAACTGAGAGCTTAGTTTAAACCAGTGATCATTCTTGAAGTAGTTGTGTTATAAATTGCTGCAAACGCTTTTGTAACCCTACTTTCTTTGAAAATCATTGATAAGGTGGTGACTTAACCTACTGCACCACAACACCAGTTGGTTAGGGATTACTTTACCAGTTAGTAGTCAGGGAAAAGAGCTACCTTTTAATTAGCCATATTACATCAGTTTTACTGCTAATATGATCACTTATCCCAGGTATTGAGACGAGAAGGAATTATGCTTTATTTTTATTCTTAAAAAATATTTATTTATTTATTTGAAAGGCAGAGAGAGAGAGACATGCGCACGCACACACACACGGACACACATATACACAGATATCATCCATCTGCTGGTTTACTCCCCAAATGCCTACAACAGCCAGGGCCGGGACAGTCTGAAGCCAGAAGCCTGGAACTCTATCCAGGTCTCCCATATGGATGGCAAGGGTTCAAGTACTTGAGCCATCTTCTGCTTCCTTTTCAGGTGCATTAGCGGAGAGCTGGATCAGGAGCAGAACAGCTGATACTCAAGCTTATGTTCCAATAAGGGATGCTGACGTCACAGGCGTTGGCTTAACTCACTGCACCACAACACCAGTCCCATAATTATTTTTATAATTTGGCTTTTAAAGCAAAGCACAGAAATAATAGCCTAGTGGGTCTATTTCTATTTGGCTGTACTTAACCTAACATACCTAACTAAAAATCCAATGTTAGTCTCACCTGCTTCTTGGCACTGGCTTCAGAAGTCTCAAGGATGTTTTACTTGATAAATACTATTTATTTATTTTTAAAGATTTATTTATTTCAAAGAGTTACGGAGAGACAGCAGGAGAAATAGAGATCTTCCATCTCTCCCCAAATGGCCTCAATGGCCGGAGTTGGGAGCTTCTTCTGGGTCTCCCATGTAGGGTCAGGCCCCAAGCCCCAGCACAGAAGCAGGGTGCTGGATTGGAAGTGAAGCAGCTGGGGCTGAACCCAGTGCCCATATGAGATGCCGGCATTGCAGGCGGCAGCCTTACCCTTCACGCCACAATCCCAGCGACTATTATTTATTATTCATTTACATTTTTACTTATCAGATGCTATAGACCTTCAAACTTCCAAGAGTAAATTGTATATATATTGTGTATTACTCTCTGTATAATACGTGTTCTATATAATATTTGTTAAATACAAAGAAGCATTTGGTTTTTGCCAAAGGGTAGAGCTCTGAAAAATTTCTCAGTCTACATATTTAGAAAGTGAACTTTTGTTTAAAGAAATTTTATAATTAAGGTGAAATAGCACTGATTTTTCCAGTTTTCCTTTTCCAACTCATTAATTTAAAAAGGGAGGGTCCTTGCTATTGATATGAACAAAAAAGTTATATGGATGTTTGCTTTTTGTTTTTTATTAGGGAAAGAAAGAACCACAAACATTCCCTGAAATTAAATTAAATTTAACCTAACTTGTATTGAGTTCTTAAACTTTTCACATGTCAGAGGAATGTGAATAAATGATATAAATATATTTATTTTTAAAATTCAAGTTAATTTTGAACCCTTCCCAAAAATTATGAATGTTTAAAAATATATGATCATTTTAAAAATTGAGTAAAATTGCCACTATAAGGAGATGTGCTATGCTTATCTTGAGGCTTCAAGTCCAGAACTATAGAAGGATAAAATATTATGCTAAGTGAAGTAAAGTGGACACAAGCACCATGTTATTTCACCTATATGTGGAATCTAAAAAAGTTGAACCCATAGAGAGTAGAATGGTCATTACCAGAGGCTGCTGGTGGGTGGGTGAGAAGGTGGAATGGAGAGTTGTTGGTCCAAGGGCCCAAGCTTCAGGAGGAATACGGTTTTGAGATCTATGGCACAGCAGAATGATTATAGTTATTGTGTTGTAGATTTCAAAATGGCTAGGAACAAATTTCAAGTGATCTCACCCCAAAATAGTAAGTACATGAGGTATTAGATATATTAATTAGCTTTTTCAGTCATTCCCATGGGTATACATGTATTACAACATTGTGTTGTACCCCATAAATATATGCAAATTAAGATTTTTTATAAAAAGAACCAGGAAACTTCCAAGTGCAATAGTGACAAATAATATATGGTGCCTACCATGGTGGAGCTTGTGGTGCTGTGTGTGAAATAGACATGGAGCTATTATGTATAATTCCCAGTAGGAAGATGTACTAATAATATGGCAGAAGAATGTAGTAGAGGGGCCAGTGCTGTGGCATAGTAGACTAAGCCTCCACCTGCAATGCCAGCATCCCATATGGGCACTGATTTGTGTCTCAGCTGCTCCTCTTCCAATCCAGCTCTCTGTTATGGTCTGGGAAAGCAGTAGAAAATGGCCCAACTACTAGGGCCTCTGCATGCACGTGGGAGACATGGAAGAAGCTCCTGGCTCCTGGCTTCAGATCAGCCCAGCTCCGGCCGTTGTGGTCATTTGGGGAGTGAACCAGAGAATGGAAGACCTCTTTCTCTCTTTCTCCTCTCTCTCTCTCTCTCTCTGCCTCTGTCTCTCTGTAACTCTGCCTTTGGAATAAATAATTTTTTTAAAGAATGCATAGAAGAGAGACTGACTAGTTTTGACTTGGAGAATTAGGACAGGCTTCATAGAGAAGGAGGTGTTTGATTTGAGCCTTGAAAGATGACAGCTTTTCACTAGGTAAGGAAAAATGCTTGAGGGGTGGAGGATGAGAGAGACAAACGAACAGAAGCAAGAGCTACTGAGGTGGGGCTTCTGGGATTTAAGATTGAGGTCCCACAAGGCAGAGCTGGATCAAGATATCTGAGGCAGGCTAAAACCCTGACACATCCAATGGATTTGCTTCCAATATGCAGCATTTGAGTGGAGACTGACCCCTGCATGAGGGGGGTGGACAAGGAAGGCCCAAGGGCAGACCTTAGCTTCCAGTCCAGGTGCGACAGCAGTTCAGCTCTGGCCTTACACTGACTGCACCACTCAGCAGAAAAAAGTCCTACAAGAAAAGTCAGGCCCAGCCTTCTTTGATGGCTTTTTGGTGACACCTATGGCTACTCTAGGCTGCTTTTAGGATGTCCTACTCCCACTGTAAACATATCCACACACACATTTACTTATTTGCTACCTCAGGGAATTTTTTGAGACTTTCTTTCTCTCTTTCTCTTTCTTTCTCTCTTTCTCCCTTTCTCCCTTTCTCTCTTTCTCTCTTTCTCTCTCCCTTCCTTCCTTCCTTCCTTTTTTTTTTTTTTTTTTGACAGCCAGAGTTAGTGAGAGAGACAGAGAGAAAGATCTTCTTTTTCCACTGGTTCACCCCTCAAATGACTGCTACAGCCGGTGTGCTGCGGCTGGTGCGCTGCGCTGATCCGAAGCTAGGAGCCAGGAGCTTCCTCCTGGTCTCCCATGGGGTGCAGGGCCCAAGCACTTGGGCCATCCTCCACTGCACTCCTGGGCCACAGCAGAGAGCTGGACTGGAAGAGGGGCAACCGGGACAGAATCTGGCACCCTGACTGGGACTAGAACCTGGGGTGCCAGCGCCGCAGGCAGAGGATTAGCTAGTGAGCTGTGGCATTGTTTCCAATCACATGAAGTGCGTTCCTTGAGACAAATCCTGTGTAGTTTTCTCACATTTCCAAGGAAGTTTCAGTGCCTGTGAGATACTCCTACAGGAGCCGCTCTCTCTAATCCAGCTCTCACCCAGAGCAGCCAAGTAGCTGGTTGCTGGAGAGCTCCTTCCTCCCCACATCAGGGCTAAGCTGCTGCTGCAGAGGCAAGCTGTCCATTCTGGCCCCCGCGGTGGTAACCAGCTCCTGCAAGGGGCTCATTTCTGGACTCGAAGCTTTTTACCTCAGAAGATGCTTCACATATAGTCCATCCTCGGAAGACCTTTACCTCTAGACTACCCAGGAATGTTTGCTTTTTCTTCTATCTCTATTAATCTCAGGTTAAGGCAGAGTTTCCAGCTTTGTCCTAAGCAAAAAATGCAAAACATAGTAGTAATTGCAGCTAGAGACTTAAACATATACACAAGACTGAGCTATCAGGCTCTTATGGAGGTTAAGTAATTTTCCCAAGGTCAACCAGCTGTGTCATTCATGGACCTGGGATTTAAATCCAGGTCACCCATCCTTCAGAGCTCATCTTCTCCATTCCCAACCCCATTGGCACATACGGTGATTCTCAGTGTTGCTCTCAATTAACTAAACTGCTAGCTGATAATGGAACCGTGTGTGTGTGTGTGTGTGTGTGTGTGTGTGTGTTTGTGTGTGTGTGTGTGTTTTAAATCTCTGAAGATCAAAAGGGATAGAATTATAGTGCTGATAACAGGTCGTGTGGTTGAATATTTGGGATATATATTTGGGTTGATATTTGGAATATATAACTCAGCCATTTCCACTTATGTGACCCATCTCACTGAGATTTAAGTAGTGTTCTCAGATCCCATGATTATGATATTTGTACAAGAAATTGGGACTCTGTAGAGAACCATCTTATTTTTTCTGTCTCAATAGCTTAAGGCTTAGTCAAGTCACTTAACCTCTATGGACCTCATTTTTGTTTTCTTTCTCTTTTTTAAAGATTAATGCATTTTATTTGAAAGGCAGAGTGACAGAGAGAGAAGGTGAGCAATCTTCCATCTGTTAGTTCATTCCCCAAATACCTGCAACAACCAGGACTGGGTCAGGCTGAAGTTATGAGCCAGGAGCCTCTGAGCTGGGACTTGAACCAGCATTCTGATATTGGATGCTGACATCACAAGTGGTGGCTTAACACACTGCACTACAACACCGGCCCCATGACCTCACTTTCTTTATTTATAAAGGTGTCAGGGTTTGGCTGGCTGAACTCTGAAGTCTTTCAGTTTCGTTTTCTTTCCACTCTATGCTGAATCCTCAGTTTATGTTGAAAGTCATTCTGATGGGTGCAACTTTCTTTTCTTTGGTCTTTCTTGTGATTGGTTCATTCATTTATTCAACAGCTATTATTATTCAACAGGTGCAAGACCCTGGGTTAGACCTTGGGGAAATGCAGAGTGAGCAAAAGTATACCCAAGCCAGGGTGGGCATTTGGCACAGTGGTTAAGATGCTGGTTGGGACACCTGCATCCCATATCAGAGTACCTGCATTTGAGTCATACCTCTGCTTCTGAACCAGCTTCTTGCTAGTGGGCATCCTGGTAGGTAGCAGATAATGCTTCAAATACTGGGGTCCCTGCCATGCACATGAGTGACCTTTATTGGGTTCTGGGCTCTTGGTTTCGACCCAGCCCAGCCATCACTATTGCAGGCATTTGGAGAGTGAACCAGCAGATGGAGAACATTTATCTGTCTTTGTCTCTCTGCTTTTCAAATGATGCAAACAAATATATATTAGAAAGAGGTTTTTTATTTTAAATAAAATGCCAAGCCTTCATAAGTTAGGACTGTGGGGCTAGGATGGTCAATGAACAAATCTGATAAATCAAATGATAATGAAGGGGAGATAGGGAATGTGGTGGTCAGGAAAGACCTTCCAAATAAAATGACATTTAAATTTAATTCCTGGGTGTTATGGCCATTAACAATATATTTTCACAAACCATGGTACCTAAATTAACAATATCTTAAGAAGCAGATCTGTTTTGTAAGGAACTTTATATCCAAATTTGCAGTATTTCTCTATACCATAAGTTAGAGGAAGGACCCAAGCTGAACAACATATAGGAAAGAGTTGAAGATCCAAGGACTAAGCTAGAAACCCTGCTGTTAAAGGAGTAAGATATTTTTTAGATTCATCCTGCACATGTTGCTTCATTCACAGCCTATCACAAATTTTGTTTTCATGATCAGGAGTAGACCAGGAGCATGGATCCCAAGACAAATGAATGGCAGACCCTAGAGGCCAAAGACAAGTCTTGTGGGTGTTTCAAGGAAAAAAGAGGGCATGCTTCAGGAAGTGAAATTTCTAAGATGCATCCCAAAGTAGATGAGAGGAGAAAAGATTTGACTTTACCTTAAATCCAAAACATTAGAATCTCACATACATAACAAGAGCTAAGTCATTGTAGATCATCCTATTTTATGATCCTGGGATCCCGCAAATGCCCTTTAGGGCCTTGATAGAACACTAAATCCCTTTATTCTACTCTTCTAATATGGATTTTCTTTAGTCAATTCTTTCTCAGTCTCTACATCCATAACTGTTGTTTACCAGGTTTTTAGATGTAGGAACCCCTAATTAATTCATAACTGACAATTAATTGGGAAGATCATGTGCTAAATGGTTGTCAGTGACAGTGTTTGGGCAGGTTGATTGTCTTTGTGAGCAAACTTCTACTCTATGTAAGAACATACAGTGACACCAGGGGGTACTATGAGGTAGAAAAAAGAGCCTCTTTTCTCAAGAAGATTATAATCATTTAGAAAGTGAGATGATTTACATAAAATAGATAACAGTAGAAAAATCATGGATTTGATTCCAACTGAATTCTGTAGCTAGTCTGACAAAGGAAAGATATTGAAGGGGAAGTTTCCAGAGAAGGAGTAGACCTGAGTTAGGCTTTGGGGAATGAGTAATTATCTGACAGTTAGGGTAGGGTGAGGAGGACAGCCCAGGCAACTGAGAAACAATGAGGTAAAATAAGAATGGTGGTTGTGAGTGAGACTGAAGACGCTGAAGATTCCCACATGCCGGAAACAAGGTTGGAGGGGAAGGTCAGGGACATCGTGTGGATCTTGAGGTTTGTATTTTTTCCAATTATTTGATTATTTTATTGAGTTTTTTTTTAAAGATTTACTTATTTGAAAGACAGAGTTACACAGAGGCAGAGAGAGAGAGAGAGAGAGAGAGAGAGAGGTCTTCCATCCGCTGGTTCATTCTCCAAATGACTGCAACAAGAGCAGGGCTGACTTGAAGCCAGGAGCCAGGAGCTTCTTCCTGGTCTCCCATGCAGGTGCAGGGACCCAAGGACTTGGGCCATCTTCTACTGCTTTCCCAGGCCATAGCAGAGAGCTGGGTCGGAAGTGGAGCAGCAAGGACTAGAACCAACACCCATAAGGGATGCCAGCACTGCAGATAGCAACTTTACCCACTACGCCACAGTGCCGGCCCCTGTATTTTATTTTCACAATGAAGGAAAGACCTATTAATGTTTTTGAGGAGGACTAAGAGGTGATCAAAGTGATGTCAAAAGGAAACTAGTCAACTAGCAGTTAAGAGAGCTGATAAACTAATTAGCATGCCTCTACAGATATTTAGGCACAAGTCAGGGTTGAACCTAAGAAGCAACATTGAAAAGGGAAGGAGAAAATTAGAGACACCTTCCAAAGGAAGACTCCCAAAGATTTCCCACCTCTTGGTGGTAGGATGGGAGGAAAGTGCCAAGGTCAGGGGTGCTGTTGGTGCCAGGCTGGTGAAGTGTTAGGGGAGCTGCATAGGCTGATTGACCAATGTGATTTAGACAGCCTGAGTTTGAGGAAACCGTGGAGCTACCAAGAAAGAAATATTAGTACAACTATTTATTTAGCAGAGAAAAGATCAGAAGAAAGGCCAGTTTTGTTTCTTTTCCTAAAAATAAAGATGTGCATACTTAAAAAATAGCTGAAACTGGGGCCGGCACTGTGGCGCAGCCGGTTAATGCCCTGGCCTGAAGTACTGGCATCCCATATGGGTGTTGGTTCGAGTCCCAGATGCTCCACTTCCGACCCAGGTCTCTGCTATGGCCTGGGAAAGCAGTGGAAGATGGCCCAAGGCCTAAGTCCTTGGGCCCTTGAACCCGCATGGGAGACCCAGAGGAAGCTCCTGGCTCCTGGCTTCGGATCAGCGCAGCTCCAGCCATTGTGGCCAACTGGGGAGTGAACCAGCGGATGGAAGACCTCTCTCTCTCTCTCTCTCTCTCTGTGTGTGTGTGTAACTCTGACTTTCAAGTAAATAAATAAATCTTTAAAAAAAATAGCTGAAGCTGCATAGAAAAAAACCTAAGGATTAGGAAATGATGAACTGCACTGTGTGTGTGTGTGTGTGTGTGTGTATTTAAGGTTGAACAAAAGAATAGTTGTGGAAGACTCTGGGCACTAGCTGAATGGGGAAAGACAGCCACTGGTTACTTTATCACCATGTTTCTGTGTTGCCTAGTAATATTTGGAAATAGCCTAATAAAGTTTAGCCTCAGCATTTACTACAGATGAGGAAATGGAAGCCCAGAGACAGTGCCTGACTTTCCTATGAGACCTGAAGTCTGGTTCGGGTCTCAATCTAGTATTCTTCCCACTTGCTGGCCTTGGAGGCCAGCACTCTCATCCCAAATCTTTGGAGGACATTTTTACTTAGTATTGTAGCATGAATCCTGTTGAAAGTGTTCTTAGATTATAAAAAAGCAAAATGGAAGGCCCTCTGAAAAGCATCAAGCACACAGAGTTGAAGGCAGGAAATGTTGTGGAGCCACAAGTGTGACCAGTGTGTGTTCTGTTAGATTGACTTGCCTGCCAGTAAAGGAACCGTGTCCTTGTGACAGCAGAACAAGATGAAATGAGCCCTGTCTACGTGGGGAATGATTTCCTTACAGCCTTGCTGAAGCAACGCTAGGAGAGATTTCAAGTGAGGTTGTTCATTATCTTTCCAAATAACTTTTAAAAGTTTTGTAGAGCAAGATTGCTACCCAACTGTCTGGGACAGGAGAAGTATATCGTTAAGTTTGGAGGAAGAAAGATGAAACACTTTGTTTTTTAAGATTTATTTTATTTATTTGAAAGTCAGAGTTACAAGAGAGAAGAAGAGACAGAGAGAGAGGTCTTCCATCCAACGGTTCATCCCTCAAATGGTTGCAATGGCTATGCCTGGGCCAGACCAAAGCTAAGAGCCAGGAGCTTCCTCCAGGTATCCCACGTGGGTGTAGGGGCCCAAGCACTTGGGCCATCTTCTGCTGCTTTCTCAGGTGCATTAGCAGGGAGCTGGATCGGAAGTGGAGCAGCTGGGACACGAACTGGCACCCATATGTGATCTCAGTGTCGCAGGCAACGGCTTTACCCAATATACCACAATGCTGGCCTTATTTTTTTAAATTAACTTATTCTTATCCCAACTTGTTCCAAAAAAGAAAACTGACATAGTACAGCAAGATATTTAAGAATTAGAATGTAGTTTCTTAGCAAAACCAGCACCAATATTTTCTGGATTCTATATGGAATGCTTTAACCCTTTTTCTCTTGTTCCAAATGTGGTAAAAATTAAAAAAAGTACTCATTTGTGAGTTCAGTATGCCTTAGCTGTAGGAAGGACGTGTATGAAATAAGCTGAAATTGTAAAAGGAATAATCAAATCAAGGATGAATTTGCACCTTTTACTGTTCAATAAAAATATTGACTATCTCCAGTGTCTACACTGATGCTCCTGGGTTCTGTAGTAACGGGTTAGAAGATGATCCTTGCTGGTGAGGCAAGATGGCAGTTGAGGAGAATGACTAGGGCAGATTTCACGACGGGCACGTGGCCTGAACCACCCATTAAAGGCTGGGCAGGACTTGGGTTGGCAGAGAGAAGGTTTTTAGTCAGGGGACCTTCAGGGACCAAGAGCCTCAGGTAGGAATGCATAATGCCTGTGGGTGGATTAGTTCTGTAGGGAGAATGTTGTGGTCTTAGTGGCAGGAGAACATCACTGCCCACTGTCAAGAGTGCCTGGGCTCTGGGATGTATTTTCCAACCAAGGTCCCTGATTTGCAAGCTTTCTCTGTGACTTCCAACTTCCTGGGCCTTTGCTTCTTGGGAGTCTTTGTTCCCTGGGAAGCAGTGGGGAATTAGTCATTCTGAAGATTGGCTCCTACTCTGTTTTCCCTTCCTAGCTGTTCTGAAAGTGCGAAAGGCAGATTCAAATTGGATGTCATTTCATCTGGACTACGGAAAAAATTCTTCTGGGAGAGGCAGCAGTAACCTGGTTTTGCCTCTCACCTAAAATAGGCTTTGGGTGACTGATGATCTATTTCACAAGGCGCTACCAACTCAGCCCCTGATTCTATTCTTGTAAATCTACTGCAGCCTCCGCTTCAGGAGTAGGAATATTTCCTGTGGACTAGAGATTGTCCACACGGATACACTGCTCTGCAAATCAGAACCATCCCTAGAGACAAAGAAAGCCCAGGTCTCTTTCATTCCATAAATTCCCTAGGAGCCTCCCTTTCCCTTCACTGTCTCCCTTCTTCCAATCAAAATGTACCTAGTGAGAGTATGGTGACGTTCACTTTGTTTTCTTCTTAAGTAGATATTTCCCTTGTACTGGGACCCTCTACTCTTGCACATAGTATTTTCCAGAGGCTCTTAACTTCCATTCTGATGAATCCAGGGAGAGAACCTGCTTGAAAGATTAAGACTAGAAAGAGTAAACTAGGATAAGAGAAATGATGGAGGGGCCAGAACTGTGGCTCAGTGGGTTAAGCCACTGCTTGCAATACTGGCGTCCCCTTGTTGGAGTGCTGGTTTGAGTCCCATCTGCTCTGTTTTTGAACGCGTCCTGCTAACATACCTAGGAAGGCAGCGGAAGATGGTCCAAGTACCAGGGCTTCTGCCACCCACGTGAGAAACCAAGATGCAGTTCCTGGCTTCTGGGTCTGACCTGGTTTAGCCTTGGATATTGCAGCCACTTGGGGAGTGAACTAGTGGATGCAAGATATCTCTCTTTCTCTCTCTCCTTCCATGCTTTTTTCTTTTTCTGTCACTCTTCCTTTCAAATAAATTAATAAAATCTTTTTAAAAAGAAAAAAATGTGATGGAGCATATCTTCCTGACCAGACCAATAGTCCATGAGCCGTTCAAACTCACAAAATATGGTTTTGACATATTTCTGCATGCCTAGCAATAAAATGAGTCAGGAGCCCTGGGAAGTAACAAGACCTAAACATTTTAATAAGTTTTAATGATTTAAATGAGGCATTCTTAAACTTAAAATAATTCTCTCTAGCTGGTGGTTTGTTTTGTGTGAGTGCATGCTGCCATTCCTTTTTTCTGATTGGTGTTGACACAGACCAGCTCAGCCAGTTTACTCTTCTCTGACAGGTGAAAAACAACGGAAACTAGCATGCCAGAGGAGTGAGGGAGAAAGGACCGCTGTTATCTAGTATTCTAAACTAAAGAACCTTCCGTGTGCTCCAGCCTATGGAATTCTGTGACCTCCATGCTTTGAACCTATTCTCATGGGTTCTGAGAGCTTTGGGTGTTGCTGGCAACAATGGAGCATCAGTTACAGTTGGTTTGGGTGAGGGACTATTCTTCAGGAAATTCTGCTGTCTCTTGCTGCTGCTTCTTTATGAGACATAAAGGCAGCACACAAAAGGTGTTCAAGAAGTTCATGGAAATTCATACTATGAAAAATATATGCACAGATATCAAAATGGTTTTGTACCAAAATAAAACTTATTTTTAATTCTATTTTTCCATGAACTTTTTGAAGTGCCTTTGTATTTCTGCCAATAGAACTTTGCTTGATAGAATTAAATAGGGAATTTTTTTTCTTAACAAAAAAATGCTCCCAGGCCAGACTCTTTCTATGTATACCAAAAATTCTTTATTGTTCATGCATGAAGCAAGTTATGGTAAAACAAAATTTTGTTGGTATTCTATTGGATGAGAATTCAGGTCACTTCCACAGATACTTGTTGAAAGCATGCTCTCACTGGAGCTGGGATCTGGGAATCAGATGAATAAAGCACTCACTCTGCTTCTTAGTTACTCATTGTCTAAGTGAGGGAACTTGCAGTCAGGCAGTTAGTTAAGGATGCCATCATGGCCTTATGAGCTGGGTTGGTGACTGGGGCCACTGTGTCTCTAGCAACATCCATATCTGAGAAAAGATCAAGTCAGAGGCTGTCTGAGAATCAAGGACCATGTTAAAAATGAGGCCACTTGTTTGGGATTCTGGAGGTAGAGTCCTATTGTAACTCTTTAATTCATTGCCTATGCCACTTTAAATTGCCAGGTATTCATGGACAATTTTTTTGGAAGTGGATATAGAGAGTTCCATTAACACTAACATATCTTCATACTAAACATTGTGTACCTATGAATTAGGACATTTGTATTCTTATCACTGTGTTCTAAGGGTCACACTGTATGCTTTGTTTTCTTGCAGTATGTTGATTATAGACTTAGAATGTAAGACATAAGAATCAAGCTATTTTTATATTCTAGAACAAACTACTTGTTATGGTACTATATTTTTTTCTGATATTTTATTTATAATATTTGCACATTTATTTATTTACATTATCCTAGAGTAGATTTGGTATCAGAACCTCATAGAATGGATTTGGTCATATAGCCCATTCTCTGGCATAGATTAAATAACATATTCATTATTATTTATAGAAATGTTCTGTGATATTATCCTTGGACAATTCTCATTTGGGGATACGTGATCTTTCCTTTTAATATTTTCTATCAATAGGTGTTCTAATTGACCTTTCTAGAGTTTTTAAAACAAATTTCAGTAACTTGTATCTTCCCAGAAAATTGTCCATTTTATCTAGCTTTTAAAAATCACTAGCAATAAATTTCACAAATAATATTTTACAAATAATATTTCATGTCATCTAAATTAATGGTTGCATCCCATTTTGTCTTAGTTTATATTAATTTCCTTCCTTCCTTCCTACTTCCCCCTCCCCCACTCCCCTCCTTCCTTCCTTCCTTCCTTTTCTTTCTTTCTTTTTAAGAAAAGATTTATTTATTTGAAATGCAGTTACAGATAAAGAGGTAGAGACACACAGAGAGAAATCTTCCACCTGCTGGTTCATTCCCCAGATGGCTGCAACAGCCTGGGTTGCGCCAGGCCAGAGCCAGTAGCCAGCAACTTTATCTAGGTCTCCATGTGGCCGTAGGCTTGGGCCACCTTCCACTGCTTTCTCATTAATAGGGAGTTGGACTGGAAGTGGAGTAACCAGGACTTGAACTAGCCCTCATATGGGATGCCTGTGTCACAGGTGGCAACTTAACCTGCTGTGCCACAATGCTGGTCTCCATTCTCTTTCAATCTCTCTCTCATTCTACCTGACAGAACTTCCATCGTTTTATTCATTTATTCAGTCTGTTTATTTTAAAAGCTGTCAGAGTCCACATATGAACTGATATTTTTCTTATGACACTAAAAGTGCTTCTTGGGACTGGCATTTAACTTACTGATTAAAGATGCCAATTAAGATGCCCATGTCCCCTGTTAGAGTACCTGAGGTCAACACCAGGCTCCAGCTCCTGACTCCAGCCTCCTGCTAGTGAAAACTCTGGGAGGGAGCAGTGATATCTCAAGTCATTGTCTTCCTGCCAGTCACACAGGAGACTGGGATTGAGGTTCCAGTTCCCAGTTTGTGCCAGGCCCAGCCCAGGCTGATGTGGGATTTAAGGAGTAAATCAGCAGACAGGTGTTTCTCTCTCTCTCTCTCTCTCTCTCTCTCTCTCTCTCAAGTAGTTCCTTACATTACAGTGCTTTGTAATACTGTGGCATGAATCAGTTTATTTAAAAACGTAGTAGAAAGACTGATACTTTCACTTGTAACTATGACTGTGTCACTTGGAGCAAATACTCTTTCATTTCAAGCTATGATTTCCCTTTGTATAAAATGAATGGAATATCTGCTCTACCCGCTGTACAGCATTGCTGCACTGACCGAGTGAAATGATGTATGTGAGAGTGTTTTTGAAAACTATGAAGAATATACAAACAAGATAATCCTGTCACAAAATAATGTTGCTTTTAGGCTGTGTAGAAAAAAGAAAACCCAAGCAAATACCCTCTTTTGTAATTTTAAAAGCATTTTTCTATATCACAAAAATCATATAGCCTCTCCTCTTGAAAATGTTTACAAGATTACTTTGTTTCAGGGGAACATATTTCCTCATCACCCTCCCCCCAGCATAGAAAGTTCTCGGTGTACTAAATTAGAAATGTGCACTGAAGACCCATTCAATAAAGGACACTGAAATGGAAATTAGCTCAAGCCTTCTTTCAATTAATTTCTGTTCCCCAAGGTGCCACACTTTCCTTTTCTGTCACAGCAGTTAATTGAAAAGTAATAGAGCATTCTGAGTTTTTGTGGTCGTACGTGTGTATGTGGGGAGGATAGTACACATTGTAGGTCAACCTTGGGGAGTATCGGGAGAGTTTTTGGTATTTTTTAGGTTTCTATTAGCTTTATTAGTAAATAGTTTTATATTGACTTCATGAATATCTGGTTTTAACTTCCTAGGTAAATGTTTCAACGTTTCTATTTCTCTATGTCAATAATTTTAGAATCTTTGTTTTTAAAAAGCAGAAAACTGATTTTTAAAAGGCAACCCTTGGCTGGCGCCGCGGCTCACTAGGCTAATCCTCTGCCTGCAGCGCCCGCACACCGGATTCTAGTCCCGGTCGGGGTGCCGAATTCTGTCCCGGTTATCCCTCTTCAAGTCCAGCTCTCTGCTGTGGCCTGGGAGTGCAGTGGAGGATGGCCCAAGTCCTTGGGCCCTGCACCCGCATGGGAGACCAAGAGAGGCACCTGGCTCCTGGCTTCGGATCAGCGTGGTGCGCCAGTCGCAGTGGCCACTGGGGGGTGAACCAACGGAAAAAGGAAGACCTTTCTCTGTCTCTCTCTCTCACTGTCCACTCTGCCTGTAAAAAAAAAAAAAAAAAAAAAAAAAGGCAACCCTTCCCCAAAATCTATGGTATATGAAGGTATATGAATCAGACGAGCACAGAGGAACTCTGGCAAAAGGGGATGGGGAGGAGGGCCCAGAATGCCACCAGTTTGGTGGCTTCCTCTCTGTTCCTCAGGGCAGACTCGGGAAAGCCCGGGGACTTGAAAGAGTACAAATTGAAGGTCATTGGTCCATACCCTGATCAGGTGTGACTGAGAGACCAACGGACTTAAAAACTTAGCGTTTGGCCCTGCAAGGTGAAAAGGAAGGAGAAGAAGCCATGTTAACTTGGTGAGAAGAATGTGATAACATCTAAAGGTTATTTGTTCAAAAGTAAGCAGTGAGGCAAGGGCTGTTCAGGGTAGAATAAAGAATTCCTGGACTCAAAGAATGAGGGATTCCTAATACATATGGAAAGCAGACTGTTAGCAGGATCTCAAAGGAAGTTTTGTAATGTAGTAAGGCTTTTTCGACAAAAATGTACTTTTCTATGTAATCTTGTCATTTTCCTTTTTAAACTTTGCCTTTCAATGTGCGTTACTCATTAATGATCGTAGTTGTCAATCTAGAAATTCTCTTCGGGATACCTAGCCTCTTAAGAAAACGAAATCCTAAATATGAAAAAGGAAGGATACATTCCTTTTAATATCATTTATTAACAATGAAAACTAGAAAACTATCCTAATAATAGTTGGAGGAAGGAAATAAAATGATACATTTCCCAGAGCAACTATTTTCCAGCAAGTAGATATAATAATTGTGAAACTAATTGGAGAAAGTCAGGAATAATAAAAGTGCCAGTTCTGAAATCACACAGACCTGAATTCTAATTCTTGCTCCCTCTGCCATCTCTTAATCCATGATCCTGAGTGTATTATTACCTCATTTTCCGGAGTCTCAATACTCTCATCTATAAAATGCAAACAATGATAGATGCTCAGCATGATCAGTGTGAGGCTTCAATTAAACATGACAATATAAATAAAACATGAGGCATAGTACTTGGTACATAGTAGCTCTTCAGTAAATATTAATTCCCTTTCCACTATTTCTTATAGAACATATGGAAAAATATTTAAGATCTATCAACAAACTTGAAAAACTTAAGGAAATACATGTTTTCTTTGGAAAATATAGATGACAAAATTAAGTAGAAAAGTTGAGTAGACCAATTACTTTTGAAGAATTTGAAAAAGTTTTAAAGATCCACCTGCTTTTTAAAAAAAGGCACCAGGACTCATAGCTATGCTATAGTATCTTTTAAAGAACAAACAATTCCAATGTAACTGAAAATGTCCTTGCTTATCAAAAAAAGAAGGAAAACTGTCTAATTCATTAAGGCTGGCATAACCTTAATGAAAAAATAAAATAGAATGAAAAAAACAAAACAGTATACTCTCCAAGGATCAAAACTGCTTTTGACTATTGATACAAAAACATCTAAATATTGGGGCCAGCATTTTGGTGTATCAGGTAAAGCCACTGCCTGGGCTGGTGTCCCATACAGGTGCCAGTTCATGTCCTGGCTGCTCCACTTCCAAATCCAGCTCCCTGCTAATGCACCTGGGAAAGCAGTGGAAGATGGCCCAAGTCCTTGGGCCCCTGCACCCACGTGGGAGACCTGGAGGGAACTCTTGGCTCCTGGCTTAGGTCTGGCCCAGTCCCGGCCATTGCTGCCATCTGAGGAGTGAACCAATGAATGGAAGACCTCTCTGTCTCTGTCTCTCTTGTGCTCTCTGTAACTCTGACTTTCAAGTAAGTAAGAAATCTTTTTTAGAAAGTTGAATATTAACAACCAGAATCCAGCAGTGTACCAAAAGAACTACACTATATCCTATGACCAAGCATACACTCCAAGCATATCAGGATGATGCAACATCAGCAAATAAGCATAATTGCTTACAAGATGAAGGAGAAAAAACAACTCTATTAATAGTTGCTCAAGTGTCTAATAAAATCCAGCATCTATACCTAATAAGGAATTATAGTAAAGTGGGACTAAAAGCAAACTATTATATACCAAAAATAGCAAATGTTCTAAATTATTATAAAGCCATTTACATTAAATTGAGAAAATAATAATTATGTCCACTGTCGCCATTTCTGGTAAACATGCTGAAACCTTTAGCAAAACAGTAAGATAAGGACAATGAGACACCTGGTATTACTATTTGAAAATAAGGGTAAACAATCACACAGAAAATCAGGAAATACTCATTTTTAATTCCATAATTAATAAAGGACTTTGGTTTGGTTGCTGAATATAAAATAAATATACAAAAAATAGACACTGCAAAAGCTAGCTATACAGGAAAATGGGCAAAATGTTATTCACCATGGCAATAAAATCTATAAAATACTTTAGAATAAATTTCACACACATAAGAATATGGTACCCTTAAGAGGAAAACCACAGGGGCTGGCATCGTGGAGTAGTGAGTTAAGCCTCCAGTGCTGGCATCCCTTATGGGTGCAGTTTCCAGACTCGGCTCCTCCACTTCAATCCAGCTAATGCACCTGAGAAAACAGTGGAAGATGACCCCAGTGCTTGAGCCCCCGCATCCATGTGGGAGACCTGTAAGAGCCTCCTGGTTCCTGGCTTTGGCATGGCCCGGCTCTAGGCCGTTGCAGCCATTTGGGGAGTGAACCGGCAGATGAAAGATGTTCTCTCTCTCTTTCTTTTCACCCCTCTCTGTAATTCTGCCTTTCAAATAAATTTTTAAAAATCTTTAAAAAAAAAGAGTAAAACCACAAAATTTAATTGAAGGATCTAAAACAAGAACCAGAAAATGAACAGAACTACATTGTTCTTGAATGGCAGGATTCAATGTAAGGCAACTATTAATTCTCCTAAGTTAATAGATAAATCTAGTGCAACTCCAATAAGAATCTCATTTTTTACTAATTAGATAGTGAAATTATCTTGGAATTCATTTGTTCATATGGAAAAATGAATGTCAGAAAAAGGAGAATTATAAAAAAAGTATTAACAGTTGGCTTGTAGCTATCCACCAGACGATAAGGAAGTGAAATATTCCTTTATGCCATATATAAAATCAAATTGCAGACAAATTAACCACTTCTAAAAAGTTAGAAAAAACCTTGAAGAAAATTCAGAAAAATTTAGAAAAATCTTGAAGTTGCAGCTCTTAAACTAACTCAAGAAACATAATGCAATTAAGGAAGAAATGTTTTGACTATAAATTTTAAAATATTTCAATAGCAAAAGTGTCTACAAAGTCAAAAGTCAAAAAGATAGATGGGGAAAATATCACATGTAACAAACAGACAGTTACTTTCTATTATATAAAAGCTCTTACTAATTTTTAAGGAAAAGGCAGACAATCCAGTAGAAAAGTAGACACGTCAGAGGAATAGATAATTTGCAGAGGAGCAAATCTAAATGTTCAGTAAATGTAGGAAAAGAAGCTCAACAGCATTAGCTATCAGAAGATTTAACTATGAAATACTACTTATCACTCATCTGACTGACAGAACTAAAATGTTAATATCCACTAGTGGCTGGGATGCAGGAAAAAAGGTATTCACACAATGCTTCTAGCACAAGGAGAATAATTAAAACGGTTTTGGAAAGCAGCCTAGCCACATCTATTGAAACACTATTAAAGAAAAAGCAACAATATATAAGGCTCTTTGTACCAAGATGTTTGTTGTGGCCTTTTTTGCAGTGGCAAAATCTGGAAATAAAGATTATAGCGGTCAATATGGGAATGATTAACACAGTTCCTTCACACCAAGGAATACTGTCCAACCATTTAATAATAATTACTTAGATCTATACCAATTCACTTGCAGAGTTTGCAACAATGTGTTAAGTGAGGAGATAAGAAGTAAAGAGATGGGGGCTGGCACTGGGGCCCAGTGGGTTAAACCATGGCCTGCAGTGCTGGCATCCCATATGGGTGCCAGTTCAGGTTCCAGCTGCTCCACTTCCAGTGCAGTTCCCTGCTCCCTGGGAAAGTAGCAGAAGATGGCCCATGTCCGTTGTCCCCTGCCACCCATGTGGGAGATCTGGAAGAAGCTCCTGGCTCCTGGCTTTGGCCATTGGTCATTGCAGCCATTTGGAGAGTGAACCAGTGGATGGAAGATCTCTTTCTCTGTCTCTCCTTCTCTCCTGTAACTCTGCCTTTCAAATAAATAAGTTAATCTTGGAAAAAAAAAAAACCAGAGAGGTGTCAACCTACAATGACAACCCATCCCATATTTACACTTTCTAAATTTATGTTTATATGAGAATGGAAAAACACCAGAGATTGTTAACATTGCTTGTGGGTGGGAAGGAACAGTATACCCTCAACTCAAGTAGCCATAATAATGATCCAATTTTTAAGAGAAAATTAAATGTTTTTGCCATACCATAAGTAGAAAATGTAGATGCAAAATTTTAGGTAAACTCCATTAACAATTATGTAAAACATTCCAAAGAAGAAAGATTAGCAAGCAGTAAAAACAGAAGATGATGACAGGGAAAGATGACTCTGTTAAGGTATAATACTCACAAGATAATTGTGCTCAATTAAAATCTACATTCAATGAATTTTGACAGATTTATGTACCTGTGTACCACTAATACAATTAAGCGATAGAACATTCTATAACACTAAAAAGTTCCCTTTGCCTCTTCCCAATCATCCCCCACCTCTAGTCTGAGGAAACTACTGACCTGCATTTTGTCAGTAATGGTTTTATTTGCCTTTTCTAGAGTCATGATTGAAGTTTAAACTGTATTTTCTCAATCTTGGATACTGTTAATGTATTTTGATTATTTCAATCACATTTCTTAGTTGCAAGCAATAGAAAACAACTCTGGCTGATTTAAGCATCAAAGGAATCTGTTGAAAGGATATGGGATAGAATCACTGGGAGACTGGAGAACCAAGTTTGGGGTTATATGGCCAGCAACAATGCTCCAAGTCATATAGTGTAACTGCTCTGGTGAGGAGAGCACCACAAGTTTCCTAAACTGTCTGTCCCAAAATAATGGTCACCACCACTACCCTTGCTGCCACTGCTGTCTTAGCAACGCTTTCTGTTGCCTAGAAAGGAAGAAGTATATGAAGTACATTTGCCTTCGGATATCCTTCTGCAATAGCC
Organism: Oryctolagus cuniculus; assembly: GCF_051225735.1. Taxonomy (NCBI): domain Eukaryota; kingdom Metazoa; phylum Chordata; class Mammalia; order Lagomorpha; family Leporidae; genus Oryctolagus; species Oryctolagus cuniculus. The sequence goes on along the minus strand of NC_142868.1, from coordinate 169,154,817 downwards.
AGTGTCAGTGGGTGCACCTGAGTGTCATGGCATAGATCATGTGTCTGTCACACCTTAGCTGCCAGGGAGACTAGGATAACTAACACGTACGGTCTCTATAGTGGGAGGCATATGATCAACCCTTGTGTGATGGAGGAGTTCCCCAAACATTAGGAAAGGGTTAAAATGTGGATGGTTATGAAGAAGGCCAATATCTGAAAACTTTTCTGCGTGTGTGTGTTACGCTGCATTCTGAACTTTAGCTCAGTGTCTAATGGTCAAGACAGCAAGGCCACATTCGATAAGCATCCTCTGGGTGTGGAAGAGTCTGCCAGATGCTGAAAGTGGGGAAAAGACATCAAAGAAGTCACTGAAATAGAAACAGGTGCTTTGGCCTTCATACTTGCTCAAGGTTTTTCTTAAGACAATTTCCTTAAACTATAACCTACTAGTAAATTCAGTGTGTCTAAATTAATTTGACCCAGAAAAGAGCATAATGTATTAAAATTTTCCATAATTTTAAGTAATGAATTTCATACTTGTTCATAAAATGAATTTACCTTTAAGTATTAAGCTAAATATTTATTCAACTTAATATTCTGAAATCACATCACATAAACCTCAAGCTGTGTTCATTTCAACTTTTTAAGTTAACACAAAATTAGTGCAGTTTCTTTGCTGGTTCTGTTTACTGTCCTTTACTCTTTATTTCTGTTGACAGGGGCAGGGAAGAGGAGGTGGCCTGATCCAGGACGATGATGATGCAATGTTGAAGAATAAGTTGGAGGAGAGAAGAAACAGGCACCATGGAAAAAACCAAAACAAAGCAAGGTCAAATTTTTCTTACGTCTTCCTTTAAAGGCTCAACATTCAAGAAATGTAGGGTTTAATCTTGTATTGGCACTGTCTCAAAATATGACAATATATTAACTTGGACTATTCTCATTTCCCTACCATCATATAATGACCATGAAGAACATAGACTTGGTGCTGGAAACTGGGAAATATTGTACATATGTATGTGTATAATTTAGTGTGAGTTGTTATTTTATATATATATATGTATGTATGTGTATATAAATCAATAACTTTAGAACTGTTTCATAACAACCTGCTGAGTAAGGCCAAGATACGGCTTTAACTGACAGACAGCTGCACTTTCTAGGCTAACCTAGAAGCACGTGGTAGAGAACTCAGGCTACTAAAAAGTGTCAAAGTCTGAGATCCTGGCCTCTGTTTCCCAGTCCTAGGTCTTTGCCATTGTACAGGGCTTTTGGGATATAGTATATTATTTATGAATTTAGTGTAGTGAACTCTTTGCTAAAGAGAACTTTCCTATACCACCATGACTTAAGAAAACACCGTCTTTATCCACACAAATATTTGCGACCAGATATTTTGTTAGTAAACTGCTTGACTGAGGCAGTGTGACGTGATGGAGAGTAGCTAAATGGATGAGCAATGAACTGAATATTTTACCTGGTTTGCCTCATCTTCATGGCCAACTGACATGGTTCTGAAAGGTATATTCTAGGGCAACCATTTTTTCTCCCTAGGTTGTAAATGATTGTACCTGCTCCTTCCCTTGAGCTTGTCCTCTGCTTCTCAATCTCTAGTGCTGATAGTAGTGTTGTCTTTCTGCCTGTATCTTTCCCAGAAACTTTCCATTGCCAAAGCCTCCCTATCAGTTCTCTTGCCCAACAGCATTCCCTTAGCTGATCTTGGCAATGACAGAAGGACAGAGTTGAGATATTTGACAAGGATCATAGGAGAAGAAAGGGACATTTTATGGAATGCTGCTGAGATTATAAGTGTTGACTGGACAGGTACCTGGTGAAGAGCAGCCTTCCTGACCGTAGAACTGGCCCTTCAGGTGAACTTCAGTCAACCCCAAGAACATGAAGGAGACACTTCTTAGGCATTCCCTCTGGCTATTTAATGACCACTAATTATTCATTTTGTTGAGAAACTTATTCACATCAGTAGAACATTGATGTCTCCTCTAACAGTTTTATCAGGTAGTTATGGTTTGGGTCAGGATGTGAATTATAAGCACCACCTACCCAGCTTATATTTTGTTCCTCTTGAATCATTAGTTTCTTGTCATGTGCACTATCTCTGTGTCAGGCACAGAGAGAGGTTATATATGTTGCCTTGTTCCCTGCATGTATCTGAAGAGGACAGGGATAGAATGAGCTGTGTCAATTCAACAGCACTCTTTCTTCCTACAGGAGACAATGAGCACATGCCGGTGAACAATCCTGCCACGCAGATTTACCAGGTAAAGACAAACAGATTGTTCGAAGTGTTCCTGTGTGTACTAGTGATGACTGTCCTTTATGTATGGAGACTTTTAGCTCTTACAAGTGTTCCTGCATGCATCATTGCATTTGTTCTCTTCACAAGACTCTGAGATAGGCATGGCAGAGGGGACCATCTGTGTATTTCTGAGAGAACTGATTACAGAAGGACAAGTTATATGATTGATAAAATGCAGCACTGCTGCCCCTTCCCACTCTGCTTTTGTTGTCCTTTGCCACTATCACCTTGGCCATCACACTGCACAATAATATTTCCACTGGGAGAAGAGGACAAGTTCTGTTTTTCTTGGTTCCCTAGTCTAGCAGCAAGAATTAAGACTTGAAATGGCTAACATTGCAAAAGTTCAAATATTGTTGTGGGAAATATGTGTTAAGCTACTTATAAATGGCGGGCATAATTTAATTTACAAGGAAGATAAAAGTTCTGCAAAAATCTTTGCACCAAGAGACGTGTTTCTTGTTTGGCTTTCTAAATAGTACTTACTTGGCTTCTTTCTTCCAATTATAAATTCAATGTAAACTCTGCCCTTGAAAGTCATGGAAGTTTATTCTGACATAATTTGTAATATAAGAATAGCTTGGCATAGAAAAATCTATGCTCCTCTCTAGACTTCAGCCAGTGTTGTCTGGAATGCATGAAAAGGAAGAAAGAATTAACAGGGCTTTGTAGGAGTTGGGAGAAAGTGTTCTTTCAAAGTTGCTCTAAGATTTGAAGCCCTGGTAACCAGGAAGAGGAGTGATCTCTCAAGTAGAAATATAGGAATCCAAAGGAGTAGCTAGTTTAGGGGAAATGTGATTTACATTTGTAGAGTTTAAGTGACAGTAAAGTGAAAACAACAGTTAAGTTCCCAGAAATGTCATGCAAGTGATTGTTGCTGTGGACCCAATTAAGGAAAACCAGCACAGGACTGTGAAACAGTTCAACCATGCTCTTGGACCCGAAATGACAGAGTGTAGAGGAACCAACCCCGTTTCAATCTAACACATCTGTTTTGAGCAGTTACTTAGCCCAAAATCTACTTGTTGGCCTAATGGGATATTAAACAGATGAAATAGACATTGTCTTTGATTTTTAAGTATCCAAAACCTGGAAAAGACATACAATAAATAGCTCATCCAAGGCAGGTTATGAAAAGGATTAATGTAGAGACACTGGTAAAATTCTGAGGGAGGAATGAATGAGTATTGACTGGAAGATTTGAACTAGACAAGAGAGGACAAGTTGATCATCTGACCAGTGGATGTGGGGCAGGTTGTTTGAGGTAGGGGGCCAGCTTGTACAAAGGCGTGGAAGCAGGAGTGGGTCTTCACTCAGTGCTGGTTTGATGCCTCACTGGTCTAAGAACTTGCAATGCTTTCCCTGCCTGCATCCTTGTGTTCACATCTGACCTGTGTATGGCATCCGGATGAGTGTGGGTACCTCTTTAAACTCAGGTGTGATTCAAGGTCTGTTATAGATTTTATGTAGGTCACTCCCTGAATGTTGACTAAATATAGCTGCAGAGGGGATGGCCTCATTATCTCACTGTTTCGCAAATCTAAGTACATCTGTTCACAGTGGAACACATGATGTGGTGGAAATCAAGTTGGTCTATATGACCTCGGTGACACTGTTTTACCCCAATCTTGTTTCAAAAGAACTTTTCCTAACCCCAGTCTGTTTACTCCAAGCAACATTTAACCTAAAGATGAAGAAGGAGACCTAAAGAAAGAAGAAAAGGAAGAGGAAGGAGGGAAGAGGAGGGGAGTTAACTATAACAGAATAAAAATCTATACTAGAAAGAAGGATATCTGAATCAAATGAGAAATTTCACCAATTCTCCATCTGTTTATTTTATTTTCTTGATAGATTCTAGCCCTACCTGACATTATTGTATATGTTAACATGTTTATACTTTTGTTGTCTGTCTTCTTATCTAGAATGTAAGCTCTAAGGGCAGGGATTTAGTCCATTTTACTCTCTATTGTATTCTCAGCATGAAGTATAATGCTGGAATATAATACACATTCAATAAATATTAGTTGAATGAACAAATATCTATCCACAAGATATGTATATTGCTTTGAGCCAGAGGGTTTATGAAGTTATCCAATATGGTGCCAAACAGTGTTGGGAAAATTTTCTGATTATTTGGGAAAAAAAGAAGAGATCCTGGCTTCATAACCTAATAAAAAGCAAACTCCATAGTGGATCAAAGGGTGAGACATTTAAAAATTAAACAAAATTTGAGAATAAGTGAATATTTTGTTTCTGGATGTGAAATGTCTTTCTAAGTAAAAATTACTGGAAAGAAATCATAAAGAAAAGAGTTTGAGAATTCACCCACATTATCATTTAAATTTTTTCCAACATAAAAAAATTTAAAAAAATTCAAAGGCAAATAAATAATTGGAAAGATATTTACAACAGATATTTCAAAGCTTTAATGATAGATAAGTGCAGTTCACGAAGATTAAAAAAAAGGAAACTTCTGAGACCCCTGTAGAAAATGGACAAATAATGCAATTTACCAAAGTAAAATTATAAATGGCTAATAAACAGAAGAAAATATTGAGGCTCAAAGAATCAATGATGAAAATAAGAAGTATTATTTTTTGACTGCCTAATTAGCAAGTAATAAAATAATTAATTATCTTTAATTTTTGTGAGTGAATGTAAATGTGTAGACATTTTTAGGACTATTATTGGATTAAATGCAAAAAATGTGTTACAATGTTCAATTCATCACTGGCTCCCTGTCCCATAACCTTTGGGTAGATTTGACCTTGTTGATGACAGTAAGGCACAGTAACCCAAATCAAGTTACAGAATTTAGCAGGAGATGAGTTCATTCCAGATAAAATGAAAACCAGAACAGTGGAATCAGTGTGAATATTCCAACCTGTTGGATTTGAGGCTCAGTATATTTTTTCTTCTTTGAATTCAAATGTATTAATTTTTCTCTCATCTTTTGTCCACTGTACATAAACCTTTTGAAAAACATTGATATCTTTTCCAGAGTCAGGTAATTTTGTTTTACCCTTAAATAGTTCATTTTGCTTATGTATTTTTAAAATTATAATTCTGTTAACATGAGAAGGGGTCCCATCATTAAGGCAAGAGATGTGATATCATGCAGAATGTTTCAGAGGATATGCAACCATTAGCATTATAACTTTTCAAAACACCTGGCCAAATATATTTTGTATAAGTATAAATTAATTGAATATATTGCTCCCTGCAATATAATCTATTTTCCTTTGAGTCAAGTATTACCTATTATCTTTGACTCATAGTGATTTCATATACAGGAACTTATCCTAGGGAAATAATCTGAAATATATGCAAAGATTTAAGCAAAAAGCATTATTTAAAACATATTTCATTATAATATTAAAAAACTATAAACTATAAATTTTCAATAAAAATAAGGGGACAGGTAAACTCTGGCATATTCTATATGATGGAATACTTTGTAGCCACTAAAAATAGACTTAAAGAACAAATTGGAGGGACGGTATGGGGGGGAAGCCATTGTAATCCATAAGCCATACTTTGGAAATTTATATTCATTAAATAAAAGTTTTTAAAAAAAAGAACAAATTGGAAGGCTGTGGAAAAGGGCTTATAGCAATCTTAGATAATAAATGGAAGGGACAGTATAAAAGTGTATCTTTAGTGTAATTTCAGGCATATAAATTTTATATCTGCATGGACTAAAATGGAATATAAATGTTAATGGTTACATTGAAGTAATGAGATTTGGGATGATTCTTTTTTTTCTTCTTTATTTTTCTCTGTAATGAAGGTAAACTAAGAAAATAAGTTATCTGCCAAAAGGACTTCTAATTAAAAAAAAATGGGAACCAGTCCTACAGTAATAGGTTTCATCATCAAAACTGCCATTGAAAGTTTTCTAGAATTTGTAAGTGACCATTGAGCCTCAGTTTTTTTGCCATTGAGGAATGTCCTGCTAACATCAGAGAAGTTAACTCTTCTTGGCCTTTGGTGCATCCAGGAATCAGTAAAATGAATTTCCAGAATACCAGTCTTCACCCCCACTTCGAAAGGACCCATAAGGATGATTTTCAGGGACGACCTCTGCAGAGAATGTAGAGGAGTAAATAGAAAAATTTACTCTCAACATTCAACTCGCTGCTCATTTTGTCTTCTAGATCATTTTGTTGCTGGGGATCAATAAAGAGGCCTAAAACTTGCAGGTGGAATTTGGCAGAAAAACTAAGATTCTTGGTTTCTTCTTCATGGTTTAGGAGAAAACCCAAGCAGTTACCTTGGCATCCTTGCCATCATGTACTATTTCAAAAACACTTGGGCTTTTGCTGTTAGAGAATTGAGTGTTGTAGAAATTTGGCCTGCATTGTGGAAGTTTCCCAAACTTTGACATTTATGACTTTGTAGACTTCCCAAGGTACAGGCCAGTCTCTGGAATTTGCTTCATAGTAGCCTTCTGACCTTGATAATGTGGCAGAAAGGAAGGGGAAGTCTGTGTGAAAAACAGCAAGTGAAAATTGAAGCACATTTAGCTTTGAGGCCTGAGGGGTTTAGGTGGAAAAAAAAAATGGAAGACATTGACCAAAATTCATCTTAAGAAGAGTTAAGAAGCCAAAAAGAGGAAGGAAACCAGAGAAACAGAAATTAAGAGCAGGAAATAGGAAGAATTCGGACTCTCCTCCCCCATTTCTTTGAGCCTAAGAAGCCCTCTGTGGTACCCTAGGCCTCGAAGTACAAGTCTTCCCTGAACCTACCTCCCGTGGGAGCGCGCCTCCAGCGGCAGGATGGAGGGATCATAACCTCTCTAGAGCAGCTCCATGAAAAAATCAACGAGATGAGGAACGTGTTCAACTCGCTGGAGAACAAGGTAGAAACCATTTCTAATCCTTGGGGTGGGGTGTGGGATGTCAAATGAGAAAGCTCAAGAGAAAGCCAAGAAAAGATGTTAAGACACTGTCTTCCCGGTATTTTTTATTCACAAAGGAGTGGCCGGGTTGATCCTGGAACACAACACCAATCTGAAGTAGCTACAGAAATGAAGCGCCCTAAGCATCTTAAGAATGGCATGTTGTCTCAGGTGTGTCATTGACCTTAGGGTGGCTTCCCCTCCCTGGCTGTGAAGTTGTTCATAAAGCAGAAGAGTTACTTCAATAGGAAATACCTAAGGGGCTCGAAGAAGCTTGAGTGCATGGTGAGAACAGTGCTCACAGCTCACAACAGTTCCAGAGTTCCAAGAGTCCATGTAGAACGTGCCTGTTAGGGAATCATTGTGATGGTTCTTTTTTTTTGAGAGCTGGAGCTCTACAGGGGAGGAAAAATCTTTTACCCTAAGATTCTATTGTCGCTTTTTGACTTTAGGGGAAACTTCACACAAACACCTAAGGGAGCAGTGATGATGAAACCTATTTCTGTCGGATAGTGGTTCCCTTTTCTTCCCAAGTAGAAAACCAAAATGCATGTCAGGACACTGAATGCCAAGTTTACTTCCTTCAATTTTAAAACCTGCATACATTTTGCTTTGACTTTACGTAACCATCAGTGTTGTTTGTTTTGTTCATAGAAGATGAATTTACATAAAGAAAATTGCCTGATTAGAAAGTAGTTGATTTGGTGAGTTAAGCCATCATTATGACTGGATTAGGGCATGTGCCGAAAATCCACCATAAAGATTAATTATAAGTAAAAATGATTGGAATGAAAACCTATTCATACTACTTCCTAGTCTTCCTGTCCCCAAACACTTGGCAGGTCCTGCTTGGCGGTCCATCTTCAAAATGATCTTTTCGGGACCTCTTATTTACCCCTACCCTACCACCAGTTCTAGACAGCAGTCTGTTGGGAAGCACAGTGAACCGTGAAGCACTGAATTTTAAAAATATGATATTTTATAGTGGGAGGTGCCATTGCAAGCTGGAGTCGTTTGGACATCCTGATTCTGAAAATGTTTAGAAATGTACATTTGAAGGCCTTTCATTCCTTGGTGGAAGTTCTTAATGATAGAATAAACCTTAAACAATTCTGTTTTAAAGAGGGATGTGGAGCAAAGATCCTCTACTTAGAGTACAAGATCATAAATGTCAAGAAAGTAATGTTGTTATTAGCTTATTGTCATTATATTCTTAACTTACTGTCTGTTGAAAATTCTTTTTTTATTTGTTCAATAAATAAAACTGAATTTTAGAAGTGCTCCATTTTCTCTATATTTCTGTTTGTGCTTAATTTTCGACTTGCTGCCTACAGGGGAAAAGAATTAAAATTTATTGAACACACATGTACTAAGCATGTGCTGTGGTAGGCACCTTAGCTTCATTTACTAACTTAATTCTCAATACACCTCTGTGAAATAGAAACTATTAACTATTTTATGGATGAGAAAACTGCTAGAAAGAGGTTAACCAACTTGCCTAAGGTCTTAGTACTTGTGGAGAGGGCTAGGTTTTGTTCCCTATCTGACTCCAAAATTGACAGTTTTTCATGGTGTGCAATTTGACAATTTAGTTCAGTGTGTGTGCACTGCTACGTAACCAGGCTTGACTGCTGAAGATGATACCATTACCACCAACAGGCTGAGCTCCTTCCATTGTAGCTATTTTTGTGTCTTCCTTATGCATCAAAGCCCAGTGTCATTGAAAATGCAAGTACCTCCTTTAAAAAAAAGATTTATTTATTTATTTGAAAAGCAGAGTTACAGGGCAGGGGTGGTGTTGAGGGAGAGAGATAGAGATAGAGAGAGACAGAGATCTTCCATCTGCTGGTTCTCTTCCTGGATGGCCATAAGGGCTGGGGCTGGGTCAGGCAGAAGCCAAGAGCCTGGAGGGGCCCAAGTACTTGAATCATCTTGTACTGTTTTCCCAGGTGCATTAGCAGGGAGCTGGATTGGAAGTGGAGCAGCCAGGACTGGGACCCGTGCTCATATGGGATCCAGTTTTGCAGGAGTGGTCTAACATACTGCACCACTGTGCCAGTTCCAGAATAAGGAACTATTACCTCCTTTTTCATGGTGCCATCCAAGAATATTTTTTAAAATAGAAATAAAGTCGTCTTCATTTTCAAAGAAACTCTCAGTAATACTTAGTTGTTATTCTTTTTATCCTTTATTTTCATAAGGAAAAAAGACTGAATTTCCTTATCTTCTCATAATAACCAGGGAGAATATGGCCTGTCTATGTATCTTTGCACACTGAATTTCAAGAATTGCTGGATCAAGATTGTCTTATACATGAATATATTATTTTCCAAGTAAATCTCCTTTCAAAACAAATAGTAGCTTGCAGGAATAATCTCTTTTTAAAAAAGGTTTATTTATTTATTTGAGAGGCAGAATTACAGACAGAGGGAGAGACAGAGAGATCTTCCATCTGGTTCACTCTCCAAATGGCCACAATGGCTGATCTGAAACCAGGAGCTTCTTCCAGGTATCCCATGTGGGTGCAGGGGCCCAAGCACTTGGGCCATCTTCCTCTGCTTTCCCAGGCCATTAGCAGGGAGCTGGATGGGAAGTGGAGCAGCTGGGACATGAACAGGTGTCACATGGGATGCTGGTATCGCAGTCAGAAGCTTAACCTACTATGCCACAATGCTGGCCCAAGGAGTAATCTTAATTAATTGCTTACTTGTTTGTCACATATCAACATTTAGCATGTGCTGTATAAACAAGACAGTCTTCCCTACATGAATGAGGCCAAGGTTGCCTTCAGTTATCCAAACTTCAGTATACTAGTAAAATCTGTAAGTTTGCAGGAGCCTGATTGCTCAAACAAAAGAAAAATTCCAGGGACAAATGGTGCCATATGTAGTAATTTATAGCAAAGCAAATTCACTTGTCATGCCTTATTTAGTTGCAGGCCCTAGCCTCGGAACTCAAAACTGGATTCACAGAAGCAATGCAAGAACTGACAAGAATTCAGCATGGAGAATATGCTCTGGAAGAGAAGGTTAAGAGCTGCCGATGTTCCATGGAAGAAAAAGTTACTGAGATGAAGAATTCCCTAAACTATTTCAAGGTGGGCCCCTCTTCTAGTTCCCTGCTGAAAAGAGACTATTGGTCTTAGCAACAAGACTGGAAATCTTGCCTTTTCCCATAGCAGCCAAATATAAGAATTTTCTCTTTAAGGCCACTTACTAGTTATCATGGAAACATGCCTTTTTTTGTTTTTCTTTCTTGGAGCTCTTTGGTAAAATTAGGGGCCATATTAGAAGCAAAATTTTCTTTTCTCATTCATTCATTCAGTAAGTATGTATAAAAGCTTATATTGTATTAGATATTGTGTTACATAGTTTTACCCCATGTGCCAGTTTAAAAGTTAGCAACTTGTATTTTTAGGAAGAGCTGAGCAATGCCATGTCAATGATCCAGGCCATCACTTCCAAACAAGAAGAAATGCAGCAGAAAATCGAACAGCTTCAGCAGGAGAAGCGGAGAGAATCTCGAAAAGTTAAAGCTAAGTGAGTTCCTTAAAAACTCTAACAAGGTCAAGCATTTGGCTTAGAGATTAAGACACCAGTTGAGTAGTCTGTGTTCCAAGTCAGAGTGCTGAGTTCAAAGCCCCGCTCCACTTCCTGACACCAGCTTCTTGCTGGTGCCAACTCTTGCTCGTGCAAACCTGGTACAGCAGATGATGTATCAAATAGTTGGGTACCTGCCACCCCCGAATCAAGTTTCCAGCTCCTGGCTTCAGCTCTGGCCTGGCTCTGGTCATCATGGGCATTTGAGGAGGGAACCATAGGGTAGGAACTCTAACTGCCCCTATTTCTCTCTCCCTCTCGAGTAAATAAAAATTTTAAATATTTACCCAAGGTAAAACTGCTGCTCCTCCGCACGTGGAGGAGCCGCACCGGACCGGGCGCTTGTTGTTCCCTTTTTTTACAAGTCCTTTCTATAGTAAAGTAAGAATAAGTAAACAGCAAACTCCCAAAGCAAGAATGAGTAGAGAGAAATGAGAAAGAACGAAGTAACGAACTTCCCCGCGAACTCTCCAACGCACTCTCCAACCAACCCACACCACCATGCCGTCTCTCTCCTCCTATATAGTCCTCTCCACCAATCCCAACTCGGCTGCCCACACGCCGAGCACGCCGCTCTCCTCCAATCAGGAGCAGCTCCTGCAGCTTGTCAAGTTGGTGAGAGGCAGCTGGGTAGAAGCTGTTTACTTCTCTCCCAGCGCCATATTGTGGGAGAGCAGATGCATAGAATAAATCTTAATTCCAGTAACAGTATAGTCCGAATTGCTCCCCACAGATCCCCCTTTCTTTTTATTTTTTGGCGTTGATATGCGCCTGTGTAAAGTTCAGTGTGATCTTCATGCTATTGACTCTTGTTTGTCGTGCTACTTCAGAGTTTGTTGAAAAATGTCCCGTATTCCAAAGATCCCAGGGATTGGTTATTCATTGTTTTCTTCCTCAAATGGAGTTTTCTTCTTCTAGATCTTCTGCTGGCAGGTTTATCAACCGAATTCTTCTCTCAGGGGTCCATATTGGTTGTGCCGCACCCTGTGGAAAAAAACAAACGGCGCCTCGTACTCTTCTGAGTAAGGGGAACGGGCCTTTCCATTGGTTGTCCTGTAAATCCTTCCACATTACCCACTGTATTGATTCCTTATCAGCTGATTGAGTATGCATTTCTGCAGGTGTTTTACCGTTCTTTTTCTTGTTCAAAAAATTAATTGTATAAAGAGCTAGGGCCAAGACGTCCTTGTTGGATGTGGCCATTTCCCCTATTCCCCCTTTTTGTTTAATTATTAAATTTTTTAAATATAAGTGAGCGCGTTCTACCACAGCTTGCCCCTGTGGATTGTATGGAATACCAGTAATATGGGAGATTCCGAATTCTTTCAAAAATGCAGCAAAACGCTTTGATGTATACGCTGGGCCGTTATCCGTTTTGATCACATGAGGAACTCCCCAGGCTGCAAAAGCCTGCAAGCAGTGTTGGATTACTTGTTGTACTCCTTCTTTATTCATGGCTGTGGCCATAATTACACCTGAGTATGTATCTACAGTGACGTGAACACAGCTTTGTCGCCCAAAAGAGGGGATATGTGTAACGTCCATCTGCCAGATATGTCCTGGTTTAAGGCCACGGGGATTGGCTCCCGCAGGAATCTTTGGAACTATGGTAACAACGCACTTTTCACAGGATCTAATGATATCTTCTGCTTGCTTGCGGGGAATATTAAATTTAAAACTTAAAGTGTGGGTGTTAACATGCCATTTAGAGTGATATTCTTTAGCTTGTTCCAAAGCAGTGCATGCAAGCAAGAATCTTGAATAGTGATCTGCCATCATGTTTCCTCGAGTAAGTGGGCCAGGTAAATTAGAATGAGCTCTTATGTGGCCTATGTAAATAGCATGCTCTCTTTGATTTAATAACCCCTGAATTTCACTTAGATAAGAATAGACTGAGGAGGATTTAAGAATAAGGCACTGTGTAGCGAGCATCTGAACTGCATTCACCACATATGCACTATCAGACAAAATATTCATGGGTGCACTCTCTCTGCGTAATACTGTTGCGATAATAGCTAATTCTGCATGTTGTGGAGAAGGGGATGCTGTTAAAACAAAATATCGTTGATTGTTAAATATAGCTGCTCCTGTTCCGCCTTTAGCTCCATCCGTAAATACGGTAACTGCCCCTTGAATTGGATCCCTTCGCACCTTCTGCACCCGTTTTATTGAAACCTGTGTGCAGAAGTTAACAAATGGATGGCGAGGGTAGTGATTGTCAATCTCTATTTGTAGAATGAGAACTATGTATGCCCATTGCCAGCATTCCCTTGTAAAGGCTTCTACTGCCTCTTGAGCAAAGGGAACTACACATCGCTTTGGAGTCTTCCCCGCCATTTCTGTCGCCTTTTTTATTGCTGTTAATATTAAATCAGCCACCGCAATGCCTTGGGTGTATAGTACACGTGGTGCATGTGAATGTGGGTATACAAACAACAAGGGTCCTCCTTGCCAAATGACTGCGAAGGGATACAGCTGTTCCATAAAAATTAATATTTCTAGGGCTTGTTGTGGATCACATCTTTCCATCTGCATTGCTTTAATTTGTTTTTCAATTTTCTGTAACGCCAAGCGGGCTTCTATTGTCAATCTACGAGGGGAATCAAGCTGGGCATCTCCTTCTAAAATATTGAATAATGGCATCATATCTTCGGTGGTTAATTTACAATAGGGCCTCAACCAATTTAAATTGCCACATAATTTTTGGAAGTCATTAAGGGTCTGTAACCCATCTATTGCAATTTCAAATTCTAATGGGGTTACCTTTTCAGAAGTTACTTTAAGTCCTAAGTACTGTACTACTTCCCCTTTTTGTATCTTCTCTGGCGCTACTTGTAACCCAACTTTTTCCAAATATAATAGCAGCAGCTTATATGCTTCCATTAGGTGACTTTCACTTTCAGCCGTTATTAACAAGTCATCCATGTAGTGTAAAATTTGTACCTTTGGGCACTGTTGTCGAACCGGCTCTACTGCCTGGTCAACATATAGCTGGCATATGGCAGGACTGTTGGTCATTCCTTGGGGAAGCACCTTCCATTCATATCTTTTGTCGGGACCTTGATGATTAATGGAAGGTACGGTGAAAGCAAACCTCTGAGTGTCTTGTTCATGTAGAGGTATGCTAAAAAAGCAGTCCTTCAGATCGAGTACTATTAGTGGCCAATGCTTTGGAATCATAGTAGGAACCGGGAGTCCGGGTTGCAATGCCCCCATGGGTTGCATCTGCTGATTAACAGCCCGTAAATCATGCAACAACCGGTATTTCCCTGATTTTTTCTTTATCACGAATATTGGCGTATTCCATGGGGAGGTTGATGGTTGCAAATGGCCTGCCTCTAATTGTTGTGATACTATATCATTTACCGCAGCCAACTTTTCCTGGGTAAGGGGCCACTGTGGTATCCACTTTGGCTTGTTGTCCAGCCATGACAGTGGCAGCGGCTGCATCTCAGTGGCCCCCACGAAAAACCCGTGTCCTGTCTTTTAAAATCGCCTTTGGGCTGGGCTAGGTCCCTTCTGCCTTCTCTGGAGCCTAATCCTCTCTCCTGATATCCCTTTTTTATACATAATACGCCGTTCTGTAGAACTCTCCAATTGATCCTCATTTGTTAACGTCAGTCCCAATTGTTCTAAAATGTCTCTTCCCCATAATGTGATGGGGAGTGCACTAACATAAGGTTGCACATTTCCCTTGTTCCCTTCTTGATCCTGCCAACGAAGCACCTGAGCACTCCTTGATGGTGTCATGGCTGCACCTAGGCCTACTAAAGTATTATCTCCTGGCTGAAGGGGCCATGACTTCGGCCAATCATTTTCCGAAATTATACTTACATCCGCACCTGTGTCTAGCAGGCCCTGAATCGACTTTCCTCTAATGGTTAAGGTCCACAGAGGTCGATCTGCTAGAGATAGGGACAAGGCTGCAAATTTCTCCCCTTGGGGTCCATGAACATCCTGCGCTCCAATCATGATCAGTATTTGAGCCACAGGTTCTTCTGGTTTGATTTGAATAATACCCTTTGTAGATTGTATTAGCACTTTTAACTTATCACAAGGTAATTGAATGACTCCGGTGATGACCATTAGGCCTCTCAAAGCATTTGTTTCTTTTCCTACGATTATTCCAAGTCCGTTATGCTCCGCTGAAATTGTTTCTGCCCTCACCTCTATGGCTTGTGGCCCCATTTGAGGTGTCAGTACCGAATATTCGGTGGCTCGTAACTCTGCGCGGTAAATATTTGGTTTTGGGACCGTGGCACCCACCGATTGTTTTGGCCCCGGGGTGCAGGGGCCCACATTCCGTTTTTTTGCTGTTGACCATATACACCTGATCTTCTTATGGGGCCCGGCTCATTTGGCATCCTCAGGGGATTGCCTGCGCTGTTTATTTTAAAGTAACATTCACTGACCCAATGATTTCCTCTTCTACAGCGTGGGCAAAGGCCTGGTCTTCTCGAGTTCTCTATGCCCTGCCGATCTCGGGCTGGAAATCTGGCCCTACATTCCCTCATTAGATGCCCTTCTCGACCACATCTAAAGCATATACGTCCCCTCATGTTCTGTCTAAATTGTCGGGTTACTGCTACTGCAGCATGTGATCCAGAAACTACATCATCCATGACATCCCTACAGATTTTCAAAAAGGTAGGGATGTCCTTATGCTGCCATGGTCTAAGAGCTTCCCGACATGTTTTATTGGCCTGTTCATACGCCAATCTTTTGACTAAGGGCATTGCTTCTTCCACGGTTTCGAAAATGTTTCCTGCTGCTTCCATTAATCGGTTCACGAAATCAGCGTAAGGCTCAGTAGGGCCCTGTACTATCTTAGTTAGGCTGTGTCTTACTTCTCCTTTTCTGGGTATCACCTTCCAGGCTCTTCTTACTATTTCTCTCACCTGTAAGAGGACAGCTGTTGGTAATCGGGCCTGCTCATCGGGACTGGCAAATCGCCCTTCTCCATTTAACATTTCCTCATCCCATGCTTGATTCCCTGTTTGATAGTTCTGCTTTGAATATTCTCGCGCAAATTCTTTATAGGCAGCTAACCACAAGAGGAAGTCGCCCCCGCCTAACACCGCCTTTACTAAGTTTCTCCAATCCTCAGGTATTAGGCCTTGCTGCCCGATGTTATCAAGGATTGCCTGAGTGTAACTTGCATGGGGCCCATACAATTGTACTGATTGCTGCAACTCTTTAAGTAATTTATGGTCAAGAGGCGTCCATCCCCTGTTTCCCTGTGGATCCTGAATTACAGGAAACACCTGGCCTGGTTCCTGGTACTGCTCCCAAGCAGGTTTTCTATAAACAGCTCCCCTTTGCTTGTTTTCGGTTCTTGGCCTTTCTAGCTCCTCCTGCATACCTACTCCCTCCATCACTCCTTCTTCCTCCCACTCTTCTTCAATCTCATGGGGAAAAAAGGGGCTTTTCTTTACAGGAGGAAACTTTGGTAGTACCAATGGGCGATACCGGGGTGGTGATTCATCCTTTATGGTTGAATTTGCCAGCCTTGTATGGCCAGGCATCTCTCTCGGGGGCGAGGTTCCCTCCTCAGCTTCCTTCTCCCCCCCATAAGCTTCCTGGCTCTCTAAATCCTTCTTTGATTTTCTTCTCACTTGTTCGTTACAATAGTTGCTCGCCTGGCTGCCCTGCCATAATTCTTCCTGCATTTCACTCCCCTCATTAAGCAACAACTCGATCCCTTCCGTGGGGTTCTGAAGCACCTGATCAACGAGTTGCCACAGCTTCAGCACTTCTATCGGTTCCCCAGCCTCGCGCATTTTCCGTCCCACCTGCCTCCACTGCTGTGGAAACCAGGGGGACGTCTCTACGATTGCTCTTACGAATGCATGAATTTTCCTCCCCCCTCGTTTCCCTTGCTTAGAGGAAAAGCTGCGACGAGGTGGGGAGTAGGAAGAGAGAGAGAGAGAAACCATATTTAGCCCATAGATGATCTTTAGGGAGAAACAGAGGATGGTGCCCAGGAGGAGGAAGAGGTAGCCAGTGGGCAAAGAGTAGCCAAAGAACTCCATTGTCTGTACCGTCTGTGACATGTTGGAGCAGTGAGCGTAATGGAAGACTGAGTCTCCCAGACGTTCCCAGTTAATACCTCCTTCCTAGCTTCTAATTTTCTTCCCCCGCGGCTTTTTTCCTAGGTTCTGACTAGCTTTTCACCGGCACTCTTTCCGTCCGGCCTTCCCCTAGGCTCTTTGCTAGTCTCTCTCTCCAGTAATTTCCCACTTCTTCCCGGTCTTTCCCTCCCAGGTTTCCTATCCGAGTCACGGCACCACTTGCTGCTCCTCCGCACGTGGAGGAGCCGCACCGGACCGGGCGCTTGTTGTTCCCTTTTTTTACAAGTCCTTTCTATAGTAAAGTAAGAATAAGTAAACAGCAAACTCCCAAAGCAAGAATGAGTAGAGAGAAATGAGAAAGAACGAAGTAACGAACTTCCCCGCGAACTCTCCAACGCACTCTCCAACCAACCCACACCACCATGCCGTCTCTCTCCTCCTATATAGTCCTCTCCACCAATCCCAACTCGGCTGCCCACACGCCGAGCACGCCGCTCTCCTCCAATCAGGAGCAGCTCCTGCAGCTTGTCAAGTTGGTGAGAGGCAGCTGGGTAGAAGCTGTTTACTTCTCTCCCAGCGCCATATTGTGGGAGAGCAGATGCATAGAATAAATCTTAATTCCAGTAACAGTATAGTCCGAATTGCTCCCCACAAAAACCATAGCAATGGTTTGTATGGAGATACCAAGAACAGATTTCTCCACTATATATTTATGCAGCTAGCTAGCTATGGTGCTCCATGAGCCAGCACATAATGGAGGTTATAGAGCCACAGAAGTTGGTTGACATAAAAATGGATGGTAACTATTACATAGAAAAATGCATTTAATAAAATATAATGTGAAACAAAAATGATATAAAATGGCATGTATACTTGGGTTACAACTGTAAAAACTCATATAGACAACTGGAATAACTTGAATAACAACTTGAAAGATATATATTTTAAAATGATTATTGTATTAAGATAGTGGGTTAACCAATGATTTTCTTATAAGTTTTCTAAAACTTTTTTAATGCTATTATTTTACTTCCATAATGAAAATAAATTTGTTAAACCATGTCTCAACCAAATATAATCAAGTTAAATTTCTCTACTGAACAAATATAATCTTTATTATCTTAATATTATAAAATGTAAAATAGAAATATGGAAATAATATTAGTGTGATCCTAGAGAATGAGCTGTTGTTTTCAGTTGAAGACCTTCTGTCTGTCTCCTAGTACCTTGAGGTGCTTTGTTATCCCAAGCACAATATCACTACTAAAGATCCTGATGGTAGAGATGTCAATAACAGAAAAATAAGAATGTAGATACTATAATTAGAAAAGGATTTGTAGAAACTTGAAGTTTTTTCCTCCAGCTGATGAATTAAGTTGAAAAATATGAATTGCTGGTATTGGATCATTTTTTATTTACAAAAACAGCAATTTATATATTTCAGACATTTTCCTAAGTTGTTCTGAACTGAATCACCACCTTGCCTATTATGTACTAAGAATGTAAACAGTCTTGTCTACATTTCTCTTCCCTAGGAAAACTCAGAAAGAAGAACATAGCCCACAAGCTGGACCTGCACAAGCACAGGGAAGTCCTTTCCGTTCCATCAACATCCCAGAGCCTGTCCTTCCAAGTGAAGATTTTACCAACCTTTTGCCTTCTCAGGCCTATGAAAAAGGTACCATTCACAAAATCATATTGATCTAACCATGTGTGTTTTCATGATTCCTAAGGCTTAAGTAACAAGTCCTCTGTCTTTACTAAAGGAAAATGGTGTGTTGCCATTTTTTTCCCTTCTGTTATTGAATTTACAAGGATTCAGAGGATCTAAGAGAACATGAGCATGTTCTGAATTTTAATGATTTTCTCTTTGGAGGAAATACAATCTGAGTTCTTCTAAGTTTCAGTTGAATTAAAAGCAATTTGTTGCACAATCAATATTATACATCCCATAAGTGAGAATATTTTTTAAAATAGTCATTCTAATAAAATATGTTATTGGTGATGTAACTGAGTACCTATCTTTCTCTGAAAACCAGATCTGGTGCTGTCTTTTGGGCTGAAACAGTAACCAGACACATCCCTAATCCTGTTAGGATAGAAATTAGGAGATGGCGTTCAAGAGTACTGAGAAAACTGGCTTTTCTAGGAATCTTAGTTGTTGAGTTATATTGAACTCAGGAAAAAGAAGCTAAAAACGTTTGCTATGTCTTTGTAGACTCAACAAAGCACCTCTACACAGAAAAAGGGAAGGAGATATTGTCATTGTATAGATGATCTTTCTTCTTCCTCTTTGGTCTTATGTAGAAAGTACTAAAAAGATAGGCTCAATAATTTTTCACCAAGTGTGAATTCCTCAAAAACGGGGTAGGTGATTTTCTTTTTTATTGGGAATGGAGCAATTTGGTTTATACATTCACAGATAATAAGCTTGCTCTGAGTAACTGAATCTAAAAACCTAAATCAAATTACTTTTAATGGGTATGCTTCAAAGTAAAGATTTGCTTTTCTAAATGTGATTTTTAATTTTTTTACCCATTGAGTAGTTATTTTAGAGACTGACAGGCACAGCCTGGGAAAACTTGATTCATCTGGTGAGTGGATCCAGTGCATGGCTCTACTTTCCGTATGACATGGAGAGCAATGTGTACTTGTCAAAGGTGGTACTTGCTTGGGGAGAATACAGGATGAGCTTGGAAAGTAAAAGTCAGGTCAAGGCCAGGTCAATGACAGATAAACATGTTCACAGATGTAAAATGAAAAATTGTATTTGTAAAGCAATTTCTGTATCTTTAGTCCCCAGGGAAAAGAATAGTCACAGGATTTGTTGAATCCATTGAAAACAGCTGATCCAGATAATTCCAGTGTCCATATGGTTTTTTTTTATTAAAGATTTATTTATTTATTTAAAAGTCAGAGTTACACAGAGAGAGGAGAGGCAGAGAGAGAGGGGTCTTTCATCCGATGGTTCACTCCCCAGTTGGCCGCAGTAGCTGGAGCTGTGCTGATCCAAAGCCAGGAGCCAGGAGTTTCTTCTGGGTCTCCCATGTGGGTGTGTTAGGGTCGAGCAGCGTCCGCCGAAGGAACGACTCCAAGAGACACTCTCATGCAATCAGCAAAGGGTTTATTCAGACCAGCATGCTGGGGCTCTCTGAACATGCAGGAACAGAGCAGCCCCGAGGAGTTGAGGGTCAGGGTTTTTATAGGGTTTTCAGAGACATTCTATACATCATGGTACCATCTAGCAAATCATCTCATCCCGCGGGAAATTCAAAGCACATCTCTTAGAATTGATTAGTGCATCCAGTGGCAGGAATGGACCTACTAAAGTGGTTGGATGGCTTTGGGGTTGATGCCTTTTGAATGATTGGCTGAAGTATAGGGTCCGAGCTGATGGGGTGTACGTGCTGAACTGCAGGGTCTCAGGTAGCTATCAATCACCTTATCTGCCCTGAGAAGACACCAGAAACTCTAGGTATTTCTCTGTTATCTTCTAATCGGCTGTTGCTAGGAGAGTTTATCACAAGGGGAGTTCATTTATTTACTTTTAGGAGCTTCTGGCTCAGAGTTCAGGGCCTGGTCAGGCGCAAGTTACAAGATGGAGGCCTAATTAAAATAGTTACACCTTGATCCAGGCTCAGGTCTCACAGGTGCAGGGGCCCAAGGACTTGGGCCATCCTCTACTGCTTTCCCAGGCCATAGCAGAGACCTGGATTGGAAGAGGAGCAGCCAGGACTAGAACTGGCACCCATATGGGATGCCAGTGCTTCAGGCCAGGGCATTAACCCGCTGCGCCGCAGCGCCGGCCCCCATATAGTTTTAAATTAGCTGTTTGGTTCCTTCCTGCCATAAAGATGTGGTCATAGTTTATTCTACTGAGTTGCTTCAGAAATTTGGTAATAATGTGCCATAATAAGATATTCTAGATACAACTGGTAGCAGCTGTTGTTAAAATTCAGGATTGGGGCTGGTGCCGTGGCTCACTTGATTGGTCCTCCACCTGTGGCACTGGGTTCTGGTCCCGATTGCTCCTCTTCCAGTCCAGTTCTCTGCTGTGGCCTGGGAGGGTAGTGGAGGATGGCCCAAGTGCTTGGGTCCCTGCACTCACATGGGAGACCAGGAGGAGAGACCTGGCTCCTGGTTTTGGATCAGTGCAGCACCAGCTGTGGTGACAATTTGGGGAGTAAACCAACGGAGGGAAGACCTGTCTCTCTGTCTGTCTCTCTCTCACTGTCTTTGACTCTACCTGTCAAATAAAAAAAGAAAACCAACAAATCAGGATTAAAAATTCAGACTTTCAGAAATTGGCTTGCCCACTCTTAATTATAAAATGGCTCCACTGTTATCTATTACCCCCAAATGCAGTAGTTTAAAATAGCAAACGTTTGTTATTTCACATTTTCTCTGTGTCAGGGATCTGTGTAGCTTAGCCGGCTGCCTTTGGCTCAAGGCCTCTCAGGAGGTTGCCATAATGGTGTGAGCCATTGCTGTCATCTCATGTGAACACAGGCAGCTGGTGTCTGCTAGAGCAAGTGATCTAACAGAATGCTCAAGACAGAAGCCACAGTCTTTTTTTTTTTTTTTAATTTAAAAGCAAGATTTATTAGAGTCAAAGACCTCCAGCCAGAGTAGCATGGAGGGGGCTCCAAGAGATGGAAAAACTGGAAGGGGTCAGTGGTACTGGAGTTTTTAAGCACAACTTTGGGGAAGAAAAAAACTTAACATTCAGTTACAAGGCTGGGACAAAACCCAACAAAAGATCTGATTTGCAATCTTTTATCCTATCAGGCTTGCTCATGACAAAACAAAAAGAGCCATCAGAAGGATGGGATACCTAATTTACTTTATAATAAACTAGGAGCTCAGAAGGAATTGTCACTCCCTTGCTATTCTCATGATAAGATAGGAAGCTTTCAAGGAGTGGGCAGGCAGGCACTTTTGACCTTGCTAAAGATTTTGCACCACTGGGATCACCCTGACTACCTATTAACCTATCTGACTCCTCACATTCCACCCCCAGAAGAATGGACCCTAACTTCTGTTAGGGGAACTGGGAGATGTCTGCTCTGGTTGCTTCCTGCTGAAAAGGGCGTCTTTGGGAATGGCAGTCAAGACAGGGTTGCAGCAGGTGGTGGTGTCTCAGCAGGAGGTGGCTTTTTGAGGAGATGCAGTGCCAGCTTGCAGAAACTGCTTCCATCCAACCTTTCATGTGCATGGCCGTCTAGGATTTCACTGTATCAAGTCTGGAGAAAACGAATCTAACAAGCAGATCAAACTTACAGGGTCTAAAACAAAGAACAGAATCATTATTAGAGGACCTCAGAAAGTTGCTGTCTAAACAACAAATAGATACCAACAGAATGGGCCTGATAACAATCAGGTGGGCTGTCAGGCCTGATCAGCTGTGAGGCTCAGACCTCTCTCTCTTCACATGGGGTACCAGAAGAGACATCATAGAGATGTGAGCCTCCTTGGGGAAAGCACCCTGTTGACTTTCATTACCGAGCTGGCCTGAATAGAAGATAGGTGACATCTCTAAAAGGAAATTTACAGTTCTGCCTGCAATGTTACTGACCCTACTTGGCCATCCCCTCAACAGCAGTGGTTTCTTTGGAAGCTGGGCTGAGTGAAGGGCTTTTCAGCTAAGAGCCAACATGGTATGTGGTTCTGAACTGGGAGTCCTTTGGCTCCAGGGCAGTTCCATTTCCAGTGACCCAACTCTTGGCTTGCAGAGCTGCCAGGGCTCTTCATAAGCTGACTTCTACCGAAGCCCTGGTTTTCCATATCGAAAACCAATGCCATTTGCAGTGGACTGACCTGTTAGTTCTCCTTGATGGCAGATCACTGTGAAAGCAGCCATTAATTGGCCTGCCACCTACCTTTTCATTGCTTCTGCTGCCTAGCTTCTTCTTCCTCATGGTTTCTGTTAAAACAGACCAGAGGAGACCTTTAAGAGGATATAAGTCAAGGGGGTGCTCAGTCCCATTCCTAATCTTTGGCAGCCTAAGCTAGGAATCTACAATCATAGGCATATTCTGATAGTGGTTTTTCTGTGTTGTAGACAATGCCCATGAGGAAAGCTATGGGTTCACTTTAACATCAAACATGATGACCATCTTATCTATAAAATTTGAACTCATTATTAAAGCTTTCTCCCCCTTCATTTGATTTGAAAAGGGAGGTTTTGCCTGTTTATTGTGCCCATGGCAAAGTAAATCTAGCTCTGAAATCAAAATTTAAACTCTCATTTTGGCTATGCTATTATTACAGAAAAATGTCAGCCATCCCTTTTTAAAAAAAATATTTATTTATCTGAAAGGCAGAGTTACAGATAAGCAGAGGCTGAGGCAGAGAGAGAGAGGGAAGGGAGGGTAGGTCTTCTAGCCATTGGTTCACTCCCCAGATGGCTGCAACGGCCAGAGCTACACTGGTCCGAAGCCAGGAGACAAGAGTCTCTTCTAGTCTCCCACACGGGTACAGAGACCCAAGGACTTGGGCCATCTTCTGCTGCTTTCCCAGGCCATAGCAGAGACAAGGTTTGGAAATAGAGCAGCCAGGACTCATGCCCATATGGGATGCTGGCACTGCAGGCAGTGCCTTTACTTGCTATGCCACAGAGCCGACCCCAGCCACTCCTTTTATAAGGTTTAGAGATCTAACCATACATCTTAATGGAGAGTCCTTCAGAATAGAATCATTTTCCCATCTTGAAGAGAATAGAGAAGTGAGGGAACAAGTCAGACTTCCCAGATCACTTACTGTCAGTAACTTAATATCAAATGAAAACTTAGCAAGCAATTGTAACTATTAAATACAGCTTACGAAAACATTGACCCAAAGGTCCAATGCCTTCTGTAAGGTGTCCGGCGGGCACGTAACGGATCTTCCCAGGCAGACGAATCAATTAATCCACAGGCTTTTATTGGGGTTCCGCTCCTGGGAGAGGTTCCCCGGTCCCAACAGAGCAACAGAGCGGGGGCCAGGAAAGTCGCACGTCAGAGATTGGGAGAGCTCCTTTTATAGATTCAGGGCATGGGAGTTAAAGGTTGAGGCGGGTCTGATCCTCATTGGTTGACCTTTAGGCACCCGCAGGGACCTTGACAAGGACTTTCTTCCCTGGAAGTAGGCCTCTCCATTCCCGGATGTGTAGGCCTTCCCTCCTTGCAGATCCCAAAGCTACCACCTTCTATAAGTTTCAGGACAAGAATACGTGTATTTGGAAACATCGCTTAAATATCCAACACAAGTGTAACTTGTTTGGCCAGCAAACCCAAGTACTGTTAGGGTTGAGAAGCATCTGCCGCCCAAGGAACGACTCCAAGAGATACTCTCATGCAATCAGCAAGGGGTTTATTGATCCAGCATGCTGGGGCTCTCTGAACTCAGGAATAGAGCAGCCCTGAGAAGTCAAGGGTCAGGGTTGATCCAGCATGCTGGGGCTCTCTGAACACGCAGGAACAGAGCAGCCCCGAGAAGTCAAGGGTCAGGGTTTTTATAGGGTTTTCAGAGACTAGCAAATCATCTCACACCATGGGAAGCTCATTAGCAAATCAACTCACACCTCGGGAAACTCAAAGCATGTGCGGGGAGTTCAAAGGCCATCTCCTAGAATTGATTGATGCATTAATGGCGGGTGAGGCAAGGGTTACACAGCTTTGGCTGCTTATCCTCACACAGGTGCAGCTGTAAAGATAAGGAACTGAAACTATACAACCCCTGCCCCACAGGGTTTCAGCTTTGGGGAAGGAGGTTTGGGCCTGCAATTTTCTAGCTCAATTCTTCATATAAACATGTCAATGACTTAAGCATTTTTAGTTTCTTTCTACCAACAAATTTAAAACATCTGGTACAGAGATTTAGGTCACATGAACCAAAAAACATATCTTTGATTAATTTAGCAGTTTAAATTTGAGAAATCTTTTATCTATAAGCCAATTAAAACAGAGCCCTTAATAAATAAATTTTCCATGTAGACATACAATATGTACACACGTGTAACTAACATACAAAGTAGAACAATACAGCAGTTTCCTCCGTAATAGCTTCTTTTTTTTCTTTTTCTTTTTTTTTCTTTTTTTTTTTTTTTGACAGGCAAAGTGGACAGTGAGAGAGAGAGACAGAGAGAAAGGTCTTCCTTTGCCGTTGGTTCACCCTCCAATGGCCGCCGCGGCCGGCATGCTGCGGCCGGCACACCACGCTAATCCGAAGGCAGGAGCCAGGTGCTTCTCCTGGTCTCCCATGGGGTGCAGGGCCCAAGGACTTGGGCCATCCTCCACTGCACTCCCTGGCCACAGCAGAGAGCTGGCCTGGAAGAGGGGCAACCGGGAAAGAATCCGGCGCCCCGACTGGGACTAAAACCCGGTGTGCCGGTGCTGCTAGGTGGAGGATTAGCCTAGTGAGCCACAGCGCCGGCCCCATAATAGCTTCTTAAAATCTTTAGCTGTATTTTCTGCCACAATCTTTTAATGACCTAATCTTGGAAGTGGCATTCAATCCTTTCCTCCATATTCCATTCATTGGAAGCTAAGCACTCAATTCAGCTCCCACCCAAGGGAGGGGCTTACATAAAGGCATAAATGCCAAGAGGTGAGGCTGCTGACCACAAATGGCTAATCCTCCATTTGAGAAAGCAGCCCCCTAATGTAAGCCCTGTGATGCAAAAGCTTAATTTATATGCCTTATAACTGTGTAACTGACAAGTTTGAAAATGTCATATTACAGGACTAAGCATGTTTTTCCTTTGGGTTACCTCCTCCACCCAAGGCATTTTCAAGAAAAAAATTTTTTAATAAAGTTTGCCTCCTACCCCTGACCTATTCTTGCTCAAGACAATCAAAAGCTATTCTTTTTTAAAGATATGTTCTACTTTCTAGCTTCCGTTTCTTAATTCCCATTTTTTCAATCTTTTCCTTTTTTTAAAGATTTATTTATTTATTTATTTGAAAGGCAGAGCTACAGAGAGCAGAGAGGTAGGAAGAGAGAGAGAGAGAATCTTTTATCCACTGCTTCACTCCCCAGATGGCTGCATTGGCTGGAACTAAGTCGATCTGAAACCAGGAGCCAGGAGTCTCTTCCAGGTCTCCCATGTGAGTACAGGAGCCCAAGGACTTGGACCATTTTCTGCTGCCTTCCCAAGCCATAGAAGAGAACTAGATTAAAAGTGGAGCAACTGGGACTCAAACTGGCGCCCATATGAGATGCTGGCACTGCAGGTGGTGGCTTTACCCACTACACCAGAGCGCCAGCCCTTCAATTTTTTCAATATTGGCTTCTGTCTTTAACATTCCATTGAAACTATTTTCTGATCTTTTTTATTGATAGTTTTTGTCCCCCTTGATATCTGCCTTTTTGAAACTTTCTCTTCATTTGGCTAGCACTGTGCTGCTTTCATGTTAGTCCTGCTTTCTGGCTACTCATTGGATTTTCATTTCGGTTCCTAATTCTCTCAGAGTAAAGTTTACTAGGCCATGCCTTAACTAACCTTTGATTTTCTCCTAAGATTTAGTTTTTGTTGCCTTCTAATTTTATCCCTATATTCAAGCATCCTGATATTCTCTTAGGCCCTGCATGCCACTCTGTATTCTCTCTCTCTGACCTTTAACACCTGTTCTTCCCTCTCCTTGTCTCTCTCTATCTCCCATTCACTTTCCAGGCTAACTCTCACAAACCCTGAAAGTTCTCTAGACTGGGGCTTTAGTGGGCACACTTGAACGTGAGGCTGAGAAGCTATTATCAAAATCAGATTCTGGTTGAGCAGGTCTGGGTAGATCCCAAGATTTTGCATTTCTTTATTTTCTTTATTTATTTATTGACAGGCAGAGTAGACAGTGAGAGAGAGAGACAGAGAGAAAGGTCTTCCTTTTGCCGTTGGTTCACCCTCCAATGGCCGCCGCGGCTGGCGGGCTGTGGCTGGCACACCGCGCTGATCCAATGGCAGGAGCCAGGTACTTATCCTGGTCTCCCATGGGGTGCAGGGCCCAAGCACTTGGGCCATCCTCCACTGCACTCCCTGGCCATAGCAGAGAGCTGGCCTGGAAGAGGGGCAACCGGGACAGAATCCAGTGCCCCGACCGTGACTAGAACCCGGTGTGCCGGTGCCGCAAGGTGGAGGATTAGCCTAGTGAGCCAGGGCGCTGGCAAGATTTTGCATTTCTAACAGTCTCCCATGTGATGTCAATGCTGCTGCTCTGTGGGCCACTTTTTTTTTTTATTTTTTGACAGGCAGAGTTAGACAGTGAGAGAGAGAGAAAGGTCTTCCTTTGCCGTTGGTTCACCCCTCAATGGCCGCTATGGCTGGCACACTGCGCTGCACCAGTCCGAAGCCAGGAGCCGGGTACTTCCTCCCAGTCTCCCATGCGGGGGCAGGGATCCAAGCACTTGGGCCATCCTCCACTGCCTTCCCTGGCCACAGCAGAGAGCTGGATTGGAAGAGGAGCAGCCGGGACTAGTACCCAGCACCCTAACCGGGACTAGAACCCCGGGGTGCCGGCGCCGCAGGCGGAGGATTAGCCAAGTGAGCCATGGCGCTGGCCCGTGGGCCACATTTTAAATCAGGATGTACTAGAAAATACCCTGACACCAGCTTTCTTCATGTGTAATCCTTCCTCCAGCCCATCAAATCCAGGCCAGATGCCCCTCTAACAGAGTCTCATAGCCGCCAGTATTCCTCTGCCCGTCCATGTATCCATCCAACCAACCATCCATCCATCCATCCATGCCAGGTACTGTTTTCAGTGGTAGGGTATAGAAATGAACAAAACAATAAAAGTTCTTGCCTTAGAGAGCCTTTTCTTCTGACAGAAGCAGACAATGAACAAGATAAATAAAATATGTATATATGTATTATGTTAGATATGAATAAGTTAAGACTAAAATAAGTAGGGGCTGGCATTTTGGCACAGTAGTTAAGCCACTACCTGCAGTTCCAGCGTCCCATATGGGTACTGGCTTGATTCCTGGCTGCTCCACTTCTCATCCAGCTCCTTGCTAATGTTCCTGGGAAAGCAGCAGAATAAGGCCCAGGTGCACAGGCCTCTGCACCCACATGGGAGACCTGGAAGAAGCTGCTGGCTCCTGGCTTCGAATAGGCCCAGCCCCAACCCTTTTGGCCACTGGGGAGTGAACCAGCAGATGGGAGACCTCTGTCTGTCACTCCGTCTCTCTGTCTGTAACTCTGCCTCTCAAATAAATAAATAAATCTTTAAAAGAAGAAGAAGAAAATAAGTTAAGAGTGGTTATACTTTTAAATAGGGTGCCAAGTAAAACCTGTAGGATACTAAGGGGAAGTCATAGTGGGATTTCCTAGTGGAAAGAATTTCTAATAGGTCCTGATTGAGACATAACTGCTAGATTCAAAGAATAGAAAGAAGACTAATGGGGCTAAAGCAGAGTGAAAAAGGAGGCAACAGAAGGTGTGGTTAAAAGGAAAGAGAGGGGGAGTGGGGCAGACATTCTAGGGCTACAGGATCATTATGAAGACCAGCTTTTCCACGGAACTGGAAAGTCACTGAGGCTAAGTAGAAGAGTGAAGGAGTCTGACTTCCATTTTAACAGCATCTTTCTCTTCTCATTATTACCACCAGCACCACTTCTACCTCCATCACAGTCAAACAATAATCCAGCACCTATAACATGTCATGTACTACTTTAAGCAGTTCCATATATTAACTGGCTTAATTCTTAACAGTAATCCCATGAGGTAAGTACCACTATAATTTCTTTTTTACACATGAGAAAAATAGCACTTGCCACATTATACTGTGATTTTATTTATTTATTTATTTATGTTACTGCTCTGTCTCCCCAGCAAAACAGTAAAATCTGTGTGTCTGTCCCCAGTGCTGGGCTCATAGAAGGTGCTTAGTCTATGTTAGTGAAATGAACACTGAGTGGAAACTTTTCTTCTTCTGCAGCCCAGGATTCCAGATCCATTCATGTGGGAGATGGTAATGTGAAGGGAATGATGGGTCCTGGTAAGTGACTCTTCTGTGAGTTTTTTCCTTCCAGCAATTCAATCCTTCTCTCATCTGCCTTCCCTGCTTCTACTCCACAAGTCCCAAATCAGGCATGAAAGAACTCAGGCAAGATAAATCCTGTGCTTACTGAGACTCCACGATGTGCATAAGAGTAGGTCAATGACTCATTCAAACCCAAGGAGAGAGAAGGGCTGGAGAAGTTTAAACCAGAACCAGTATTCTCCATTCTTTCTTGCTCTTTCAATTACTAATGATTTGACATTTGCTGAAAATTCATGGGCAAATGTAGTATGTCGTATGATTTTCATGGGTCACACACTTGATGATTTAATTCAAAAGTTACTTCCTTAAGAAACAATTTGCAGAAACTGATGAGCATCTCCACAAATGCTGAATAATAAATGCACTGAAAAACACTGTTGGGAATCTACAGGATACTATCAAATGACCCAACATATGGGTTCTAGGAGTTCCTCAAGGCATGGAAAGAGGGAAAGGATTAGAAGGCCTTTGTAGTGAAATAATAACAGAAAACTTCCTAAATTGGAGTAAGAAAGGGACATTCAAGTGTAGGAAGCACACAGAACTCCTAATAGACATGACCAGAAAAGATTTTCACAGGGCCGGTACTGTGTCGTAGCAGGTAAAGCTGCCGCCTGCTGTACCGGCATCCCATATGGGCTCTTGTTGGAGTCCTAGCTGTTCCACTTCCAATCCAGCTCTCTGCTGTGGCCTAGGAGAGCAGTAGAATATGGCCCAAGCCCTTGGAACCCTACACCCATGCAGGAGACCCAGACGAAGCTCCTGGCTTCGGATCAGCACAGCTCCAGCTGTTGCAGCCAGTTGGGGAGTGAACCAGTGCATGGAAGACCTCTCTCTCTCTCCCTTTCTGCCTCTGCCTCTCCTTCTCTCTGTGTAACTCTGATTTTCAAATAAATAAATATATTGTTGTTTTTTTAATTATTTATTTATTTATTTGAGAGAGAGAGTTACAGACAGTGAGAGGGAGAGACAAGGAGAAAGGTCTTCCGTCCACTGGTTCACTCCCCAATGGCCACAATAGCCGGAGCTGCACCGATCTGAAGCCAGGAGCCAGGTGCTTCCTCCGGGTCTCCCACGTGGGTGCAGGGGCCCAAGGACTTGGGCCATCTTCTACTGCTTTCCCAGGTCATAGTAGAGAGATTGATGGGAAGAGGAGCAGCCGGGACTAGAACTGGCACCCATATGGGATGCCGGTGCCGCAGGCAGAGGATTAACCCACTGTGCCACAGTGCCGTCCCCAATAAATAAATCTTAAAAAAAAGAAAAGATCTTTGCCACAATGCATTGTAATTAATCCCTCCACAGTAAAACATAAAGAAAATATTCTAAAATGTGTACAACAGAAACACCAGATTACTTTCAGAATATCTTCAATTAGACTCATAGCCGTCTTCTGATCAGAAACCCTATAGGCTAGGAGAGAATGGTGAGATATATTCCAAGTCTTAGAAGAACACTGTCAACCCAGAACTGTACCCCACAAAGCTCTCATTTATGAATGAATGTGAAATAAAGACCTTCCACAACAAACACAAATTGAAAGAATGTATCCCACCCGTCTAGCCTTGCAAAAGATGCTTAAGGATGTGCTGCACACAGAAATACAGAAACATGGTCATCACTACAAAAGAAGATAAAGGAAGAAAGTCACCCAGTAATAGTACAAAGGAAATCCAAAGTAAAAAAATAGGAATATTTAGGGAAAAATGGCATGGCAAAATCATTATCTATCATTAGTCACTTTGAATGTAAATGGTGTCAACTCTCCAGTTAAAAGACACATACTAGCTGAATGGATTAAAAACAAAACCCATCTATTTGCTGCCTGCAGTAAACACGTCTGACCAACAAAGATGCATGCAGACAAAATGAAAGGATAGAAAAAGATATTCCATGCTAACAGAAACAAAAAAAGAGCTGGTGTAGCCATCCTAATATCAGACAAAATAGACTTTAACACAAAAACTGTTAAAAGAGACAAAGAAGGGCACTATGTAAAGATTAAGGGATCAATTCAACAGGAAAATGTAACTTTATAAACATATATGCACCTAATTGCAGGGCACCTGGCTATTTAAAATAAATGTTAAGGGATTTAAAGGGAGACATAGACTCAAATACAGTAGTGATTGGGAACTTCAATACCCCACTTTTTGCAATGGACATATCTATCAGACAGAAAATCAGCAAGGAAACAACAGAGTTAAGTGACACTGTAGACCAAATGGGTTTAACAGAAATCTACAGAACTTTCCATCCTACAGTTGCAGAATACACAATCTTCTCACCAATGCATGCAACCTTCTCTAGGATTTACCACATGCTAGGCCATAAAACAAGTCTCAGCAAATTAAAAAAAAATCAAAATCATACCATGCATCTTCTTGGACCACAATGGAATGAAGCTGGAAATCAGCAACTCAGGAATCTCTAGAGCATATGCAAACATATGGAGACTGAACAACACACTCCTGAATGAACAGTGGGTCATTGAAGAAATTGAAAGAGAAATCAAGGGGGCTGGTGCTGTGGCACAGAGGATTAAAGCCCCCAGCTGACAGTGCCAGCATCCCATTTTAGGGCCAGTTTGTGTCCTGGCTGCTCCACTTCCAATCCAGTTCTCTGCTATGGCCTGGGAAAGTGGTAGAAGATGGCCCAAGTCTTTGGGCTCCTGCACCCATGTGGGAGACCCAGTAAAAGCTCTTGGCTCCAGGCTTCAGATCAGCTCAGCTCTGGCCATTGCAGCCATTTGGGGAATGAACCAGCGAATGAAAACCTCTCTCTCTGGCTGTACCTCTCTCTGTAACTCTGTCTTTCAAATAAATAAAATAAATCTTTTTTTAATTTATTTTTTTTTTGACAGGCAGAGTGGACAGTGAGAGAGAGAGAGACAGAGAGAAAGGTCTTCCTTTGCCGTTGGTTCACCCTCCAATGGCCGCCGCGGCCAGCATGCTGCGGTTGGCGCACCACGCTGATCCAATGGCAGGAGCCAGGTGTTTCTCCTGGTCTCCCATGGGGTGCAGGGCCCAAGTACTTGGGCCATCCTCCACTGCACTCCCTGGCCATAGCAGAGAGCTGGCCTGGAAGAGGGGCAACCGGGACAGAATCTGGCACCCCACCCGGGACTAGAACCTGGTGTGCCGGCGCCGCAAGGCGGAGGATTAGCCTAGTGAGCCGCAGTGCCAGCCAATAAAATAAATCTTTAAAGAAAGAGAAATCACAAAATTTCTGGAAGCAATTGAAGATTATAATACAACATATCAAAACTTATGGAATACAGGAAAAGCACTATTAAAAGGAAAGTTTATAGCAATTGGTGCCTACATCAAGAAATTGGAAAGGCATCAAATAAATGAGCTATCAATGTATCTCAAGGGCCTAGAAAAACAACAGCAAATGAAACCAAAAACTAATAGGAGAAAAGAAATTATTAAAGTTAGAGAAGAAATCAACAAAATGGAAACAAAAAATGCAAAAAAGTCAGCAAGATGAACTATTTAAAAAATAAGCAAAATTGACACACCAATGTCCCACCGAACCAAAAAAAAGAGAGAGAAGACCCAAATTGATAAAATTAGAGATGAAAAAAGAAATGTAACAACAGACATCACAGACATAAAAAGAATCATCAGAAATTACTACAATGAGCAGTATGCCAATAAACCGGGAAACCTAGAAGAATAGATTCCTGGACACATAGAACCCACCTAAACTGAGCTTTGAAGACATAGAAAACCTAAACAGAGCAATAACCAAGAAAAAATCAAATGAGTAGTAAAGGCTCTCCCAACAAAGAAAAGCCCAGGAACAGATGACTTCACTGCTGAATTCTACCAGGCATTTAAAGAAGAACTAACTCCAATTCTTCTCAAGCTATTCGAAACAATTGAGAGGGAGGGAATCCTCCCGAATTCTTTCTATGAAGCCAGCATCACCTTAATTTCTAAACCTGAAAAAGACACAACAGAGAATGAGAACTACAGACCAATATCCCTGATGAACATAGACACAAAAATCCTCAACAAAATTTCAGCTAATAGAATCCAACAACACATCTAAAGATCATTCACCTG
Organism: Oryctolagus cuniculus; assembly: GCF_051225735.1. Classification (NCBI taxonomy): domain Eukaryota; kingdom Metazoa; phylum Chordata; class Mammalia; order Lagomorpha; family Leporidae; genus Oryctolagus; species Oryctolagus cuniculus. The sequence continues at coordinate 169,121,859 of NC_142868.1, read as the reverse complement.
TATCCCTGGTATGCAGAGATGGTTCAGTATTCACAAATCAATCTGTGTGACATATCACATTAACAAACTGCAGAACAAAAACCTTATGATTATCTCAATAGATGCAGAGAAAGCATTTGATAACATACATCACCCTTTCATGATGAAAAATCTAAGCAAATTGGGTTTGGAAAGAACATTTCTCAACACAATCAAAACCATTTATAACAAACCCACAGCCAGCATCTTATTGAATGGGGAAAAGTTGGAAGCATTCTCACCAAGACCTGGAACCAGACAAGGATGCCCACTGTTACCATCACTGATATTCATTGTAGTTCTGGAGGGTTTAACCAGAGCCATTAGGCAAGAAAAAAAAATCAAACAGATACAAATTGGGAAGGAGGAAGTCAAACTATCCCTATTTTGCAGATGACATGATTCTATATATAGGGGATCCAAAGACTCCACTAAGAGACTACAGGAACTCTTTAGAAGAGTTTGGTAAAGTCAGAGGATATAAAATCAATACACAAAAATCAACAGCCTTTGTATACACAGACAATGCCAAGGCAGAGAAAGAACTTCTAAGATCAATCCCATTCACAATAGCTACCAAAAAAAAAATCTTGGAATAAATTTAACCAAGGATGTCAAAGATCTCTACAATGAGAATTAAAAAACATTAAAGAAAGAAATAGAAGAAGAAACAAAAAATGGAAAATATCTTCCATGTTCATGGATTGAAAGAATCAATATCATCAAATTGTCCATACTTTCAAAAGCAATTTACAGATTCAGTGCAATACCAATCAAAATACCAAGGACATTCTCCTCAGATATAAAACAATGATGTTGAAATTCATATGGAAACACAGGAGACCTTGAATAGATAAATCAATCATATGCAACAAAAGCAAAGATGGAGGCATCACAATACCATAACTCAAGACATACTATAGGGCAGTTATAATCAAAACAGCCTGGTACTAAGTTTCTAAAAAAAAAAAGGAAGAAAGAAATGAAATTAACTTCAAGATGCAATGATTTTGAATAGCCCTTGTCTCGACTGTTGAGGTACAGTTTTTTTGTTTTATTTTGTTTTTAACCATGCAAATTGTTGAACTCTTTACTTAGTAAAGAGTTGGTCTTCTGTGTATAAAGTTAATAAAAAATGGATCTTAGTGGAGAATGGGACTGGGAATGGGAGAGGGCGGAGGAGGAGGGGTGGGAGAGTGGGTATAGTGAGAAGAATCTATATTCATAAAGTTGAACTTATGAAACGCATGACATCTGTATTCCTTAAATAAAAGGTTTCTTTGGGGGAAAAAAAGAATTTGCCAGAATTTTAGACATTATTTCAGCTTCCCTGCTTCCATCCTTCCCTTCCTCATTACTTTCTGCGTCTTACTATTATCAAGGTCAAGGGGATGAATTGCAAAGGAAGACATTGTCTTCAATACCCTTCCTCCTCCTCTTTTTGTACTTTCCTTCTAATAGTGCTCCAAGTACCTGGTGTGCTCACCTGAAAGGAAGCAGATACGAAGAGACAATACATGCTACTATAAACTTATCTTATTTTATAAGTTTATTTTTAAAAACTCCTTAATTAGGAGAGTATGTCCAAAGAGGAGTGAATGTACAGACCAGAAATGGAGAAGGAAACTTTTGACTATTAACAGATATATTTAATCCTCAAGGGACAGTTGTACCCTAACACAAACATATTAGTAAAAAATTAGTACCGAGCACAATGTTTTAGAAAGTCAGCTCTTGAAAGCAGGTGTTATTTTTCAGGAGTGAACCCAACAACTCCAGAAGCTGACGAAAACCTCAAGACTTGCCTCTCGACTGATATCCCATCCAAGGGCCATCTCTCATCTGGCGTGTGGAGGCAGCCCAAGGATGGCAAAGAGTGGGGGGAGGAATATGTCACGAAAGACCACCCGGATAAACTCAAGGAAGCTGGCCAGGGTAGACACAGCTCCTTGGAAAATGTTTTATGTGAAACTTCTTTGGCTGGTAAGTTCCAAGGGGGAAGGCAGGTTGAAATTGTAAGGAACAGAATGGAACCAGCACTTAGAACCTAAGTCCTGGCAGTTTAGGTACAGTAGGCAACTAAAGCCGGGAGAGGTGACAGCACTCACTGTGGCTACAGTTGGGACTCTTCTGGGGGAATGAGATTTAGTATCGCAGTACTTCGGGCAGGGTGGGGTGGGGGTGGGGGTGGAGGTGAGGGAGTGGGTGCGGCATAAGGTTGCTGAAGAAGAGGGCAGGATTTTGTAAACTATCCACTCAGTGATGTGGAGTCCTCAATTTGCCAGATTTTTAATAGTCTCCCACCTAAACAGCACCTGCACCAGATTCTGTTCTCCTCGCTCCTCTTCTCCTTCCTTCCTTTCCTTCATAGCATAAATTCATACTGAACCTTCTTGTTTGTCAGATAGTGACATTTCCCTCCAATTAATTTTGATTATGAAATATATGAAAAATTAAACAGTATTACAATCATCTTTATGAAGAATAGCAGCCGCCAATTTAAACTCTTTTGACAGTTTCTACTGATATTGACTTCCACATTTAAAAAAAAAATTATGCTGCTTTTTTTTTTTAAAGCAGAACTTCATTGAGAGTTAGTTTACAGAGTAGAAGTCACAGTGCTTAAACTTAAGGTCACTGATTTTTCACCATGTATATCCCCCTGGATCACTACACAGATCATGATACACGGTATGTACTTATATCACCCTAGAAAGTTCTCTGATGCACCTTTCCAGTCAAGACTCATCTAAAGAACCACTATTGTAACTTCTACTACCATAAATAGATTTTGTCTGTTTTTAAGCTTCATGTAAATAGAATAATACGGTATGTATTTTTGTTCATGGCCTCTTTCTCTCACCATAATTTTTAAAAGATTTATTTGTTTATTTATTTGAAAAGCAATAGAGAAAGGGAAAGAGAATCTGTCATCTACTGATTCACTCCTTGAAATGCCTGCACGAGCCTAAGCTGGCCAGGTTGAAGCCAAGAGCCCAGAAATCCATCTGGGTCTCCCACAAAGGTGTAGAAACCTGCGTCCTTGGGCTGTCATTTTTTGACATCTGGGCACATTTGCAGGAAGCGGCACTGAAAGTGGAGTAGCCAGGACATGACCCAGGCACTCTGCTGGATTGGAAGTGGAGCAGCCTGGTCTCGAACTGGCGCCCATGTAGGATGCTGGCACTTCAGGCCAGAGCGTTAACCCACTGCGCCACAATGCCGGCCCCTTGCCGTCTTTTAAGCTGGGTTGTTTGTCTTTTTATTACCTATTTGTAGAATTTTTAAATATATTCTGAATGTGAGTTCTTTGTTAGAAATATGTGTTGAGAATAGTTTATTCCAGTCTGTGAAGCCATTTTTTTTTTTTTGCCTTTTCACTTTCTTAATGGTCTTTCAAGATAAGACATTTATGCCAGTGCCGTGGCTCAATAGGCTAATCCTCCGCCTTGCAACGCCGGCACACCGGGTTCTTGTCCTGGTCGGGGCGCCAGATTCTGTCCCAGTTGCCCCTCTTTCAGGCCAGCTCTCTGCTATGGCCAGGGAGTGCAGTGGAGGATGGCCCAAGTGCTTGGGCCCTGTACCCCATGGGAGACCAGGAGAAACACCTGGCTCCTGGCTTTGGATCAGCGCAGTGCGCTGGCCGCGGCGGCCGTTGGAGGGTGAACCAACGGCAAAAGGAAGACCTTTCTCTCTGTCTCTCTCTCTCACTGTCCACGCTGCCTGTCAAAAAAAAAAAAAAAAAAGATAAGACATTTACAATTTTCATGAGGCCCAATTTATCAATTTTCAACTTTGTTAATAGTTTGTGACTTTTGTTTCCTCCTCAAAAATCTTTACTTACATGAGGGTTTTAGAGATATTCTCATGTTTTCTTCTAAAGTCTTAATAGTTTTAGTTTTCACTTTCAGGTCTGTGACTTATCTTGAATAAACTTTGATGTATGCAGTGAGGAAGGGTTCCAAATTCATTTTTCCTGGATGGCTGTCCAGTTGCTTCAGCACCATTAGTGAGAGTGTCTCCCTCCACTGTTGAGTTATATGGAAGAAGTCACGTGATCATATATGAGTGGATCTAATCCCGGACTCTCTTTGTATATTTTAAAATTCCAATTATATGAGCCTTGATATCTTGCTGTTATTGAGTCTTCCACCCAAAGAACATGGTTTTTATGTCCTTCTTACCTTCTTATCTGTTGACACAGATCTCAAATTTTTCTTGCTAATGTAAAAGAAACTCTATCATCTACATTATCTAAAGCATTTGCCCTACAGACTCTTGTGGTCCTACTCCATTTTGGCCTATTGCACTCACTGACCCTGATACTTCCAAGTTTTCATAGGAATTCCTTTCATACTTCTCATATGTTAGATCCTTATTTGTTTGTTTTCGACATTAATATTTTCATTTTGTGTGCCCTTGGTTTCTTGGTTTACTCCTTCTTTTTCTGGAGTGAATCATTTAGTAACTTCCACATACCTGATGGATAATTTGGCTGACTATAAAACCTTCTATCTGGGCTGGCATTGTGGCATAGCAGGTAAAGTTCTGGCTTCTCCACTTCTGATCCAGCATCTTTGCTGATGTGCCTGGGAAAGCAGCGGAGGATGGTCCAAGTGCTTGGGCCACTGCACCCATGTGGGAGACCTTGAGGAAGCTCCAGGCTCCTGGCTTCAGACTGGTCCAGTTTTGGCCATTTCAGCCTTTGGGGAACAAAGCAGTGGATGGAAGATATCTCTCTCCCTCTCTCCCTCTCTCCCTCTCTCCCTCTCTCCCTCTCTCCCTCTCTCCCTCTCTCCCTCTCCCTCCATCTTTGACTCTGCCTTTCAAATAAATATACATCTTAAAAAAATAAACCTCTCCCCTCATTATTTATTTTTTAAGATGTATTTATTTGACAGGCAGAGTTACATAGAGAGAGAGAGAGAGAGAGAGAGAGAGATCTTCCATCTGCTCATTCACTCCCCAAATGGCCACCTTGGCAAGAACTAGACCAGGCTGAAGTCAGGAACTTCGTCCAGGTTTCCCACATGGGTTCAGGGCTCTAGTACCTGCGCCATTTTCTGCACATTAGCAGGGACCTGGGTCAGGACCCAAACCAGTGCCCAGATGGGATGCCAGCATTGCAAGAGGCAGCTTAACCTGTTATGCCACAATGCCTGGCCCTTCTCATTATTTTAAAACAATTGTTCCATTGTCTTTTTTTTTTTTTTTTTTTTGACAGGCAGAGTGGATAGTGAGAGAGAGAGAGACAGAGAGAAAGGTCTTCCTTTTGCCATTGGTTCACCCTCCAATGGCCGCCGCGGCCAGCGTGCTGCGGCTGGCGCACCGCGCTGATCCGAAGGCAGGAGCCAGGTGCTTCTCCTGGTCTCCCATGGGGTGCAGGGCCCAAGGACTTGAGCCATCCTCTACTGCACTCCCTGGCCACAGCAGAGAGCTGGCTTGGAAGAGGGGCAACCGGGACAGAATCCGGCGCCCTGACCGGGACTAGAACCAGGTGTGCTGGCGCCGCTAGGTGGAGGATTAGCCTATTGAGCCACGGCGCTGGCCCCATTGTCTTCTAGTTTCTAATGTTGCTACTGGAAAATATAATACCTTTCTGATCCTCATTCCTTTGTATGTTTCCTGATTTTTCTGTCTGATCACTTTTAGGAGTTTCATTTTATCCTTGGTATGCTAAGAATTCATAGTAATGAGGTATGCTTAACAAAGATTTAAGTCTTTTTCATTAATTATGAACAACTGTATAACAAAAGGCCCTTTCCTCCAGAAATACGTATCCTGGGATTTTTTTCTCCTACTAATAATTTGATGTCCTCTCAATTCATTTTCTTTTTTTCTCTGAAACTTCTTTTAAAAAAAGATTTATTTATTTATTTGAAAGGCAGAGTTACAGAGAGGCAGAAGTGGAGAGAGAGAGAGGGGTCTTCCATCTACTGGTTCACTCCCAAATGGCCACAATGGTTGGAGCTGTGCAAATCCGAAGCCAGAAGCCAGGAGCTTCTTCCAGGTCTCTCACATTGGTGCAGGGGCCCAAGGACTTGGGCCATCTTCTACTGCTTTCCCAGGCCATAGCAGAGAGCTGGATCAGAAGAGGAGCAGCCAGGACTCAAACTGGTGCCTGTATGGGATGCCAGCACTGCAGGTGGTGGCTTTACCTGCTATGCCACAGAGCTGGCCCCCCCGTTTTTTTTTGAAGACCCCTCATATTCTTATTTGGCAGGGAGAGAGATACTTGAATTTATCTTCTTCCTTTTTAATATTTGCTATCTTAAAAAGTGTCAAAAATTCCTATTTTTAAAATTCTGTTTTTAAAAGTAGCATCTTGTGGAGCCAGCATTATGATACAGCAGGCTAAGCAGCTGCTTGTGACACTGGCATCACATATCTGAGAACCAGTGGAAGTCCCAGCTGCTCTGCTTCTGAGCTCGTTCCCCAGTGTCATGCCTGGGAAATGCAATAATGGTTTAGAAGTAAGTGCTTAGGCCCCTGCCACCCACATGGAAGACCTGAATGGAGCTCTAGGCTCCTTGCCTCAGCCTGGACTAACCCTGGCTGTTGTGGCCATTTGAAGAGTGAACCAGCAGAAAGAAGATCTCTCTCTCTCTCTCTCTCTCTCTACTTCTGCCTCTCTGTAACTCTGTTTTTCAAATAAATAAATAAATCTTTTTTTTAAAAGAAAGCATCTTGTAATTGTAAAATGGCTGGAATATTTTTCTTGTATCTCTGAGAAGATTAATTGTAAGATTTTTTTTTAAAGTTTCCTTTTGGATCCTGCATTGTCTCTGTTTCTTCATTGTTGGCCCTCCTTTAAAAAAATGTAATTTTTTTCTTCTCTTTATTTTATGGTAATTACTTCATTCAAAAGTCTAAGAATCCTTGACTAATTATTTGTATTTAAGAGCAAGACCCTGAGAAAATTAGTCAGGCTTGTCAATAAGTAGGCTGAGGTATAGCTACACTAATCAATTGACAAACTACGTTTTTGACAAGTGACCTCTTCTGCCGGTGTCTGTAGGCCTGCTGGTTTTGGGTAGTTCAGTGGCTCAAGTGGAAGATCCTTCAATCTCCTGCCTGGAAAGGTTAAGCGTGGCTTCTGCCACTTTCAGATCTGTAGGAGAAAGAAGCTGAAGAGAGTCTCATTATTCAGGCTACAAGCCTTCTCTGATTCCCTTTATTTTCATTTTTGGTATCTCAATACCACTTTCTTCTGTGTCTTAAGTATTTATCCCAGAGACCAGGGCTTCTCTCTCTCTCTCTCTCTCTCTCTCTCTCTCTCTCTCTCTCTCTCTCTTTCTCTCTCTCTCTTTTTTCATTTTCCCCATTTTCCATGGGTAGAAGTGGGAACTCTGTCAAGGGGTGGGATCTGGGTGTTTGTGCCTTATGTGGACTTTCAAGTGTTTCTCCTGTTCTCAGCATTGCCTCTTATTTGCAAGTTCTGAGGTGACTGATGTGTCCAATTCTTGAGTTCCTGCTGACTCTCTGCAGATGCGAGCACCAGTACTGCATTCCCTTTGACTGCTGAACAAAGCACGGCCTCCGTTCTGCCATCTGTCTTCCAAAGACCTGCTGATGTCTCTTGTTACTGCTTGCAATACCCTTCTATGGCTTTCTACCATTTCATAGGATTTTGAGAATGAATAGCTAACCATGCTTCCCTCTTTTATTTGTTTTTAAAGCCAAAAGACAAACTGTGGCTCTAGAACTGCTTGAATCTGAAAGAAAATATGTCATCAACATCTCTCTGATCCTGAAGATAAAGGCAACATTCCAGGGGTCAGATGGAAAGAGGAATTCCAAAGAGAGAAGGTATCCATGTATTCATTGCCTTTGCTTTTCAGATTGATTAGGATTTAAGGTAAGTTCTTTATTGTTTCCACTTTGGGAATTCTGGGGTCTAAACAGAGATTCAGAAATGATTTTTGGAAAAAAAATGGGAAGTGATGGTAGGTGATCCCAGGCAAGCCTGGAACTGTATAGTGTCCTGGGCCACCAGCGTCCCTGCCACATATGTTGAGAAATTCCAGGGAGAGTCAGTGCCACACTGAGGGAGGCATTGCTCTGTTTCCACCTGCATTTCCCCTGGGTCATTTTTCTCATAGAGAGAAAGGTACAAGGGGCAGATGTGGTGAAGGTCTGAAGCACTCAGTGGCCACTCGATGAATGATAAGGGGTAGTAGCATCCTGGACTGGAGCTTTCCTTGTTTGCCCAGGTGATCCTCTAGTACCGGGTAACAGGAGAAATGTATCCCTATGTTGTGGACCGTGCAGGGGAGGCAATACACGGTAACAGCATGCCAGGCCCAGTGTTACAATACTTCCTTGGGCCATATCTATTCATAGTCTTTAGCTTTTTCCCTCCATGTTAGGAGAAATTAGGAAGGAGGAAAGTAAAACATGGTAACAAACAAAACTAATGTAATGAAGATGTAATAATCCAAAATAACTGAGGAAAAGACCAATCCAAATGAATGGAAAGTCTGGATTATGGACTATTGTGGATAAGATGTATTATTAGTTAGTATTTCCATCAGGTAACCGACACTGGTGATTCATAAATTATGACTGTACCTGGGGAAGCCTCTAGTTATAATTTCCTGCTCCTTAACAAAACCCCAATTTTACTTGACTTTGCTGCTGCCAGCAATATACTCAGTCACTTAAACATCCTGTTCCTTCTACCTAAATGACTGAGGTGAGGATTTATTCCCTGACAAACCCACAGTGGCTTGGCTATTTTCAAGAACTGTTTTACTGCAAAGCCAAAGCAAACAAAATACAAAGCGACAAAAACCCGCAAAGGGTAATAGGGTAACACAGTGAAAGCTGTGACCAGTAGAGGCTCTCATTTGGGCTTCACCGCCTCCCAGTGGCCACCCAGATTCCTCCTCTTGAACCTGCCCCCACCTCCTTTTACCCTCCTGGCCGCCCTGCCCCTTCAGGCCTCTGAAGCCTCTGTGGTCTTCTCCAGCCCCCTTGCTATTGCTAAAGACCTACTCAGTTTACAGTCATCAAGCCTAAAGCCATTCTACCTCTTGCTCTTGCTTTGATTCCACATCTAAGATTCTAGACCAGCAGCATGTCTTTCTGAAAAGTGTGGCAAGGGGTTAAATGACAATTTGAGACTAGGAGATCTCTGAAATGAAAGGGCTTACTGAGAGGCTAGCCTGAAAGAAAGGATCCATCCTGGGACACGGTCCCCGAGTCGCCAGCAGCAAGGCTGGGTAGCAACTGGAAAAGTGTCTGCCAGATCTAATGAACTATCTGTGATGAAAAGCTTGAGGACAGAAAGCGTGAATTGCTTCCACCGATCCCGCACTAGCCATGGATGAGAGGGACAGGACCAGGCAGAAACAGACAACGCTTTGGGATGGGAGGGTGGTCTATACAGAGGAGCACTTGCTAGTTTTTGGTTGGAGTTCTAAGCAGAATGAGATGGCACCTTGATGACTGTCCTCGGAGTTTTGAGTGAAGGGATTCAGCATATGTTTAGGAATGTGGAGCAGGGTTTTATGTTGTTACTGTTGTTAGTGGTGGTGGTTTAGCCCAATTTTATTAGCTGAATGACTTCTCTTATCTCTCCTCCATTCTCTGGCCTTGTAACCAAATGTAGGGCATGTCAGAATATTTCTTTTTAAATTTCTTTTGGCAGGCAGAGTTAGTGAGAGAGAGAGAGAGACAGAGAGAAAGGTCTTCCTTCCGTTGGTTCACCCCACAAATGACTGCTATGGCTGGCGCACTGCACTGATCCGAAGCCAGGAGCCAGGTGCTTCCTCCTGGTCTCCCATGTGGGTGCAGGGCCCAAGCACTTGGGCCATCCTCCACTGCACTCCCAGGCCACAGCAGAGAGCTGGACTGGAAGAGGAGCAACCGGGACAGAATCCGGCGCCCCAACCGGAACTAGAACCCGGGGTGCCAGCACCACAGGCGGAGGATTAGCCTAGTGAGCCGCGGCGCCAGCAGAATATTTCTTTTATCCAGGGCAAGGGAGGGTGGAGAAAGAGAAAGTGGTTTACTCTGGAACTTAGTGACCAGGTCCTAGGGTTAAATGGTTGGTTTATAACTTCATGAAATGTTCATCAGAACCCTTGTGGATCCTGCCTTGCAGATGAAGAGACCCAGGTCCAGAGAAGTTTAAGTCCTTGTGCCATTTAGTGCCAGAATTCAAATGAGGGCCCATCTGGTTCCCTCCCCTGTGCTCCTTCTCTACACACAGCTTCTTGAATGACCTTGGGGCCTCAAGGACACCACCTTGATGAACAGTAACATATCAACTTCCCAGAGAGCCAGAGCATGAATTCTTTCTTCCTGTTTCAAAACTCAGACTTGCCTCTTGAACAGCCCACAAATTCTTTTTTTTTAAAGATATATTTATTTATTTGAAAGAGTTACACAGAGAGAGGAGAGGCAGAGAGAGAGAGGTCTTCCATCCGCTGGTTCACTCCCCAATTGGCCACAAAGGTCAGAGCTGCCCCAATCCAAAGCCATTAGCTAGGCGCTTTCTCTGGTCCCCCACGTGGGTGCAGGGGCCCAAGAACTTGAGCCATCTTCTGCTGCTTTCCCAGGCCATAGCAGAGAGCTGGATCAGAAGTGGAGCAGCCAGGACTCAAACTGGTGCCTATATGAGATGCCGGCACTGCAGGCGGTGGCTTTACCCTCTACACCACAACACTGCCCCCCCACAAATTCTTACTTCGTAACCTAGTTGGCTTGCCAAGTAAGGATGTTAAACAGCTACTTATCTCATTAAAGAGTCTAGCCTTTTGTAACTTGCCGTCACTTTCTACTTACTTATTTATTTATTTGAAAGTCAGAGTTTACAGAGAGGAGGAGAGACAGAGAGAGAGGTCTTCCATACACTGGTTCACTCCCCAAAGGGCCACAATGGCTAGGGCTGGGCCAGGCTGAAGTCAGGAGCCAGGGGCTTCTTCCTGGTCTCACACATGGGTGCAGGGACCCAAGAACTGGGCCATACTCCATTGCTTTCCTGGGCACATTAGCAGGAACCTGGATTGAAAATGGAGTAGCCAGGTCTTGAACCAGCACCTATATAGGATGCTCTACCTTTCTAAGATGTTCTCTTAGTACCTATCATGGAGGAAAGAGTGGCTCTCTCTCTCCCAAATCCTATGAGATTAAAACAAATCTATCATACCAGTCCTCAATGAGAGTAAAATAATAGTTATCTTAGCACATCCATTATAATGCTACTCATGTTAGTTATTTGCTAAGCTAAATTTCTGTTTTTCTTCTCACAGATCAAGCAGAGAAAAAAACCCAATCCTCTTAGTACAGAGTATGAGTTCTCTGGTTCTGAGCTTCGCGGCGTTACCATCTTTCCACCTTAGTTTAGATTCTCATTATCCTTCACTCACTGTATTTCTTCTTCTTTTTTTTTTTTTTCTGAGCTTTTCTGGAACCTCCATGTATACTTTATTTTTTTTCTAAGCATATTTCTTTTCTATTTTTTTAAAATATGGAATGTTTCACGAATTTGCATGTCATCCTTGCACAGGGGCCATGCTAATCTTCTCTGTATTGTTTCAATATGTGCTGCCGAAGTGAGCGCCCATGTATACTATAGACAGAACAGATGACTGAAATCCAGAACGGAATGAGATTGTTGCTTTTCTCATTCAAAGAAGAAAAATAAACTTACTAACATTTACAACCTTTCCTGCTATAAACCCCAGGCCTGTAGCACTTTCTACCCTGTTGGAAAGTAGCCTGTGCTTAAAATAACATCAAGTACAACTATAACTTGACACTCAAACCAGAGGTTGCTGTACCTTGTCAAACCTGTAAAATGAAACTTTGGATTTTTCCTTGATGAAAGTGAATTGCCGAAGAGCATCCTCAGCCCGTTTCAAGCTAGGCTTGATCCTGCATAGAAGGGCTGGAGGCTGCGGGCTCATGTGGCCTCCCGAAACCCGGGAGGAACTTGTAAGCTATTGTTCATTTGCTGGACAACCACAGAAATTGGCGTCCTGGGCTTTTGTTGTTGCGTCTCACACAGATACAGCCACAGCCTCAGGATCAGTCAGCCCTCTCTGAACATTTTGGGGAGGGACAAAGATGAGCTTGGCAGATTGGCCATGTAGTCTGATGAGCAAACTGTTGCTGCCACACCCACCAAGAAATTACTCCAGCTTTGTTCTCCGAATCACCACCGGGTGGCACATGTTTAATTGTCCAGATCTGGTGGCTCTGTTTGTAACCTGTGGCTGCTCAAGTTCAGGAGCTATGTTGGCCTTTAACATGAAGCTGGCAAGAGCTGATTTACTAATCTGAAATTATCAATGGATTTCCTTTGATTGCTTTTACTTGATTTCCCTCACTGATTACCTGCTATAATTACTAGGAGTAGAAATAACTTTGAAGGCTTTTAGAAGGAATAAACTACTCATGTTGCTATAAAGAATTTAAAAAAGAGAGAAAGTTAAAAAATACGGAGTGTACTTTTGCCTTCATGAAAATGAAGGTCTGAGGACCAGGTCTGGCACTAGGCAAAGCAGTGAAATAGTGTCTGTACTTTTTGCCTTCTTTCTCCCTCTTCTCTCCAACTTGTGGCTCAACTCCTCCTTGATTTCAAATAATATTCTTGTTAAATTAATAAAAAATTAGGGGCTGGCATTGTGGCATAATGGATTAAGCCACTGCCTGAGACAACAGCATCCTGTATGGGCACCTGTTCAAGTCCTGGCTGTTCTTCTTCTTCTTCTTTTTTTAAAGTTTTATTTATTTCCTTGAAAGGCAGAGTTACAGAAAGGCAGAGGCAGAGAGAGAGAAAGACACACACACACACACACACACACACACACAGAGAGAGAGAGAGAGAGAGAGAGAGATCATCCATCCACTGCTCCCCAAATGGCTGCAACAGCCAGAGCTGGGCTGATTCAAAGCCAGGAACTGGGAGCTTCTTCTGGTTCTCCCACACTGGTGCAGGGGCCCAAGTACTTGGACCAACTTCTACTGCTTTTCCAGGCCATAGCAGAGAGCTGGATGGGAAGTAGAACAGCTGGGGCTCGAACTGCCATCCATTTGCAGGCAGTGGCTTTGTCCGCTGCACCACAGTGCCGGCCCCACTGTTCTACTTCTGATCCAGCTCCCTGCTAATGTGCCTGGGAAAGCAGCAGAAAATGGCCCAAGTCCTTGGTCCCTTGAAACCATGTGAGAGACCTAGATGAAGCTGGCTTTGGCTGGCCCATCCTTGGCTGTTGCAGCCTCTATTTATCTCTGTCTCTATCTCTATCTCTATCTCTATCTCTATCTCTATCTCTCCCTCCTTCTCTGTAACTCTGCCTTTCACTAAAATAAAATAAAAGCCTAAAAAAATTTAAAGTATGTTTTCAATATTTGGTATAGAACTCACTCTAGGCCATTGCTCTTCATGTAATTTATGAATATCCACAATAGTTGATGGGAGTATTAGCCTTCTGCAACCCCGCTCTGAAATCTCACACACTTAATCCAGTGGACAATCTCACTCTCTAACTCTGCTAGTACATTGGTCACAGTGTTTCAGAAGACTCTACAAAGAGAGGGACAGGAAAATAGGTAATCCAAAGGATATTATAAAACCTGTGTGGACAACTCCTCATGAACTCAGATCTCACCATGGTGTCCTAGCATCATTTATGATCACAACAGAAATGTTACCCAAAATAATGTATAGCCTTTGGGTGGGTAGAAATCTTCCATACCTGGACCTTTTGCTAATAGAGCACTTTGCTCTTTCGGTATTATAACTTGTACTTCCTTTCTTCAGGTTGATGGTATTCTGTCTGTATGTCTCCTGACCACCTCTTGGAATGATCTTCCAAACCCACTGCCCCATCCCTAAGAGCTCCAGAATCCCCCCTCTTGTGTTTATGGACCCACAGGCAATGCAAACAGGGAGACTCATGGCATAGGAGGTGGAGGGGACAGAACAGAACATGGGAGTGGAAGGTTTCTTTCCATCTTTTCACAGGGGACTGGGTCCTCTGATCTTGTGTATCTTCCCTGACTACAGCCACAGGAGAGTCTGCCCTGCTTGGAAATGAGTTGAAAAGCCCTCCTCTCAATCTGGTATCCTTTGATCTGCTTCTTATCAAAGCACCATGTCTGTGAATTTACTCTCATTAGACCCCAAGGAAAAATTTAAGTAAACAAATTCAGCTCTCAGTGATGAAAAGGCCACCACTTTCATCTTTGTTAAACTTGTGATCTTTAAAGTACAAGGGGTCCTACCTTCAGTTCACCTAAGTCACCAGATTGGAGCTCAAATTCTTTCCCAGTAAAATCATTGTCTTCTGTTTCTTCCTTCCTCTTTTTTATAGGCCCCTGATCATCTCACCCTTCCATCTTTTCCCTGCATGATCCTCTGCCTCTCCTCTGTACTCCGCCATTCTCCGACTTCTCTCCTTCTCCCTTCATTTCCTCTGAAAATATGAGGCACACTGGGAGTTGTAAGAGAAGGGTGTGAGGCTAGGCAAGGCGTTCCATGAAATCTCAGGGGTGGCAGGTCAGGCCTAGTCTGTGTCCTGCTCGGGCCTTGCCCAGTAATCCTCCTTCAAATTCAAGGAAGGGGGGAAAGGAACCCTGTCATTCCCTCTACCCCACTAAGCTGCTGTCAGCTCTAAACCAATTTTTCTACTTACCTAAGTAGTGGTCTCATACCCAGTAGCTAAGTATGACCAGGTACCACTTTAAGTGCTGTCCTCCACAGCACTAATTAGAATAGATTATTCTGTATATCAAATGGTAATAACTTAAAAAAAAATTCCTATAGCATGTCCCAAGGAGTGTCATGTAAATGAGAGAGTACGGGGTTGGCTTTGCAAAGTCGAGATGATGTGTACTTTCTTTGTTCAGGACACAGCAATGTCAGTGCCATCAGGAAAGGGGTCTTTCATAGTCTGAAGATATCTGCTGTGAGGCCCACAATGACAAACTTGAAAAAAAAAAAAAAAAAAAAAACCCTAAGTCCTCAATGCAGCCTTGCAAACGGGACGTGCTGCGTGCACTCTCAGGGGTCTGTCTCTCCGCACTTGCTTTGCGTGATTCTCTCCGTTCTGTTTCAAGCCTCTTCCCCGGCTCCTTACGGTACCTTGTTCAGCAGCACCTGGACTTGCTGCATGCCCTGCAGGAAAGGGTCCTGAAGTGGCCGCGCCAAGGAGTCCTCGGAGATTTATTCCTTAAACTGACAAACGACGAGGTAAGACGCGTCTTTTCCCTCTGTGCATCTTAATGCCGTGATTATGTGTCTCGCTCATCTGCTCTTCCTCACAGAGAATCTAGAATCAGTGAATTCCAGAGCTAAAGGAACTACTAAGGTCTAAACTAACCTCATTCTACAGATAAAGGAATAATATTCAGAGAGATTAGAAGACTTTGATGAAATCATCCAGCTAATAGGTAGTTGGAGATCTGTGATTAAAACCTTATTAGGTATTTTTTCTAAAGGATTTCTTTATTTGAGAGGTAGAGTTGCAGACAGTGAGAGGGAAAGACAGAGAAAAGTCTTCCACCCACTGGTTCACTCTTCAAATGGCTGCAATGACAGGAGCTGGGACGATCTGAAGCCAGGAGCCAGGAGCTTCTCCCATGCAGGTGCAGGGGCCCAAGTGCTTGGGCCATCTTCTACTGCTTTCCCAGGCCATAGCAGAGAGCTGGATCGGAAGAGGAGCAGCCAGGACTAGAACCAGCATGCCTATGGAATGCCAGTGCTGCAGGCAGAAGATTAACCTATTGTGTCACAGCGCCGGCCCCCTTATTAGGTCTTTTTTATTTTTTTAAGATTTTATTTATTTATTTGAGAGGTAGAGTTACAGAGAGTGAGAGAGAGAGACAGAGAGAAAGGTGTTCCTTCTGTTGGTTCACTCCCCAGATGGCCGCAACAGCCGGAGCTGCGCCGAGCCAAAGCCAGGAGCCAGGTGCTTCTTCCCCGTCTCCCACATGGGTGTAGGGGCCCAAGAACTTGGGCCATCTTCTACTGTTTTTACCAGGCCATAGCAGAGAGCTGGATTGGAAGAGGGGCAGCTGGGACTAGAACCGGCACCACAGGTGGAGGATTAACTTACTGCCCACGGAGCCACTCCCCTTATTAGGTGTTTTTTTTTGTTTGTTTGTTTGTTTGTTTGTTTTTGTTTTGTTTTGTTTTTTTTTTGACAGGCAGAGTTAGACAGTGAAAGAGAGAGACAGAGAGCAAGGTGTTCCTTCCGTTGGTTCACCCCCCAGATGACCACCAGGGCCGGTGCTGCGCCGATCCAAAGCCAGGAGGAGCCAGGTGCCTCCCCCTGGTCTCCCATGTGGGTGCAGGGCCCAAGGACCTGGGCCATCCTCCACTGCCCTCCCAGGCCACAGCAGGGTGCTGGACTGGAAGAGGAGCAACCGGGACAGAATCCAGCGCCCCAGCCGGAACTAGAACCCGGGGTGCTGGTGCCGCAGGCGGAGGATTAACCAAGTGATCCATGGCGCCGGCCATCCCTGTTAGGTCTTATAACTCCAAGTTTATAACTTTACACTGTACTGTAACTGTCTCCATTAAATATGCACATGTTGTGTATATATGAGAGTACCTCAAAAAGCTTGTAGAAAAAGGAAATGAAAAAATATATTTGGGGTAAGCATTTGGTGAGGTGGGTTAAGACACCGCTTGGGATGCCTGTATCTGTATCAGAGTCCCTGGGTTCAAATCCTGACTCTGCTCCTGACTTCAGCTTCCTGCTACTGCTCACCTTCAGAAACAGCAGGTGACAGCTCAAGTGCTTGGGTCCTGCCACCCAGCTGGGAGACTTGGCTCAGCCCTGGCTGTTGTGGGCATTTGGGAAGTGAATCAGTAGATGGGAGATCATTCTTTACCCCCTTCCCTCTTTGTCTCTCTGCCTTTCAGAAAGTAAAATAAGTAGATCAAAAAGTTTTTAAAAGAAAATTGAAATCTATGCACCATTGTTTTAAAATATTTATTTATTTGAAAGGCAGAAATACAGAGAGAGGATCTTCCATTTGCTGGTTCACTTCCCAAATGGCTGCAGCAGCCACAGCTGGGCCAGGCAGAAACAGGAGCCTGGAGCCTCATCCAGGTCTCCAGGTGGGTGCAGGGCCGTCTTCTGCTTCTTTCCCAGGTGCATTATCAAGGAGCTGGATCAGAAGAGGAGCAGCCGGGATACAAACTAGCACCCATGTGGGATGCCAGTGTCACAGGCAGTGACTCAACATGCTACTACACCACAGTGCTAGCCCCCACGCACCATTTTTAAAAAAATATTTATTTATTTATTTATTTATTTGAATGGCAGAGTTACAGAGAGGGAGAGACAATGAGAAATCTTCCATTTGCTGGTTCACTCCCCACGTGACCACAATGGCCAGGGCAGGTCACATGGAAGCCAAGAACCAGGAACTTTATCCCTGTCTTCCATGTGGATGGCAAGGGCCCATCTACTTGAACCATCTTATGCTGCTTTCTCAGGCACATTAATAGGGAACTGGATTGGAAGCAGAACCGCCAGGACTTGAACTGGCACCCATATGAGGAATATCTATTTGATTTTATCCAGTTATTATCCAGAAAAAAGAAATAGGCCTTCTGATATTTTATTTTGGTTCCAAAAAATTGAAATTTATGGATAGTGGATTTAAGAGAAGCTGAGAATCCAAATTTTGTGTGAAATTTTCTTTTTCAAATATGTGTGCAGGGCAGGTGTCTGGCTCAGTGGTTAAGATGCTGTTTGTGGGGGCCGGCGCTGTGGCGTAGCGGGTAAAGCTGCTGCGTGCAGTGCTGGCATCCCATGTGGATGCTGGTTTGAGTCCCAGCTGCTCCACTTCCAATCCAACTCTCTGCTGTGGCCTGGGAAAGCAATAGAAGATGGCCCAAGTCTTTTGGCGCCTGCACCCACGTGAGAGACCCAGAAGAAGCTCCTGGCTCCTGGCTTTGGATCAGCACAGCTCTGGCCGTTGCGGCCAATTGGGGAGTGAACCAACAGATGGAAGACCTTTCTCTCTGCCTCTCTTTCTCTCTCTGTATAACTGACTTTCAAATAAACAAATGAATCTTTAAAAGAAAAAAAAAAAAAAAGATGCTGCTTGTGATGCCAGCATGCCAGCATCAAACATGAAAGTGATTGAGTTTGAGTCCCAGCTCCGCTTTCAGTTCCACTTCCTGTTACTGCACACCCTGTTAGGCAGTAGGTGACGGCCCAAGTACTTGTGTCCCTGCCCTCCATGTAAGATTGAGTTCTGGGTTCCTGGTTCCTGGCTTTGGCCTAGTCTAACACTAGCTCTTGTAGGCATTTGGGAAGTCTCTCTCTCTCTCTCTCTCTCTGACTTTCAAATAAATATAAACAAATAAAAAAATCAATGAATATATTGTGTGAGCTAATTAAAGTAGGTCTGAAAGCCAGTTTTTGCCTGCAATCAACATTTATGTATCGATGAATATCAGTTTCTGGTATCAAGACAACATTTTTTTCCTTTTTATTATTTTGCAATACAGCATTTAAAAATTACTTGTATTAGAGTGGATGTAATGCTATCCCTCTAGTGTATCATTTCTAATCTCAATTCCTATCCTGGCATTTTCAGAAGGATTCCATCCATGATACAGGCAGCAGCTGTGGCTGCATTGAGATGGTTCACTTTTGGACTCACTCTGAACTCCCTTAAGAGCAATGCCTCTGTGTTGTTCTCTTTTTAAGCTGAGAATATCTGTCATTTAAGAGGTGTCTCAGTTTTACCAGGCGTTTCTTTCCATGTGGATAACAATGTCTTTATTCCTCTTTTCCTTTGGGCAAGCTACCTCTGTTCCTGGAACATCTTCTCACTCTGTTAGGCTGTTGAGGCAGATCTTCTGGGACAGGGGGAGGGAATTTGGCAGCAGGGTTGAGAGTCAAGTTTCTAAGGGCCTTTGTTACCATTTCTAAGCAAGTGGAAGAGAGACTGCTGAATCCCTCAAAATTTCCTTCAGTGGCCACCCAAAAAATTTTGGGATGAAGGTTGGGTTAGGCAATTTTTGATAACTCCATAGCAGTCTAGTTATAGTTCTTGGGTGTTTCAATTTTAGAGAAATTCGTGCTGGACTCTCTAGTTGCTCCAAAGTAGGCTGAAAATGAACTAGATAGCCCGGAAAGACTCTGCAAATCCAGTCTCCAACACAGAGGGTGAAATAAGCCAACCTCTTTCAAAAGATATTAAGAACACATTAAATGAATGATTAAGATAATAATCTCTGCACAGTACTCATTTTCAATATACATGGCTCTGTGAAAATATTATCTTCTCAGTTTCCAGGTTCTTACCATGCAATTTTCTGTTTGTTTTAAAGAATAACTTCTTGGATTATTATGTTGCCTACCTGAGGGATTTGCCTGAATGCATCTCATTGGTTCATGTGGTGGTTCTGAAGGAGGTAAGTTAATTCTGTGTGTGAGTACTGTCCTTCTTTTCACACACGTTACCTGTACCACGTTGCTCTTCTACGCAGCCAACAGAGCGCACGCACTCTGAGGAATGGCCTGAACAGTGTTACTGACATGCCTACTTAAAGTTAAAGCAGACACTCAAGGGTCAGTGCCATTGTTTTGATCATTGCTCTGCCTTACTGAGTGACCCTCTCCCATTGATTTATCCCAACGGACAAACTGTAGACAGATACATAGGCGTTCTAAGCAGAAATCTTCAGAGTGCAGCTTGTATGTTATATGTGCTGATGCTTCTTCAATCACAGAAAACATAAATCTGAGTATTAAACTCAAATCATCTTACAAGGTCATAAGTGGCTCTCATATGTTGCTGTATAAGGGTACTTCAAAAGTTAACGGAAAAATTGAATGAAAATATAAGGTTTTTTGGTGCCTAAGTTTATTTCTATGTATTTTTTCATAATATGCATTTCCTTGAAGTTTTTGAAGATTTCTCTTACATGTGGATTTCAAATTTTTTGCACCAAAATAAACCCATATTTAAATCCATTTTCCATGAACTTTTAAAACCCATTTATATTAGGTGCTCAGTAAGCATGTATACATATGTAACAATTCCAGGTAGCTCAGGTCAATAGGGGAAAAAAAAGCAATAAAAGTCAAAGGTGAGAGTAAATTAAGTCTCACCAATAGACAAGGGGCTTAGTCTTATTAACTTTCTACTTCAATCTCTCATTACTCCCAGCCCGGTATGATGCCTGGCATAAGGTAGCACTCAACAAATGTCTGGCAGAGGGAAATAAAGAGAAGGAAGGGGAAGGGACGTGGAGAAAGTCTAGCATGTTTTCTGTTTCCAGGCCAATAGATCACTTCCTGATCACACTCTGCCCCTCACTGTCAAGGGGCTCTAACCCAGCATCAGAGCCCATTAGTAAACCATTGTAATAATTACTTGCGGGAGCACCTTAATGAACTCATTTAACTCAAATACAATTTATGGAGTGCCCAGTCTGTCTAGCTAACATAGGGCAGGGGGCAAGTGTGGTTTGGAGAGCCGGGTGGGTTCAGAAGAAATACATGGTATGCTCCGTGCTGGAGAAGACTTGTCTCCCTGATCATGTGGCCTCTTGCATGAGAAGCCATGCTTCATGACAGACGCTGGGAAGAAAATGCCCTGGGAGGAAACTCTTCCTGCTCTGGTGGGACCAACTCTGGGGTCCTGCTGCCAGAGCTGGAGGGACAATGATGAACGATGCCACCTTTTTTTTCATTTAGGGTGATGAAGAGATTAAATCTGACATCTACACACTGTTTTTTCACATAGTCCAGCGCATCCCCGAATATCTGATACATCTGCAGGTAGGCATGGCTACAAAACTGACTTTTCATGTTGATCTATTGTTGGCTTTCAGGGGAGGAATACTGTAAGGAATTATGGAGTCATTAATATTCCAAAGAAGTATTTACATGGATCAGATTGTTATGATTATTCCAGACCACACAATGCTCTCTGGTAAAATCTCTACCTCCAGAAATGTTCAGCTCATGATGCCTGCCCCTGAAGTTCTGTCTTCATTCATGAGCAACCTCTGTCTCTGCTGATGCACGGTCTTTCTGTTATCACTAATTACCATTACTGCTAGATTCTGAACACTTTTTTTAGTCCCTTCCATTTTGGTTCTATATTCATCTAAATGCCACGCTTTGGTATCTCAAAATCTTTTTTTTTTAAGACAAGTTTCTTCTCTCTCTTTTTAAAGATTTATTTATTTTATTCGAAGTTACATAGAGCAGGAGAGACGTAGACAGAGAGAGAAAGATCTTCCATCCACTAGTTCACTTCCCAAATGGTCTCATCAACAGGGTCTGGGCCAGGCTGAAGCTGAGAGCCAGGAGCTTCATCCGGGTCTCCCACGTGCAGGGGCCCAAACACCCAGGCCATCCTCCACTGCTTACCTGGAGTATTAGTAGGGAGCTGGATCAGAAGTGGTGCAGCTGGGACTCGAACTAGCACCCATATGGGATGCCAGCGCTGCAAGCAGCAATTTAACCTGCTGCACCACAGCACTGACCCCAATATCTCAAAGTCTGACTTGCCCACCTGACAGCCATCTTAGCTACTTTTTGGCTTGGGTCCATTGTTCTATCATACAGTACTTATGCTTTGTGTCACAGAAGAAGCATAAAGAAGCTGATGAGCTGACTTTTCCACAAATCTTGTAGCATCTTAGAGGAAGTAAAGTTGAGAGAGAGGCTCACCAATCCCCTACCAGTCCCTCTTCTTCCCATCACCCACTTGTTCTGTTTTAATTGCTATCTAATCTTATTAAGCAATTCAGTGACAGCATTTTAGAAATGCAGGGGATTGGGCTGGCATTGTGGTGTAGCGGGTTAAGCTGACACCTGCAATGCTGGAATCCCATATGGGTGCTGGAATGGCCTGGGAAAAGCAACAGAAGATGTCCAAGAGTTTGAGCCCCTGCTAACCACATGAGAAATCCAGATGAAGCTCCTGGTTCCTGGTTTCGGCCTGGCCCAACGCTGACCATTGTGGCCATCTGGGGAATGAACGAACGGATGGAAGATCTTTCTCTGTGTTTCTCCCTCTCTCTCTGTAACTCTTTCTAAATAAATAAACAAATCTTAAAAAAAGAAGAAGAAAGAAAAAGAAAGGCATGGGATTAATATCAGATAGAAGTAGCCCAGTATCAATATTAAAAAGACTTTGTATATGGTTGTAGATGCAAAACCACTCATAATTATTTAATTCTTTCAACAATTCCATGAAATATATATCATTGTTGCCATGTTTTAGATAGAGAGCTAAGAAAATTAAGTAATTTTCCTAAGTTCACATGCCTAGTAGGTGAAAAACCTGGGACCAAAAAACAGGCCTTGCAAGTGGTGGAATATGGTAAATAAGCCCTAGTTTTGCTGTCTGATCTGAGTTCAAATCCTGCTGCATTATTCACTAGTGTGTACCTAATGAAGATCACTTAACTGTTCTGTATCTCAATTTCCTTTAAAAAAAAAAATGGAGGTCGAAACTGTACCTATCTAATTGAGTTGTGGTAAAAATTAAATGAGATAATATTGATAAGGGCTTAGTGCCTGTCAATGGGAAGTATTCAATAAATATTAGTTTTCCCAAATTCAAGTCGCATACATATTCACTTAGCATATTAGGCAATATACTAGGATGGGCCACGAGGCCAAGTTTGATCATAAATACCACCCCTCCCCCCATAGCTTGCCTTGAATGCCTGACATTTTCACCATTAATCTGACTTGTTTTAAGGCATTATTTATAGACAGCAATTGTTAGAATGCCTCCATTACATCAGAGATTTAATTAGTAGATCCTCCTAACTTTCCACATGGCATTATTTTATGTTCACATCCAACTCAAACAGGAACAACAATGACTCATTTTCCTTTGGCGTGATGGTGAGAGAGCAGCAAGTTTGACCTTTCAGCTTATAATAGATGAGCCATATGTTTTGTTGTTAGTTGTCTTGATTAAGTGGCTACCAAACCCTCACAACAGATCAAGATAAGGTACAGAAGAGACAAAACAATTTGTTATTCTAATTATGCAGTGCTGCTTCCTTTTTTTCTCCATCCAGAATGTCTTGAAGTTCACAGAGCAGGAACACCCTGACTATTATCTACTACTGGTGTGTGTTCAGCGCCTCCGAGTATTTATCTCCCACTACACCCTGCTATTTCAATGCAATGAGGATTTGCTTATTCAGAAACGGAAAAAGCTCAAGAAGTAAGGCTTCTGAGAACAGGGACGTGGATCAGTCATCATGGGTGTCTGTCACAAGTAGCAGGGGCTGAAATGCAGTGATGGGAGGCAGAAATGAAGAGAGAGGGCGGGAGGAGAGGGGGCTTGATTGGCTACAGGAGCCGGAAATCTGCTACCATCTGCTGGTTCACTCCCCAAATGCTGCAAAGGCTGGGGCTGGGCAAGGCCAAAGCCAGAAGCCAGGATCTTCCAGATCTCCTATGTGGGATTTGGGCCATTTTCTGCTGCTTTCCTGGGTGCATCAGCAGGGAGCTCAATCGGAACAGGGCGCTGACCCAAAAGTAGAATAGCCGGGACTCGAACAGATGCCCATATGGGATGCCAGCACTGCAGGTATCAGCTTTACCCACTACTATGCCCCCAGTTTACACCCTATCATGTAAGCTACCTAGTTTGTATACCCTGGAGACAGAGACCTTCAGAGCAAACTCCATATGATATAGTTCTTAATCTTTCTTGGTATTAAGCTGTGTGTTCAGAGAGCCAGTTTCCTGTTTTACAACCTGAAAATTATTACTTCCATTCTGTTAGGTCATCCATGGCAAAGCTGTACAAAGGGCTGGCTTCCCAGTGTGCAAATGCTGGCCAAGATGCTTCCCCCACTGCAGGTCCTGAGGCTGTCCGGGACAGTGGCATCCACTCAGAAGAGATTCTGCAGCCCTACCCTTCTGCTCCCAGTTCTGGTCCTGCTGTCACGTAAGCACCTATTGCTGTGGAAAAGTCAATGAGCCTCCCAGCCCACACAAACACACACAGTGTTTGTGTATGATCTACAGGGCTCTGTCTCCACTGTCCCCAGGCCCGTGTGACAGCCAAGATCAAATGCTTGGATCTGTAGAGGATAGGAGGAGAGGCAGAAAGTGTTTTGTGGGTTACTTCAGCATTGAGATGGTGAACTTTTTTTTTTTTTTTTTTTTTTTTGACAGGCAGAGTGGACAGTGAGAGAGACTGACAGAGAGAAAGGTCTTCCTTTGCTGTTTGTTCACCCTCCAATGGCCGCCGCGGCCGGTGCACCGCGCTGATCCGATGGCAGGAGCCAGGTGCTTTTCCTGGTCTCCCATGGGGTGCAGGGCCCAAGCACTTGGGCCATCCTCCACTGCACTCTGGGCCACAGCAGAGAGCTGGCCTGGAAGAGGGGCAACCGGGACAGAATCCGGCGCCCCGACCGGGACTAGAACCCGGTGTGCCGGCGCCGCAAGGCGGAGGATTAGCCTAGTGAGCCGCGGCGCCGGCCGAGATGGTGAGCTTTATCTTTGCCGTACAACGGAGTAAAAAAGGAAATTCCTAGCAACAACATGGCTGTCATTACATACCATGTTTGCAAAATAAAACCCAGTTCAAATCAGGTATTTCATCTCACTATTTCTTTTCACACCTGCAAATCTCAGACCTGATTTTCACTCTGCGAGCACCAGAGTGGTACTCAGTGTTCACATGTGCATTCTCGCGGCACCGGTGCTGAAACAGTGCAGCCATTCTGAGTCAGTGTTACGTGGCACAATGGAAAAATCCCATCCCCTCTGATGAGTGTACCACGCTACTCTGTAAACGAAATTCTTCAATAGCTGCAAGGAATTTCTTGAAGTTTTGAAAATTTCATATTTACACAGAAGGGTACCATGAACCCCAAACGTCATCATCCAGACTGAGCAGTTATCAAGGTCCTGCCGTGTTTACTTCACCAAGAAATTTGTTTTTAAGCGTGAAGTCCATGAGTCCAACAAAAGCCGTTTCCGTTCCATTGTCAGCCCCGGGGCATTCAAGGGAGAGGAGTGCGCTGAGAGAGATGCCCTGGCATGCTGCAGGTGGTGGGAGGCTCAGAGGCCTCCACGGGGCGAGAAGAGGGTCCCTGGCCGCCGACCATCTCCACGCCGGGCCTCTGCCTACCGGCAGCTCAGGCCGGTGCTTTCCGGTACCTGCTTAATGGGCCCAACCTCCAGTCTCCCACTCGCAGAGAGACTCCCGGCAACTTAGCGCCAGAACCTGGCAGATGAGCACGCAGGCGACTGGGAGGGGCCGAGGGAAGGAGCTGGCAGGATGGGGTTGCCGCTGGGCAAGGGGCCTGCGTGTAGCCATGAGCACGTCTCTCTTGTTTCCCCTTTAAAGGCACTTGATGCCCCCCGTGAAGAAAAGCCAGCAGCAGCCAAGCCTGATGGAGAGCCTGCAGCCCGGGAAGCCCGGTGACTGGGAGATGGAGGGCAGAAAGCACGAGAGGCCCGAGAGCCTGCTGACGCCCGCGCAGTTCTGTGCCGCCGAGCAGGACGTGAAGGCGCTCGCCGGGCCCCTGCAGGCCATCCCGGAGATGGACTTCGAGCCCTCTCCGGCCGAGCCGCTGAGCAACGTGGAGCGCTCCCTGCGCGCCCCGGCCGAGCTCCTGCCCGACGGCCGCGGCTACGTGCCCGCAGGCTACGAGGAGTTCGAGTACGGCGGCGAGATCTTCGCGCTGCCCGCGCCCTACGACGAGGAGCCCTTCCAGGCCCCGGCCCTCTTCGAGAACTGCTCGCCCGCCTCTTCCGAGTCCAGCCTGGACATCTGCTTCCTGCGGCCCGTCAGCTTCGCCATGGAGGCCGAGAGGCCCGAGCACCCGCTGCAGCCGCTGTCCAAGAGCGCCACGTCGCCGGCGGGCAGCAGCGGCGCCTACAAGCTGGAGGCGGCGGCGCAGGCGCAGGCGCAGGCGCACGGCAAGGCCAAGCCGCTGAGCCGCTCGCTCAAGGAGTTCCCGCGCGCGCCGCCCGCCGAGGGCGTGGCCCCGCGCCTCTACAGCACGCGCAGCAGCAGCGGCGGCCGCGCGCCGCTCAAGGCCGAGCGCGCCGCGCAGCCGCACGGCCCGGCCGCCGCCGCCGCTGCCGCTCGCGGGGCGCCGCGGACCTTCTTTCCCCAACAGAGGTCCCAAAGCGAAAAGCAGACCTATTTGGA
Organism: Oryctolagus cuniculus; assembly: GCF_051225735.1. Lineage (NCBI taxonomy): Eukaryota > Metazoa > Chordata > Mammalia > Lagomorpha > Leporidae > Oryctolagus > Oryctolagus cuniculus. Next base: position 169,095,708 of record NC_142868.1, on the reverse strand, counting down.
AGTAAGGAGGGTAAAGTAAAACCGAGCCGAAACCCACAACGCCGGCGGCCCCGGGCCTAGATCTGCAGGGGCGACCCGAGTTCACCCAGCGTGGAGGGGAGAGGGGCGAGGCCAGACTTGAACTCGGGAGCGCGCTCGGGGCAGGCAGAGCCCCAGCGCCCCTCCGAGTTCAAGGCTCCTGCCTAGGTGACCCTTGGAGGCGAGTGGCAGCGCCGGGTCTCCGGTGCCGGGACGCTAAGAGCATGTCACGCATGCACGCCTGTGACAGCAGAGAAGACCGCGACTCTGCACACCTGCTCTCCGTGCACGCGCGCACGCCCGCCACGGTTAGGGGAGATCTCATGACTGCAGGGAGATGAGGAAGACCCTAGGTCTGGAGACCTGCACACAGCCAGGGTCAGGGTTAGAGGATCTCCACACACACACACCCAGAGGCAGGGTTAGAGGATCTCCACACACACACACACACACACACACCCAGAGCCAGTGTTAGAGGACTGCACACACACACACACCAAAGTCAGGGTTAGAGGACTGCGCACACACACACACACACACACCAGAGTCAGGGTTAGAGGACTGCGCACACACACACACACACACACACACCAGAGTCAGGGTTAGAGGACTGCGCACACACACACACACACACACACACCAGAGTCAGGGTTAGAGGACTGCGCACACACACACACACACCAGAGTCAGGGTTAGAGGACTGCGCGCACACACACACACACACACCAGAGTCAGGGTTAGAGGACTGCGCACACACACACACACACCAGAGTCAGGGTTAGAGGACTGCGCACACACACACACACACCAGAGTCAGGGTTAGAGGACTGCGCACACACACACACACACACACACCAGAGTCAGGGTTAGAGGACTGCGCGCACACACACACACACCAGAGTCAGGGTTAGAGGACTACACACACACACACACACACACACACCCAGAGGCAGGGTTAGAGGACTGTGCACACACACACACACCCAGAGGCAGGGTTAGAGGACTGCGCACACACACACACACACCAGAGTCAGGGTTAGAGGACTGCGCGCACACACACACACACACCAGAGTCAGGGTTAGAGGACTACACACACACACACACCCAGAGTCAGGGTTAGAGGACTGCACACACACACACACACCCAGAGTCAGGGTTAGAGGACTGCGCACACACACACACCCAGAGTCAGGGTTAGAGGACTGCACACACACACACACACACACCAGAGTCAGGGTTAGAGGACTACACACACACACACACACATACCCAGAGTCAGGGTTAGAGGACTGCACACACACACACACCAGAGTCAGGGTTAGAGGACTGTGCACACACACACACACACCAGAGTCAGGGTTAGAGGACTGCGCGCACACACACACACACCAGAGTCAGGGTTAGAGGACTACACACACACACACACACACCCAGAGGCAGGGTTAGAGGACTGTGCACACACACACACACCCAGAGGCAGGGTTAGAGGACTGCGCACACACACACACACACCAGAGTCAGGGTTAGAGGACTGCACACACACACACACCAGAGTCAGGGTTAGAGGACTGTGCACACACACACACACACCAGAGTCAGGGTTAGAGGACTACACACACACACACACACACACCCAGAGCCAGGGTTAGGGGACTACACACACACACACACACACACACACCCAGAGTCAGGGTTAGAGGACTGCACACACACACACACACCCAGAGTCAGGGTTAGGGGACTACACACACATACACACACACACACACACCAGAGTCAGGGTTAGAGGATCACACACACACACACACCCAGAGTTAGGGTTAGGGGACTACACACACACACACACACACACCCAGAGTCAGGGTTAAGGGACTACACACACACACACCCAGAGTCAGGGTTAGGGGACTAACACACACACACACACACCAGAGTCAGGGGTAGGGGACTACACACACACACACACACACACATACCCAGAGTCAGGGTTAGGGGACTAACACACACACCAGAGTCAGGGCTAGGGTATCACACACACACACACACACACACACACCCAGAGTCAGGGTTAGGGGACTAACACACACACACACACACACACACACACACCAGAGTCAGGGTTAGGGGACTAACACACACACACACACACCCAGAGTCAGGGTTAGGGGACTAACACACACACACACACACACACACACCCAGAGTCAGGGTTAGGGGACTAACACACACACACACACACACCAGAGTCAGGGTTAGGGGATCTCTTCCTGCTTAAGTGTGTGGCACCTCCGAGTTGCAGTTGCGCTGTTTTTCAGAGCACTGCATGCAAATCCCAGGCCGGTCTGTCTCTGCCTCAGCCTGCTAGGTGCACGTGTTTGTTTAAATAGGCACAATACTGAGAACTGTGCCAGCCTCCTCCGACCCCTAACCCCTTCTTCCTCCCCTCCCCACCTTGTGTGTAGCTAGTGAGGAGCAACTTGCCTATACTGATGTAGGCTCTGGGAAGTTTGCTACAAAGCTAAGTTCATTACTGCCTGCATTCCTTTTGACCAGAAAAGGATGTCTCACTAATTTGCCAATTCCAATGGGATGGAGACATCCCAAAATAGCCAAAGAAGCTTTCACTCAAAAACACCTTCTTTGGGCTCAGTGAATATCGAGGTATTTTGATGTCTAACATTAGTGTCTGCAAGCTTTGGGGCATTTTAAAAGGTATTTAAATATCCATGAAATAGTTGATAGTTCCTTGGGGAATATATTGCATGAGTGTGCATGCTTGCATGTAAATGTGCATGTGTGCGTGAAGTGTTAGGTGTATATATGTGTGTGCACACTTGTGCATGTGTGTGTATATGTAAGGTGGAGCAGGATGGGGATTTTAGTTGCAAAAGATAAACCTGTGAAAAGCCCTATCCCTACTGGTGTCAGTGTTTTGCTTTTGAGATGTGAAAAGCTCCTACTGCTTCATCTCTTCAAATATACTCTGTGTGTCTTCCAGCTGTGCCCAGCAGAGCCAGCTCTGAGAGTCAGGGAAGAAGGCAGTGCACTAGTGCAGAGAGCCCCCAGTTAGGTGTCAGGCGGTCCAGGTTCAAGTCCTGGTTCTGCTGCCGAACAAGCTGTGTGCTTTTGGACAATTCACTTAGCCATTCAGCGCCTCCACTTTTCTCACATATAAAAAGCAAGACAATGCTTATCTGACCTACCTTACAGGTTGTTGTGAGGATTAGGCCAAATGAGATCAAGTTTATGACTAAACCTTGTCAAATATAGACTGCTGTACAAAAGTAAGATACTATGAAGATCATGGTTTCATGGATTTTCCTTAAACAATTCATACATTTAGTTCCCAAATAGTTCCTAAAAGCAGCTTCTCAAAATGTAGTCCCTGACCTAGCAGTGAATGTATTACCTGGAAATTTGTTCTGAATGCAAAATTTGCACCCCAAACCTACCAAATCACAACCTGCTTTTAAAGAAGATTCCTAAATGGTTTTTGTAAACATTAATTGCAGGTGGGCAGACGCACCTTAAACCTCTGGCTTTCAAATCAATGACTGTCAGGTGTTCTGGGGCCTGACTGCAGATTCTGATTCAGGATGTCTGGGTAGGGCTCAGAGATCTCCACTGTAGAGACCTCAGCTGGCCCTAGAATCCCAGCTTTTGAGAAACCCTGCACCAAGATGTCCACTGTTGCTCTCCGTTTCCTAGTTATGAATTTTAGAATTGGAGAGAGTTTTTAAATCTGTTACTGCAACCCCAAGTTCAGTTCTCAAAGTCAGACTCAGGTGTTTCCTAAAAACAAACAAAACCCTCATCCTTATGCTTTACTTCTGTGTCAGCAAGCAGCCACCCAACCAGTTCATGAAACTCAGGGCATCAGTGGTGTAGTTTTGGCTTTGGTTTCTTGGGTTCTTTTAAGGATATTCAACATCAAGCAGCTGTTTTTAGGTTGCTTTTAAATTACAGTCACTTCAACATGACTATTTTGCTCATGTAGAATGCATATGGATACTAACTTGAATACACATAAATATATATGAATATCTATCAGCATATCTCATATTTTAAAGGGAACTGAAAAGTTCCCCAAAAATACAGCCTTATTTTTAATATATTTTACTTCACACTCCAAATGCCCTGAGTTAGTAATTGTAAAAACTGTACTAAAGGCATGTTTGCAGATTAAAAATGTCAGTTGACATTTACTTCTAAATAGGTCCAACCTCTCCAAAAACTTCTTCCCTCATTTATGTATAAAATGGAGAGTTAGGAACATGATTTTAAAATTAGTATTTCAATTAAAGAACTTTGTTATTTTGCAGAAAGAGAAACCCATCCAGAGATATGAGGAGACCACTAGTAGTTTTCTGGCAAGACCGTACTGGTGCTAGAATAAGATTTTATGTTTCATGCTTTTTAAACATTAGCTAAATTCCTTGATTTCCTTATCTTTAATTATTATTACATCAGATTCGATTCTAGGCTGTTAGCCTTGATAAGTAGAAAATGCTATACTCAGCAGAAAATTTCCTTCCTTCCATCTAGTGAATCCTTCATTAACTTAGGTTTGCTTTAGTGGTGACCGGGTGCCCACCTGTAGTCCTTGGGATGGGGCAAGAGAAAAGTCAGCAGAGCTAAAAAATAAAATCGTCCTGCACTCGGGACAGGTCATGACTTCGAGGAAGAGTAAAAATCATCCTCTTCTGTGTTTTCAGGACATGCATTTAGAAGATTCCACCAGATTCTGTCCAAAGGAAGAAAGAGAAAGTGAACAAACATCGTTCAGCGATCAAAACCCCAGGCAAGACCAGAAAGGGGGCTTTCGAAGCTCCTTCCGCAAGCTCTTTAAAAAGAAGTGAGTAGCCATTAGACAAGACAGCACTGTAACTCGTTTCCCTTTGGGCTAAGTCTTGAGGTGTAACAGTATTAAGTATCTGATAGCCTGGTCTCACACAACTGCTTCAAGTTCAGTGCCTGTACTCAGTAGCCAAGATTCCTGCAGGGTGAAGATGCTTCTCAATGTCATCTCTCAGAGTAGAAGCAAATGGCTCTCTCCCCTGTCTCTTCTGTCTTTTATCCCTCCTTCCTTGTTCCCAAAGTCATGTGTCCTGACAGGGATGCGGAAAGGAGGCCCCCTGGGAAATGAGCTGCCGACACACCCCCTTTAGACTGGGAGGAGTGGGCTCCACTATTGGAGTGGGCTGTGATGAGTGTCCCCCACCTCTGGAAAGTTTTCTAAAGATATCTCAGTACTCCTGCCTTTCAGGGCGTCTAGGTACCCTGGGTTCTAATACATGTTCATTGGGACTTCAGTGTTGTCTCTGAGTCAATGACTTTGACTCGGGCCTTAGGTAAAAGTCACTTCAGCAGAGTTTTCCTATTCCAGAGGAGGCAAAAACAAGTCATTTCCACTCTGTGGTCCCGAGTTCTTTTGGTATGAAATGTAATCCACCGGGCAGTGGCCATTACTCTCCTATAGTCTGAGAGTCAGGGGCAAACCGCAGCATAGAATGTAAGGAAGAGAGAGGTGATTGTTAACATTGGGTTACAGAGGGACTTGCCAGTTTGGCCATGGCCGGCCTGAGAGTTTGCTGGTTTCTGTCTCCACTGGTCCTCGGTCCTACCTCCTTCTCCCTCAGAGAGATTGTCCCTACTACTGAGGTTTCCCTTGGAAAAAGAAGTTCTTGCAGTGGGACTTCGTGGATGGAAGTTAGGCAAAGGTTACCGCTGGCTTTGGAAGCCGCTGCCGAGTGAGGCGGTGCAGGGGCGTCTCTGAGGTGGAGGTGTCTGAGTTAGGTAGTGACGGCTCCCGAGGGAAGCGCTGGGGCAGGCCTCAAGTGAGGGCTTCTTCCTTTTTTATGAGTTGTCTAGTTCTCCTCCCACAGGTAGGGTGGTCCTGAGAGGACTGGGTCTCTGGTGGTTGGTCTCTGCCTGTTGTTTCTGAAAGACGGGGCGAGAGGAAGAAGAGCCACAGCCCCGCAGGCCCCTTGCAGCTCTGCTCAGGCAGCCTGTGCGTGCTGACTGCCCCTGGGTGCTCAGCCCACCTTCTGCAGCGGCCGGGGAGGCGACTGGCCGCCTCTCTCGAGGGTCGCAGACAGATCTCTCTGGGCTCACTGCCTACCTTTGTCAGCTTTGACGGAGATGGAAGGGCCTGGGAGCACACAACTCTCCAGCCTGAACTTGACCCCAGACTCCTAAGGGCACTGCTTGAGCCCATCTTTTCTTCTTTTTCTTGTTTTTTAAGCCACAGCATTCTCAAAACAGCCACTCTTGGCTCACTACCATTTATAATGACGGGGTGCTACTCTCCGTGGGAGAGCAAAGGGCGCTAGATCCACCAGTGGTTCCTTTAAAAATCCCCGTTCAGCAGAGACGTGAATGAACACGTGCTGCCGGTTACACGGGGCAGGCAGAGTGGATTTTCCCTCTCCTTTTCCAGAGGGCAGACCTAGGAGCGATGGGTTAAGAAGAAGCCCTCCTAGACATGCAGCTGCCTGGCACCGGAGCTGGCCACCTCCTGAGGAAGCGGGAGCTCCTAAGCACAAGCTAGATGACTGTCGGGGTGCTGGACCCGCGCGGGCTGCGCGAGTGCGGAGGAAGGCACCAGAATGCTTTTTCGCCTGGAGACCTGCTTGATGCCTGTGCTGTGGCTCAGTCTGAGTAATCGCATCTTTTTATCCCCTGAAAGAGGAAATTAATGTGGCCTGGGGACCCATCATTTTAAAGGCCCACCATGTAGAAGAGCAGGTTTGCTCTTGCGGCGAGCCCCCACAGATCTTGAATAATGTAGAGCACGCGCCATGGGCTCTCCAAGTTCATGCCGGTTATTTGTTTTCGGTCCCCCTGAGGGTTTCTGGGATTCTCCTTGATGAAAGAGCGATTGCCTTAGTTCTCGTCTTCTCTCGTGGACCATCCTCTCCTGCATCCCTCGTGTTGCTGCCACCCCTTCTGACACTGTCCTTTGCAGTTAAAACTCTGGTGTGTTATCTGAGTGGAAGTAAAGGCGGAGCCACCAGATAGATGGCTCTCCCTCTGGCTGGCTTCCCTGGCTTTTCAGATCTGGCCCAGGACAGTCAGCACCATCAAGTGATAACCCGCATATGACCTTGAACTTAGGGTGCCATGGTGGGCACTTTGGGAACTTGGCAGGGGATGAGAAAGCTGCTGAAGTAGCTTCCGAGTGTTTTCAGCCGAGAACCGTGGGAAGACCATTGTGGAGCATGCTTCTCTGTGGTAAAGTGGAGAGGAAGGGCAGGCAGGCCCCAGTGTAGTGCAGGAAGGCCAGTGGCTTCTAACTCCCATGAGAACACAACATTCTTGCTAAGTAAGCACTCTTCCTTATATGCATGCACTGTGCAAGACACTTGTGTAGGACTGTGAATGGCATGGGTCCCAAGCGTTATACAGGAACTTGCATTCTGAAGTCAGGTGTGTGGACGGGTAGAGGAAGGACCCAGAAAGAGGCATTCAGCCCTTTCTCCTCCTGTGTGTCAGGAGGTCCGTGTGACTTTTGAGAAGTGGCTGGGTACTGGAGCCACCCCAGAGCGTGGACTCACAGGCCCACGGGGGCCAGTGCCAGAAAAGCCGCCTGTGTCATGTCTGGGGCTCGCTGCCTTCCTCCCCTGTAGCCCTCTGGAGGCTCATTCCTGTCTACGCTGACACGCTTTTTGTTCCATAGGGGCTTGTTTGGCTGGTGGCCCCACACACCCAGAATGCTGCTTCGGGATGAAGCTAGGCATGGAGCCAGATGCAGCAGAAAACCTGAGAAAGGGTTCTCTTCCCTCTGAGGCTGGGAGGGCCGAATGCTCATGCCCACACCCACAAGGATTCCAAAGGGAGAGTCAAGTTGACATCACTCAAAAAATCCTGAAAAATGCCCACAATATTTGGGGACAAGGATTACCCTCTGATTGTTTCCATATTAGGCACAGTTGTCCTGGGTAGAGAGACACCAGTTCATGTATCTCTAAAAGCTGGCTGGAATTGATCAGAATAAAGACTATATATATATTATCACTTGAAAATATTAATAGTGACTTTAAACATTTTAAATGAGGATTCTTAGAAGCCAGGAACAGACCTAATTTGACGGGCTGATGCTAGACTAAAACCCCCCTGCCTTTGAGTAGGATGGAAGGCAAATGCTCCCATTCTAGAAGGTTCTATATGAAGACTTACTGTAAACACTGAAACCTAGAATACTACGAAATCCGAGGCATGTGCTACTTCATCTTTATATCTAAATCCTCTACTTAGATAAATGTGTAGTCTTGGTTGGGGGTGTAGTGACAGGGAAAGTAGCCGGTGCTCTCTCTTTTTGTCCTTGGATTTGAGAGGAGTGGAGGATAAAGAATACGGCTTCCAAATGACTGATTTTATTTCCTAACCCATCCTTTCCCTCTTTGGCACTTTGTAACTTACATGCCTCAGAGTGTCTCCATCCCGGTCATCACCCTCCCTCTACCAATCACATACAAATCTATTTTCTTAATACACATGGAGAGACAGAGAAAGAGGGAGAGAAACTCCTACTGATCCTACTGATCCTTATATAACTGTGTGTCAATAAATCCTTTTCTTTTGGTGTCTTCTCAGCTGTTTTTGTCTATGCCAAGCCTAGGCCATGGAACAGACCATGTAACAGAAGGCAGGTCCACTAAAGAAACAGTTGAAACTTATTCTCATCTCTTGTCTGCCTCCTTAAAGCCTATCTCAAGTCACTCCCTTATTCTTGCCTACTTTGGGGTTCTCTCTCATTTCCCATTTCATTTCCTAGATAACTTTAAGATTGAAGGTGATGGTTAAAGGATAGACATTTTAAATTACTTCCGCTGATTATAAATATTTCTCAATAGTTATTTGGAGTCAGTCTTTAAGTTAAGGATCTTTGCTGTAGTAGGTTCTGTCTAGCATAAAAGTAATAGCAATACTTGCTGCCTGTTAGGAGCTTGCAGTTCAAAGTAAAGGCAACCTAGCCATTCGTGTAGGACATAGCACACAATAAGCACGCAACAGATGCTTCGTAACGGAATACTCATTTGTCATCCTGGGGACTGCAAGGGCTGGCTGATTTGGCCAACAGGATGGGTGTTCCCGAGCCCTTCTGCACGTGCCAGTCTCTGAAGCTTTCAAGGAGAGCAGTGGTTCCTGTCAGAGGGCCAAGCCTCGATACGGCAGAAGTTGCCGTGGCACTAGTTTCCGCCCTTCTGCCTTCCCCAGCCCCAAATAAGCTTCCAAGGGTTCTCTGTAGCAAGCCCATGCTTGGCGGCCTTTCCAACTTGCTGTTTCCTGTCTGCGTCACGTGAGTGGGAAGGAAGTTAGAGCAGATTCTTTTTTTGTCTCTCCATCAAGTGCTTTGGTGGCTGCATCTCAGAATGTACTGGCAGCCACTGTGCCCTTCCTGAGTGTGCGCTTACTGTATGTATTCCGATCAGCCCTGTGGTCCGCCAGAACGGCTCCAGGAGCCCCGCAGCCATCTCTGTGTTAGAGAAATGGCACGAGAGCAAACACACTGGCCGTTTCCTAGTAGTTTAGGGAGGCCTTCAGAGCCTTGGGAACAGTCCTGGTGTCCAGGTAAAATGACCTTTAAAAGGAAACAAATGAGCTTGTAGCCATAGCTACAACAAAATGCCAGATTTTGAAAAGGGTTAGCAAATTAGCCATTAGTTAACTCATAGTTAATATTAAGAAATGCAGAGATATGCAGGCGGTGGAGACACAGGGAAAGTACAATTTGTGAGAAGAGCAGTTAAAAAAGAAAAAAAAATTAAGCCGAGTTTGTGGACTCTGAAAACTAGACAGGGCGATTTTGGCATTTGTTTCAGAAATGGGAACGCAACTGGTGAAGATTTCTGTGGTCCTTGGGGCTGGTGGTGACATCAAAGCTTTCCCATTTCCAGGTAAACTAAAACGGTTGCATGTCGGAACCATCGAAGTGTGACTTCCTGGGTTTTGGAGAGATTAGATGTAGCCAAGATGGGGAATGAGAGGTGAAGACCTTTAAGTTGTGACTAATGACTTTCTGATGAGAAATTCCTGGGGGAAAATTCAGAGGACACAGCTCAGTTCAAATCCTGCTCCCTACTTCCTGCCCCTTAAACTTAACATTGGCATTCGTAGTCTTCTGAATAACGGAAGATGCAGAGAAAGAATGGAATGGTCAAACTGCATCGCCTAACACTCAGGCACAACTGTACTAACCGGGGTGGTCTGAGCTGGAGGTCTGCGGGAGTTCTGAGGGATGAGCGAGGCCTGGTGTACGAGGGCAGGGCACGTGGAGGCTGTTTCTAGGGAGAGTGGGGGGGTCTACGTTTCACCCCACCCAGATCCCAGATCCCATCTTATTCGACGAGCACCAGGATGGACCAGAGTTGAGAGAGAGGGAGAGAGTAGTGTTTCCTCTCTTCGCTGGGATCTAGTAGAAAAGTGCTCCTTCCCAAGCAGAAGGAGAAAGCATGGTGGGCAACTATGGCTTCATCTGCAACATCAATAGCATGTTGAAAAGTGAAAATATCTGATCAGTTATCAGGTTTTCAGACATCAGGATTTTAGTCTTCCTGTGGATCCAACTTCTTTCCTTGAATAATGAGTGGCAAAGAGATGTTTGAATTCTGCCCTATTAATTCCGTAACTGATAGACTCACAGTTAATTTACCTAATAAGAATAATGAGGACTCAGCAATAGCATGCCAGCGATAGTGCAAGGACTTGGGGCCACTGATCCTTCTTCGTGGGTAGTGGGAGCATATCGATCTCAGTCTCAGCACATGGAGAACTTGCTAAGTTGTGTAGGAGCTTTGGGCAAATAACTTCAAGTCTAACATCAGTTTTACATCCTGCACGAAGTCTCTTGATATTGGTTCTCAATTACTGGGCTGGATTTACCGATTCTAGCTCAGAGTTTAAGCCAGCAAAAAGGGCCCCAGCCTAGTTTATCCAGAAAGCCTCCTCCCTCCAGGGACTTCTGACATGAACAAAGTGGAAAAGGTACAGAGCTGGAATGGATTACCCAACTGGCTTGCCCAAGATAAAGGAAGAATGCACTCTCGACTGGGGACTCACATGGACTGATTTAAGCTGTTGACGATTGATTGGTTTTGGTCTCCTCTGTGGTGGTTGAGATTATAGTATCTCCTAAATTTATTACTGTACTGATTTCTGCATTCTGCCAAATGTAGCATATGTGTGTGGTTGGCTTCAATAAATCTTTCATTTAAAAATGAAAACAAGCAAAAGCAAGAGTTTGTAATGTGATGCCCAAATTCAGTAAGGCCCTTAATAACCCTTGATGATTTAAGGGCATTGGTAATTTGTGGAGTTTTTCAGTCTTCATTTAATCAAAAATAGAATTTCTTGAAATTTGAGCTTTTATTTCCCCAATTACAATGTTATTACACAGTATCTTACACTGACATATATAGTAGTCACCATTGCCCTCATAAAGCATTAGAAAAATACTCTCTTTATGTTCACTGCCAGTCAGAGATACACATGTCTTGGAATTCAGGGGAGTAAAAACTATTCCAGATCTAGGAGGCAACTGTTTTACAAATGCAAAGCAATTTGGATAGATAAAATATTTGAAAACAATTAAAACCAAATCAACCTGTACTTTATCTGTGTGCTGAGATTTTAGGTCCAGTGGATCAGAATACAGGGAAAAAACTAATGAGAATCCCTCAATGGATCCTTCACCCACCAAACAAGATTTCTTCAGAAACCGACTTGCTCTTGCAAATGACCTTGACCAAGGAACAGCTGTGTAAAACATACTTAAAGTTGTATTGTCAAGTGGTAAGATGAGGATAAAAAGCTTGTATATATCTGTGTAGGAATATATATATATATATCGATGTATAAATTCCTGAGGAAAACTAACATAAATACTTACATATGAAACTAAATCAACATACAAGACATTGAAGAGATGGAGATTAGTCTATTGTTAAGACCTGGCTTTTTGAACCTTAACACTTGGGAAAAGGGAACTGAAGACTTTTCACATCATTACAGAAAAACACAATAAATTTGGAGGAAAATAAATGTTTGTAAGAACAAAAATTTCCATCTTGAGTCATTCCCCAAGTATAACTTTGAGCATGTTCATATTTAATATGGATGTAAATTTTATGCTTGCTAGACATCTAGCTTATTAACTCATCCTAGAGTTCTTAGGTGAATATACACGACGTGAGGAGCCAGGTCTGTCTTGTCATCTTTCAAAAAACCTCATCTCTTAAATCACAGGGTTAGTTCACAGAACTGTTTTTTTTTTTTTTTTTTTCCCAAATGTTCCAAATCTGAGGTATGGAGAATGTGCTTAAGCCATGATAGAGAAGGGTCAGAGCTTAAGGGTACATTGATCCCCACCCACACTGGTTCTGGGCCATGGGAATGGTCATAGGGGGAGGTAGAGGGTGAGGGTACAGAAACCTTTTACCTTATATGGGTTGTGCTGAGGATGGGGACAGCCCAGGGGCCATGCTTCATTGAATACTCAGTATTGAGGATCCACCAGAGATCCTGTCACTCACAGTCAAGACCAGGTGGACCAGCGAGAAGCACTGGGAGCCACATCCTCTTAAGACTTTCAGGGAGGACAGAGATGGCAGCAGCAACAGCGCTTTCATGTCTCCCACACCATGGTTGCTACAAACACCAGGTCAGAATGAAAACTCAGAGTTCAATACCTGACTGTCATTGCCAAAAGTAAGCTGTAAAGAAACAGCTCTGACAACACAGAGGAATCCATTGCAATGAGGCTTGCCTGGCTGTAGGGTAATAAAGGAGCTGTTTGTACATGGATGTGCCCAAATGGTCCACATCCTTGATGTGCCTAAACCCCAGACTCACAATAGAAAACAGTTAGGGGTAAACGCACCTGTTACTATTGCCAGGCAGTTCCCTATAATACATTTGGGGTATTTGATTTATGTCGATTCAGAATCTTAGCACTCAAACTGACTTCTTTAGACCTTGTTCCTCTAATTTATGCACTGTTTCATTTCTAAGTGTTACATTTCCTTCTCTCTGATGACTAATTAGGAACTTGTTCATTTGTGTTTTAACCAATAGGTGTCTAGAACATGTCAAAGAGCCAAGTTTTAAGATTTTCCAATATTGACGTTTAAGCGAAGATTTTCAATTCCTGAAATTAATGGCTTCATTCTGTTGCCAGACCAGGGAGGTTGTGGGGCAGAGCTAGGAAGCACCTAGCCAAGCCACTGGGCGTGGGAAGTCACAATCTCTTACGTAACAGGTGTATAACAATAAAGTTCCTTTCCCATTCATACCCTGTTTATCTTCAAAATGGTCAATCCCTGGAAGGTTGAACACATCACACACCTCCCAAGTTTCCTTCTGATAGCATGTTCTGAAAAAAAACGTTGATGCTACACTTGCAGTACAACTTAATTTAGTTGTATTTTATGAAACTATTCTATGAAGCTAGTAATTATTAGTGCTGCTATTCTCTGGGTCCCTATCACCCAGGTTTTCCTGGTAGCTTTCTAACCGCCTCCCAACTCTGTTTCCATTCTATCCTTCATGTCTTGAGCACATTAATATCTCCGAATATTGTTTTATGTAACAGTCTTAAAGTGTTCCTACTTGTCTGCAGCCAAAATCCAAACTCTTTAACTACATTCAAGGCTCCCTCCGGTTGGGTTCCGAGTTCTCATTCTGGCTGTCATTTCTCACACTGAAGTTCTAGGTGAACTAACTTACCTCAACCAAACTCAGCCCTTGCTCTTTGCCAGTAAGCCATGCACCTGACCCAGACTCGTTCCTGCTTCATGCCTGTTCTTTAGCTCCGTCGCTGCAAATCATGAGAGCCAGTTTAAGTCCGATCTTCTTTTTGTGACTATTTGTAGTGTAATTTGGCTATCTTCTGATGCATTTGTCTTGTACCTCAAGGGCGAGAACTATGCCCTGTGTTTATTCCCTTATATCTCTAGATGAGTATAGTAGGCGCTCAATAAATGGTTGATGCCAGTCTTCACGGTGGTGCTATAATAGGTAGAGGGCGACAGAAAACGATTTCTGTTTTAGTTTGACAAAATTTTCAGGGGTGTCACCTCCCTTCCTTTCATTTTTTTTAAAGAAAAAAAATCGCAGAAGAAAGAAAATAGTTGTCTTCAGAGGCAGTTAGACACTACTGCCACTTTCATAGCACTAGCATTAAAAAACATTTCCAACTAAAAAAAAGTTTGCTACTCTTTGCTGACCTGCCTTATTTAATCTGTCAAGGTTGCATTGTAAACTGACAGGGAGATATTTGTTAATGATATTTAATGCAAAGTTGCACTAGGGATGAAATCAGGGTGGGAACGAGGTTGATGATTGCTTCATCTGTGACTTCTGGCCTTCCTGAGGAGCGCGGGTCACCAGGAGACTGCAGGTGTCTGGGCTGATAAGCAGTAAGAAGCACTCCACCCAAAGATGGAGAGAATATTTTTGCATAGGCTGGTGTTGTGGCGGGTCCCTTCAGCAGCCCTGTGGGATCTGAATACAAGACCAAGCAAGGAATTCTGAAATTCTGAAAACACAACTGGAACTTTTGAGAACCTGGATTTGGGGACCAACACTGCAAGGTTCGCTCCAGAGGGCTATCTGCCCACAGAGGGTTTAAATTAGCCTGAGACTGAACTAGATTGTTAGGGAAACCTTTTGAATACTGTTTTCCGTAGTACCTCATGTCTCATCCCCTCACCTTCTCCAGGTCATTACTCATCTCTCTCTCTAGGAGAGCACTTGTAAAAATGCAGATGCCTGGGCACTATTTCAGTCCCTCTGTATTGGAATATTTGGGAATGAGGTCCAGGAACATGCATTAAAATTTTTTGTTTTTGAAAAGCACACACACACACACACACACCCAGGGAGACAGAGTGGGGGGAGGGGGAGCACAATCTGCCGACTCAGTCCTCAGATGCCTCCAATAGCCAGGTCTAGGCCGGGTCCAGAGCCAGGAGCCAGGAACTCAATTCAGGTCTCTCACCTGGTGGCAGGAACCCAGGAATGAGAGCCATGACCTGCTGCCTCCCAGGGACCCAGAGCTTGGAACTGAATCCAACTACTCTGATACGGGACATGGGTAGCTTAAACAGGCATCTCAACTGCTAGACCAAATGCCCATTCCAGGAATGTACATTTTAAACTCAGGTGATTGGCCCACTTAAATTTTAGAGCCTCTATCTTTTAGACCAATGAATTAGATGATCTATAAGTAAATTTCAGCACTCAGATTCTATCCACATACTTAATTTTAGGATAGAATAAAGAATTGATAATACTTACCTTAAGACAGAAAGCTAATAGTTCTTTGACATTCCAATGAATATTTTTGTATTCTTCAATTTGTGTTAAGTACAGTAACATTTTGATTAGAAACATACATATACACATGATCAAGGCACTTCATAAATTGGTAACAACGATTTTATGTTTCCTATCATTCAATGTACTTAGAAAAATGACAGAATGAATGTTCTACACTCAATTGTAAAATACTCATAAAATTATTTAGCTTACAGACTAAATTTTTCTTGAAACATTACAATTAATAACTTTAATCCTAAAACAGTCATGCTTCTGGGACATTTGGAATTCCATTTTGAAAGTTGATTTAAAGACATCAGTGCAGAAGGTTGGTGTCTGAGCATCCTAATACTTACTTAACTAGAACAGTGGTCTCACATGGTGGAAAGGGGTTTGGAGAAGAGGAAGGATGAGATACGGTTTTCCAAAAAGGTACACAGGTTAAAAGAATGTTGGGAAAACTGATGGAAACACATATTTTAAGGGAAGAAATTAACTGATGTGTGACACGAGACCTGAGTTTTAAACACACAAGAACTTAAAAGTTTAGGCCATGATAAAAATACCTTTTGGGAAGTTGTTGGATGTTCAGAACAGTCAAGATTTTTATTTCTAAACCAAATAACATTTGTTTTTAAAAAAATCTGTTGTGTTCCAAGAGCTTAGTGCTTAATCTTTAACAGATCATCTAAATTTGTTCCTTATCTATAAAATACTTTTATTTTTACTTCGTTCACTTCAGAGATGGTAGTATTAAATGCTCATAATTCTTAGCGGAAAGATGGAATGTGCTGGTTTTTTCTCATGCATGTAATTCCATTCATCTGAAGGTGGTAGGGCCTACTGCAAAGGACTGTGGGTGGCACTGCTGTGCTTCTGTCCCGGTGGGTTGTTTCCACTTGGATCCCATTCCCCTCTCCTCATTACTGCATTTTCCTTTTCAGCTGGAGCAAATCCTTCAGTGTACCAATATACTCTTATTTTTCTCATCGTTAAAGCAAAAGAAATCCTCTCCTAACCACTCTAGTTATTCCCCTGTTCTCTGCTTCTTTAGAACCTAAAACTTGAAAGAGGAAACTGCTCCACTTCCTTTCATGCCATTCTTCATTAAACTCACCAAGCCCAGGCTTTGCCCACCTACTCCCCCAAACTGCCAGTGTCAAATTACCCATCACCTCCATGTTGCCACACGAATGGTCCATTCTCAGTCATCTTATTCTTCCATCAAGTAGCATTGGCAAGCTGATCACCTCCTTCTTTTGAAACAATTTCTCAGCTAGACCTCCAAGACAACACTAACTCCTGGTTTGCATCTGCCCTCACTGGTGGTTCCTTCTTGGTCTATTTGCTGGCTCCCCTTCTTTCACTTTTTTTTTTTTTTTTTTAAGATTTATTTATTTGAGAGAGAGGTCTCTCCTGACACTTCTGTTTCTCTTATATTCCACCAGCAAACTGGCTGTCTTCCAAATATATCCAGGATCTAACCTCTGCTCACCAATTCCAGAGTTGTCACTTTTTTTTTTTTTTTTTTTTTTTTTTTTTGACAGGCAGAGTGGACAGTGAGAGAGAGAGACAAAGAGAAAGGTCTTCCTTTGCTGTTGGTTCACCCTCCAATGGCCGCCGCGGCCGCACCGCGCAGATCCGATGGCAGGAGCCAGGTACTTCTCCTGGTCTCCCATGGGGTGCAGGGCCCAAGCACTTGGGCCATCCTCCACTGCACTCCCTAGCCAAAGCAGAGAGCTTGCCTGGAAGAGGGGCAACCGGGACAGAATCCGGCGCCCCGACCGGGACTAGAACCCGGTGTGCCGGTGCCGCAAGGTGGAGGATTAGCCTAGTGAGCCGGCCATGCCACTTTCTAATGGCAGTCACAACCATCCAGTTGAAATGTAAATTAGACCACATCACTCCTTTGCTCAAACCCTCCAAAGACTATTTCTCTCAAAAAGAAGTCAGTCATTTACAAGGCCTTTTAAATCTCTAAGTCATCTTGGCCCCGTTAAACCTCTGGTGGTCTCACCTCCTATTCTATCCACATTCGTTCCTTTCCTGCCACAAGCAAGCTCGCTATTCCTTAGATTCACTAAGTATGTACCTGCTTCTGGGCTTTGAACGGCTGTTCCGTGACTTGGCATATTCTTCTCCCAGACACTTGCATGTCTCACTCCCTCACTTTCACATCTTTACTTATTTATTTATTCTGGGGCAAGACTCTGGCCATCCCATCGACATTTCACCTCCTTCACCCTGACATTCCCAGCCACCTTCTTTTTTGTCCATAGCAGCCATGACATTCAATGTATAAGACACCTATTCACTGTGCTTATTATTGTCCTTGTCTCCTCAGTAGCTTATAAACCCCAGGATGCTAATGGATTTTTGCTCATTGCTATAATCCTAGCATATGTACTTCTTGGAACAATAGGTGCTTACTGACTGCTGAATATTTCAGATAGGCCCTTGTCAAATGCTTATAACCTAAGGTCACTCACACACTAATCTAAATAAACAAAGGATACCAGACAGTAAAGAATCAATTATAAACTTCAGGACAAACAACCAGCCTCTTAAAAGATATCTAAAAGTATGCAGCCTTTTAAAATGTATCCTTTATAACTTTAGGTGCCATTTATTAAGCACTTGCTCAAGACACTATACTTTCCATATCGTCCTTTAAGCCTCACAGTAGCCAAGACAGATCTGTTCATTTCCTTATGTTGACAAGAAACCAACTCAGACCTAAGTAACTTCTCCAGTCATTTGAGTAGCCATGCAAACAGAATGTGAATAGATGATTCCAAAGCACCTGCCGGTTTTACTCTATCACATTGATCCTTTCTTTGATGAGTTAAGGCAGAGAAACTCGCTTCCAAATGGGCTTCAGTTTTTCTTGCCTCCAATAAGTATCAAAAGTCCTAAAATGTTAGGATGGCTAAGTTGTTTCAGAACTGTACTTTATCAGAGCCATTCTTGCCCCTGGAAGCCATGTGCATCTGTCCGCCAAAAGGCAAGCCGAGCTGTGGGTTGTACCAGAGACTTATCAGCTGCTTCTGTGAGGACCCAACATGACTAAAATATGTAAGCGAGCAAATCAGCTGGTTAAAGCTCAAAGGATGTGACACTTCAAAAGCAAATTCAGAATCAAGTTTGACTGATACTGATGTTAACACTATTTTCCTATAACTATTCAACTGATTACTTAGAATATAATAGATGCTTAGAATTCATAGTGGTCTGCCAAATACATTTGTATGAGTCAATGATTTTTGTCACATTAAGCCAGGAAAGAAGAAATCACCAATAAGCTTTAGACAAACCTGAAAGCAGTCCTCCAAACAGCAGGGGTCAGAGTTCCAGTGACTAACCACCACACGAAGCTGGCTGTGATCTCACATTTCTCCATGTCTCATTTGGCTCAGTTTTTAAGAAAGGGGATCAGATCTCTAAGGATTCATCCCTTTTTATAGTCTTTAGCTTGTCTTAGATGACCTTGCATTTGCATAATTCTTCACGTACAACCTTAAATCTTTTCATGCCAGGCCTAGAAAGAACTGCTATAGGTCAAGCTGTCTCACTCCGGCAGGTCTCAGCAAAAGCGTAGTATCTTTTTTTTTTTTTTTTTTTTTTTTTTGACAGGCAGAGTGGACAGTGAGAGAGAGAGAGAGAGAGAAAGGTCTTCCTTTTGCCGTTGGTTCACCCTCCAATGGCCGCTGCGGCCGGCGCGCTGTGGCCGGCGCACCGCGATGATCCGATGGCAGGAGCCAGGTACTTCTCCTGGTCTCCCATGGGGTGCAGGACCCAAGCACTTGGGCCATCCTCCACTGCACTCCCTGGCCACAGCAGAGAGCTGGCCTGGAAGAGGGCCAACCGGGACAGAATCCGGCGCCCTGACTGGGACTAGAACCCGGTGTGCCGGTGCCGCAAGGCGGAGGATTAGCCTAGTGAGCCGCAGCGCCAGCAAAAGCGTAGTATCTTAAGGATTCTTTTACGGATTGCGAATGCCTCAGCCCTGTGAAACTTCAACCAAGTGACAGAGAAGGTCACTTTAAGTTACCACTTTCCATCCCAAGGGTCTTTCTCGACAATCATAGAATATGACACGGAAGCAAATCTGGAACCTCTTTTATAGTAACTGTATTATGCAGGAAAAACTGCTTCCAAATGAAGATCATTAAAAATGCAAAAACATTTTTCTATATGGAAAGTATGAGCTGCCTGAATCACAAATAACTTAAAAAATACTGTCCTCTAAAATAAATACATGCAAAAATAATACACTTGCGGGCTATGTAAGGCATTTTTCTTTATTATTTTCGGTTTATCTTAGTAATGCCAGAAAAATAACAGCCATTATTTTCACTTTAAACGCAAATACTGCTGCACACAGAGTACAAAGATTACCTACGAACATGGTTAGGTACAGAGGCCATATTAGATGTATATAGACCACACTTTGTTCTTACATCAAAGTAAGACTGACAGAGCAATTTTTTTTGACAATTATTTTAGCAAATAACCGTGCTACTACACAAAGGCGAATACACATATTTACACAAACATGTCTCAGCTAATTGTACATGTCACTTTGACAGACAAATTCTCTGGTGGTCTCACCAGGTGTTTGCACCCCCAAATCCCCTGCCCTAATCCCGCCCCCTAATGCTGACTTGATCTGAAGAAAAAAATTAGAGATGTTCTTAATTAAAGGCACATTTGGCAGCTACTGAAAGTGGCATGCATCTGGCACAGGCGGGCGAAGCCGCACCGCACATATCTTCCTTGTGTTATGCATCTTGTTCCTCTGCATGGTAGTCCAATATGACCCACCTTTTTAGCTAACTTGCTTTAAAATTTTGCAGCAATTGGCTACTTAATGCACTATTTTCATTAAAGGCAAAAGGGAAATTTGCTCACAGTTGACAGAAAATGCACTTTACGGTGTCAAAAATGAAAAATAAGGCATGGACTTTACAAAAACAAGTTTACAAGTGCTTTTGTTTAGAATTATCATATAGACTTCATGCTTCTTTTAACTAGAGCTCAAAATATTTCATTGGCTCATGTATAAGGGGTTATGGAATGATTTTTAAAGTTAGTAATGAGATGTTTCAAAAGAGAAAAATATTAAGTCCTCACCTCCCCTTATAAATAATTTTACTGCATAATTCTCTTTCAGCCAAACTGACATTAACCTTGTGATATTTATTTACTGGTAAAGACTAATGTGCATTGCAACAGGACCTGCACTTGTACAACAGTCACACAATATAGGTTAAAAGAGTAAGTAAACTTAGCCACAGCAGCAGAATACCAAGAAATAAATGGTTAAATTGTTCCTTTCTAAATCAGAGGGAAAAGGTTTTCCTCAGTATGTATAACACTAATAAATTGGGACATCCCTCCCCCATTTGTTTTGCTGAGCCATTTAAAAGAATGAACTTAAATTTCATATTAAGACAATGAAGTACAAGATCAAAGTAAGCTAAGCTTGATAATTAAGACAAGATCATAATCATAAATACCAACAAATTTTTGGTTTGCATCAGGTAATTTTTGATTTATGGAAAAAATTAAGGAATAATTTAGAACCATAGTATAGCCTTCCAACTAAATAGTACTTGTTCACTACCCTGTTCTGTTGGTTGAAGCACTAGTGTGGCATGTTCTTTGCTAAATTCAGAATCATGACAACATCCTAGAGTTGTGAGAGAATAGTAACCTACTCAAGTAACACAGAATTGATGCCCAACCACCTTTAATTAAGCAAACTTTTAATGTTGGTATATTGTAGTCTTTAAATACATTTGGAGGACTGAGAAGAGTAAATAACCGTAGTCTTTGAATACATTTAGAAACATACACTTCTCATCTGTTCCTGGTGCTTAGACATGAAGAGCTTCCCTTTCTTTTATAATCCTTATGAAGCCGCTAAGTAAATTCAGCCTTGAGATGTTTTCTTCCATTTGTGATCCAAAGATAATGAAACATTAAGAATATTTCCATTCTAAAAGAAATGTCCCACATTTTGGAATGTGTTTAACAAAAGGTCATGCTGCATTGACTGCTTTGCAATGTGCTGGATTCAAAAGCAGAATTTTAGAATGATGCATTTGCCTTCTTCTGCCACTACTTGTCCCTGATTAAGTGTATGTATTTTAGTTACTGAAAAGGATACATCTGTCAGCTAGTTAATGTTTCACATGAAACGAAGGGAAGGACACACCACCACCATCCAATTGGCATTTTTCTAATCAGTTACCACTGCAGAAAGTATTTTTACCCAAATGCCATACTTCTGAAAAAAAAAATATCCTCTATCCACATGCATATAAAATGGTTGCACAGTGAAGTGGTCTTCTAAAACCACAGGGTAGAAGAATGGTTCCCTTTGGAAGAAATACAATTGGAACTGCAAATCTTTTTCCTCTTTATAGGATCAGGCAGGTTGAAAGGGGTTATCACTTTTTTTGAAGGCCAATACACTAGCCAGAGAGGTATTGAATGGGCTCCTATGTGACTTTTCTCAGTTTCTCATTTGTAGAAGGGTTGGGGTAATTAAAAAAAGAAGTGATTAATAAGCCATAAAAAGGGAAATCCCAGGGACGATAAGGCTGGCCCAATAAAAAAGTCATGGGAGATTCTGGAATGTGTATCACAATTATAGCAGCACTAGTAAATAGGCTTAAATATGTATCTGTTGAATGAATGGTCTTATGGGCACTTTGCATCCAAGAGGGGACTTGAAAAAATTTTTTTTAGGATGCTTTTAAAAGAAGAGACATTTTACAAAGAGAAAAATGGCTACCATAATAGAAATGGTACAGACATTAAACAAAAACAAAGATTCAACTCTAACAAATAAATAAGAAAGGATATGATAGGATGGACTACTTAATGATGATGCAACTAACATACTTTCTGACCTTAAATGGCTAATATACTGTACTATCATGATACACATTAATGCTCTAATAAATATCACAGGAAATTATTAAACTACTAGGTTTCCACCATGATGCAGCACTTCTGGAAATGTCTCTAATGGAGAGGTTAACAGAACTGCTGAAATGTTGCTTCATTATTCAGAGGACACATGCAGATACCAATGAACTGATGACTCTTTAAGGATGGAATACTGCACATTTCATAGACATTACAGTGGACATTAATAAGTTGCATGCATTTCGTCACAGTATCTGTAAGACTCAGAAGAGTGGTACATAGGCTTAATGAATAATCTGTTTTACGATGTTAATGATGCAGACAGATGTTCTATTATGAATAGTTCTGACAGAGCGGAAGATCTCAAGCAAGCCAGAATGTTCAATATAAACCTTAACAAACTGTATACATGTTGCTCAGGAAATTGAAAAACTTACACAGTTCTGTTTAAAAGGTACCCATCCTATTCTAACCAAATATTTTCCTACATGCCAAACTGCAATATTAGATCATTCTTTAAGACTAATACATATATCCAGAACTAGAAACCAAGGCGTACCACAAAACGTGCTTTTATGCTTAGTGTTTTTGTGTGTTTTTCAACTCAAAGAAATAAGAATCAACCATTTTCTCCATATAATAATTTAATATTTGCCAGCCAAACAAAGTATATGTATCTTTATTCAATTAAATTAAAACAGACCTGCCAGGTATATTATATAACATTCACTATATACACATGATTTAGGCAATGCAAGGTAATTCTAGATATGCTGATTCCTCGGCCATTAGTAAAACATGAATGGTGTCAGTGATGCCCAGCAGGTGCGCCTTCTCACATTAGGCGCCTGCTCTTCCACAGTAAGGTTAGGGGGACAGCTACGAGCCATGATGTGGGTTACCAGTAAACCTTCGAGAGAGAAGTTGGGGGGATGACAATCTAGCATAGATTAACAGTCTTCTAAATGTAAATAGTATACTTGACAGTTACATTTTTAAAAAGTTCTTCTGTCATGTTAATGACATAAAATTTCTCTTATTTGAAGGCAACACCACCACATTTAGCTTGTGTGGGGAGGGGACAGGTGGGGGAAATGGTCTTAAAATTGGTAAAATTATTTAAAATAAAAACAACAAAAAAAGTACCTCTTTGGTGAAGCCTCGGTACCCATTCAATTCACTGTAATAATCTGTAAACAGGACTGTAGTACAGTGCTGGGCCTTGAATTCAACAAGGTCAGGTACCACAGCCTTTCCTCACAGTCCTTTGAGTGATTTTTAAGAAAATATTCTAAAGTAGAAGAGTAAAGCAAAGGAAAACAAAGGAGGATATTAAAATCCCTGTTTAAGATTTTTTTAAAAGTGCATAATATTTGGAATTACAAAAACTGTCATCATGTGGACCTGCTGGACGCTAGACTGTTTTCCATCCCTTTAATGATAAAGATCACTTCGTAAAAAGAAGAGTCCTGCCTATTGGCTGGAGAAAGTTGTTTGACTTGATTTTCAGGTGCAATCAGTTGTCCATTTCTTCTAAATCAGTCTTTCCATATTCTAAACTGGAATACCATTTCATTTTATAATTATGTCTAGGTTAAAACTCATTGTCTTATACTGCATCTTGAAGTAGAGTTGTTAGTGTTTGGAGTTCTTACTTTTTACCTCCTCAGCGCTGGCACATTCAGTGCATCCATTGCCAGCAATGGATTTGGGGCTCGGAAACTGTGCATCCTGGTACAGAGGAACTCAGGAAGAATGGGCATTCTCCAGCAGTGGAGGTCCGTCTCTGTGCATGGATGGGTGTGTGTGCTCCCTTTTGTAAGTTTTCGGAGGGAGTTTAGGGATATGTTGAGAAGTGCTTTGTCGTGGAGGAACAGGAGGCCCAGCAATGGAATGGAGGTCCACTTCTTGTGTCAATGGTGGTGACGGCAGGTGCCTTCTCGTGCCATGAGGAGAAGGTGTTTGAGGAGGCAGTGGAGTAAAGGGGGAAGGGCTGTTTGGGAAGAAGGCATTGCCATGGTCACTTTTTTTGCCCAAAGGGGGAGGTTGGAGATGTAGTGGTGAGCTTGAGAAAACATCAGGTGTCCTCACAGGTTCTCGTGGTGGTAATAAGGGAGGGCTTTCAGGAGGGTCTGATACAGAGGTCCGATCTGATATCGAGTATCGTGGTGAATAGGCTTTTGATGTGGGTTGCCTAGGAGGAATGGCTGGGGGGCTGTCCAAGTGCTTAGACATAATCTAACAAATGAAAAAAAAAGGTTAAAACATATTTATTAATAAATTTATGTAATACCATGAGTATCTTAAGAATTAAGCTTGCTTTCAAACAAGCTACTGGCAGAATGCTAGGTGTGGAGCCAGGAGTTCTGCCATGTGTTTTCAATGGGAGGTTCTGCCAATGCATAAGGAAATAATTTCACCAGTGTTCAGTTTTTGCCTTAATTTTTTTTCTCAAAACTTAGTTGTTTGCTCTTGCTTGCTATCATTCATTCTATTTTAAGATCACTTCTGATTTAGCATAAGTAACCTATTAATTTCACAATTTTAAATTTACTATTAATATTCCATAAAGTTCTATAGATTGTCTTATCTTATCCACGTACTCTGCTCTCTGGACAGCTTTAAACAATGAACTAAGCCAAAAAAGAAAAAAAGGAAAAGAAATTTAAACAGCTAGAAAAAAATAGCTATTATGAACCTTTAGGGTCTCTTCCAACTCAGCATTTTTGTGACAATCCCATTTAAAAGCCTGTCAGAATCACTATTCTGGGCTCAGCATATGCTGAGACAACCATTTCCCTGGTAGAGTGCCTTCACACGAAGCTTCAGATCTGTCTCTCCTGTCCTCTGTCTCTGTATGTATTTTTAAAGAACTGCTTGAAACCAAATTACTCTTACTTTACAGATTAAAACGTCATATTTCTTTAACCTTATCAATAGCTTTTGGTTTATAATGGGTTTATAAAAACATACCCAAAACTAACTTCAGAAGAAAAGAAATAAACATGACTACATGAATCCTTATTAAACTAAGCCCAAATATTCTGAGATGTTCATCTATCCCAGTTTAAAATAAACTATATCTAAACAACTGATGATACTATAACTGTATTGATTCCAATTTCCAGATAACAAGATTTTCTACTTTACCTTAGATGGAGAAGATTCCGCTGGGGCAGATTCTGGTCGTCTTCGTGGAGGAACAGGAGGGGGGACAGGCACTTCATCAGTGCCCTTGGTTAAACTTATAGATGATACTGAAGCAGATCCTGTAGGATGTTACATTTTAAAAACAGTTCATGGGAATTTTATTTCATTTATTAATCTTGAAAAGATTTAGCTGGAAATTGATTATATCTATTAAAAGAAATATGTAGAAGTACCCAGTAGTATTTCATTTATTAAAGCAAACTGCTATAAATGCATGCAGAAATTTCTTAGCAGAATTTTTAGAAAAAAGCTGCCTAAGACACTGTTATTTTGATTCTTGAACAAAATAACATTCCCAGTGTCAATCTGTTATTGGGATTTTTAATTGAGTCTGATTCTCAGATTTTTGGGAGAGATAACAAACTATTAAAAAAATCTTTGGAATGGTAATTTTTGTTAAGTTTTGTGATGGGTTCATTTTTGCCTCTGACTTTATTAGTATAGAAATTCCCAGGTCTTTCTGGATAGTTCCTGGGAATAGAGTTTCTGATCCTAACCTCTGTCCCCAGTGCCTCTCTCCAGCAGTTCTCTCAGTGGATGCAAGGGAAAGAATCTACTGTCCAGGGAAGGATTTCTCCGCATTTTGCTTAGGTATAGGTTATCCTTAGCGTATCAGCAAAATCAGCCTCTAATCTAAAAACTGGAGCTGCGATGAAACTATTTAAGATGACTGAGGCAGACACACAAAGTAAAGCTTCTACTGAGAACCTGTCTAACAGACATTTATGGTGACAAGGGCATAATGTAGGTATGTAAATCATTACACTCTGAAAGACAACACATGTGTAAGTTAGCTAGTTTATAAATACTATAAAAATGGACATGAAAAAATACTTAAGCCATCCAATCACTAAAATTATACTTGGTAGGATTTTTTTTCCCCTTTAGGCATTAAGCTTTTGTCAGTTAAATGTTACAAAATAATTTAAAAAGCACTTTGTGTTCTGAATTATTCAAATGATCAACTACCTTTTTCTTAAGAGACTATGTATACTAACTTTAGTGTACAATATTTTCCATTGTATAAATTTTGAAATCTTTTTTATGAAAGGACAGCAAAAATATTAATCTGTAAGCTTAATATAATTAAAATAATGGAATTGAATGGTTAGTTTACTTCAAAAGCAAAGAGCTACAATGCAACTTAATGATAACTACTTGGGCCTTATCATGTAAATAGCTGCAGTTATTTGCCTCCAGCCTAAGCTGTCTACCAAACTATGTATAGTTGTGATTCAGACACTGCTTTAGCTGCCAGCATTCCCATATGCGCATGCATGCTCTTGCTGCTGTTTTCAAAGTTGAGCAGTAAAATATATTCAGAACTCCATAGTGGGAAAAGAGAAATGGTTACATGGGGGAAGCCACTCATTTAATATGTTCTTTTAAAAGAGGGAAAAAAAAGTTTTTAAAAAAGCATGAAAAGTATATAAATTTAAGCAAATCACTTATGATTAAAAGATAGCACAAGTGAGGGCCTCACTTCTAAGATGTTGCAAGCAAGGTACCAATGCTGCCAGACCCAAGACGAGTTTTAGCAGGAAAGGTTACACTTGGTTTGATTTTTTAAAGCCAAAGCAAGAATTATGAGTCTTAAACCAAATATACTAACTTGGGCCATGGGGCAGTGTTACTTGGATAAAGACGGTATCGCTGCCTGTGAAAGGAAACAAGAAAAAGTAGATTTTTCTTTCATTGATATATTCAACCCATATGTAAAAATTTATGATGAAAGTGTTATTCTTGTCATTCTAATTCTAAAGAATGGTGTAACAATTTTTAATAAAAACTCATTATTACTTACTTTTGAGAAGAAAAAACTGAGTTAATATTTGGAACTTTGAAGATGTTTTAGATTTACTGTTTGATGTAATAATTAAATGACAAATATTCACAAGAAAACTATATTATTGTAAGACTAAGTTGCACAGATTAAATCAAGCAAAGAATTCAGGGGGCCATTCAGAAATGTCATTTACTAAAAATTATTTTGAAAATTCAAACTTGTGAAAGAAGTAATAAATAAGAAATTATTTTATACAAATTAAAAAGAAAAGGGAATTTCTTAGTACTTTATACTTTCGAAAAGTGTTCCTGGGACAGGTATTCTCATCACAAAATAACTACAGCTCTGGATATTCAAACAAGCTGAAAGTGATACAGCTTTTTTCCTTTTGTGGCAATAAACACTCTAAAAAAATCAGTAAAAGTTTGGGGCTGAAAGACATTTTTTGAAGGAAACTGATAAATTTAAAGTGTCTAATTTCAACAATATTAAAAAATGATGGTATAATTAGTACAATACAGAAATAAAATCACATCCGTTGACTATTACAGGTTGCAGTCTTTTTGAAAGAATTATACAGATGCATACACACTTATAGACATGGATGTAAAGTTGGCTTTGAACATGTTCACATATAGCATGGTCTTAGATTCAAACACTTGGTAAATTTGGGGCACATCTTTGGCCTTATTTCTTTTAACTCATTGGTTGGTCTCGCCATCTGGAAAATATTCTTAAGAATTCTCTTAGAATTTTATGCTGTCTAATCAAGAGATAGGTTAGAAATTCTTGTCAACTGGATGCTGAACAAATATACTGACCATGACTGAAGGGTGAGACTCAGTTAATTTAAAGAGCAGTATCAGTTTATTAAGTACAAATCCCAGGGGCAGATCCATGGCTCTCAAGCTCAGCGGCACATGAGAAATCCTTACAGAACTTGAAAAAATACCGGTGCCCAGAGAACAGCGCCAGCATAGTGTGGGCTGGGCACAGGTGTTTTCTAGAGCTCCCCAGGGGATTACCCTGAAGAGGTAGGGTTGAAATCATCCTTGAAACAGAAACAAGCACTGTCCTAGTGGAAAAAATTATATATTTAAATTAGGGACAGCATCTTAAACACTAACGTCTGGTTAATGGATTTCTAACTCTTCATGTGCAATCTTCCATGAAGCAAATTCCAGTTTGAAATGTTTGTAAAACATCTTCTTGTCAGAGCTTCTCTGCTGAGGGACGGAGATAAGGCTCATCTGCAGCACACAGAGCAGGTGGGCCCTTTGGTTCCCTTCTATGACCAGGAAGGGAAGCACAAAGCCTTGCACCATTCTTGCCTTTGCTACTGCAGCAGAAACAAAGCAATGATCCTGGTGGTCTTTCCTCCTTCTCCAGCCGCTATGAGCATCACCTTACAGGCAGACAAGGGTGTGTACGTGGCAGCACTAAGGAGGTGGCCGGTTCCTTCCTGCCCTGTGTTTACCAGAAAGCTTTCCATGACCATTTTTGTTCAGTCAGGTCATCGTTTGACAAACTTCCACAGCATTTTAACTATGATTCTCTTTCACCTCTCAATACTGCAAGCTGTCTTTGTGTAAGTGCTTAGTAAGGAGTAAGAGATGCCAAAGACACGCTGGCATAAAAGAGTGCGATTAAAACTGATGAAAGGATTCTAGTGAAACACTGCCTTTTGGAAAATATAAGGAATGGCACTTTTTGCTGCCTTCTATTGAGTGGAATGTGTTCAGATGACGTAAGAGTGCAATCAAGGCAGTTTTTCTACCAAGCCCCAAGAGAAACAAAAAAAGTAGTATTCACTCTGGGGGCGACAGAGTGGTTAGCAAGATGGAGGCTCTGGAGCTCCCCCGGTACTCGGAGTGGACTCAAGAGCACTTGAGGATCTTTGACACACATAAGCTTCTGATAAGTTTTAAGTAAGGCATCAACATGGGTATTTTTATATTACGTTGGCTTATTTGATTTTAAAATCAGTTATTTACAACTTTTACCATTAGCAAACTGAGTGGGAATAGGGATTTTCTTTATCATAAGGAAAAAAGACAGTGAGAAAATCCTAAAGTCTAAGATTATAAAGCCTAAATCCTAGAATGCTGTTTCTCCCGTTGGCTAGCTATGTAATACAGCTCGACTAACACATGTAACAAAGATTGACTACAACATTCCATTCCAGAGTGACTCCTTCCCTGTTTGATCATTTAAATTTAGCACTCATACAGAAACTTGGTTCCTATTTTTCTACCTCTACTGTCTTTAGTTACTTAAACTAAGAGAAGCAGAATTTGCAATTGATGGCTTTCCTGGGGCATCAATAATTAATTTCTTTGGGAATCCTTATATGTATGCATGTATGTATGTGTATGTGTGTGTGTGTGTGTGTGTGTTGTTATATACATATAGTTGTCTTTTCTAAGAAAAAAAATCCTGCAATTAAATTGCTCAGAATAAATAATGATTTTAGGTCAAGTATGCAGAAAAAGTGTTGGTTTCATTTTATAAATTTAGGGAGTTGGCAAGTTGGGGAATTTTTCTTACCTGATGTCTGTTTGAACTTAATCAGAAATATGACAGTTTACAATGTGTACAAGAGTATCTCAGAAACTTTGTGGAAAAATGGAGTTTAAAGATGGTTTTTTTGAAAAGTTCTGAAATCATACATAGTATTTCCATGAACTTTTTGAAGACCCATTGTGCAGCACTGATTCTGATCCAGAGTTGCACATAAAGCCAAAATACAGTATCCTCGAGGCAAACACCCTTTAGATGGTACAAAGACAGGACAGACTGTTGAATAACTTCAAATATATGTACACTACAGGGAGAAACAAGATTCTGGACTAAATCTCAAAACAATATACCTCCAAAGAATTATGTTAAGATTTTTGCTTCTATTCTCTGAGTTGGAAGAAACCTTAAAAATACAGTCTGATTCCCAGAAGGCACAAAAAAATATATTTCATCTAAAATCAGAAAGCTCACTAGCAGACTGTGGTAAGAAACCAGATTCCTAACTCATAGGTCAGTGCTTCTCAATCTCTTCCTCCTAATAATACCATGTAGCCTCCGGGACTGGATTCTGTTAGGTCAGCTACCAGGGTGAAGCTTTGTCAGCACATTGACCTGAAGCAGCCAATGGGGAGAGCATGTGGAAATGGTCACAAGAGAGCCGAGGCAATGGGACTTAAGTTTTGATTTAATCATGGATACTTTTAAAATGGTTATATGTTCTAAAATAATCTTTAAAGCTCCGGATGAAATACTCAATTAGAAAATGCATGGCAATCTGGATTTAAGGGGCAGCCTTTCCAAGGGGCTAGTGCTTGAGCTGTTTGTTGGGTAGCCACTGGCCATATGAGACTACTGGACACTGACTGTGGCTTGTCTGATTTAACGTGTGCTATAAGTATAAAATACACACTGAATTTAAAAGATTTAGAATTTTTTAAAAATGTAAAATATCTCAGTCATACATTTTTATATTGATTTCACACTGAAATGACAATTTTAATATACCAAGTTCAATAAAAGGAACTGGATTGGAAGTGGAGCAGCTGGAGCTTGAACTAGCACTCCAATATGGAATGGCAGCATTGTAAGAGGCAGCATAACTCAATGTGCCAGCCCCAAAATTTATTATTAAAACTATTTTCACATAATTAGTTTTGCTTTTTCTAAAGTGACTACTAGACATTTAAAATTATCATGTTATATACCATCAGGGCACCTTGGGGTAGACTGAGAAAGGGTCAGGCAGGAGTTTGAACCTGATACACTGCAAAGTTAGAAGGTACTGCTGAATTTGGTGGGGAGGCGATGCTTAGACTTGAGTATTCAAATACAATAATTTTGGAGGCAATTAACACATGAGACAAATATTCTGTATGTTTTTTAAGGGTTATCTGTTTCTCCCAGATATGAGGGATGCATTTGGAATACAGTAGTTTAAATCACTAATTTTACCATTAGGCTTCTTAGTAAACTATAATAAATTTAAAGAGGGCTATTCTGGT
The DNA here is from genome assembly GCF_051225735.1 of Oryctolagus cuniculus. Classification (NCBI taxonomy): domain Eukaryota; kingdom Metazoa; phylum Chordata; class Mammalia; order Lagomorpha; family Leporidae; genus Oryctolagus; species Oryctolagus cuniculus. Next base: position 169,064,414 of record NC_142868.1, on the reverse strand, counting down.
ACATTTTCTAAAAAGAATTCTAAGTTGCTGGAGTTTTGAATTTGTTTTGTATTTTTATAACGATATTTTTAAATGGTAATTGACTAGTCTGAATTCATACACACACAAAATCCAGATTCTTTTTCATCTCTGGTACATTAATATTAATAAATACTTTAAAACATTTAACATTTTAGCACCTACTTGAGTGAAAAGGGCTTGAATGATCAGAATCAAACACACTGCACACATCCGTGGTACTGGAAGCACCAGAAGCAGGAGGAGGTGTCAATGGTGTTCTGGGAGAATTTGGAGCAGATGCTGTACTTTCTGTTTCACTCTCCGGGATCCGACTATAACTAATTTTCCTTGGTTCCTGCTGCAGAGGTGTAGGATGCCTCATGGTTCCTGGTCTTGGGTTTGATGGACGAACACCAGGAGACTTAAGGGGATAGCTATATTTTTTTGGCTGTAGAGATACCAAAAGAAATACAATACTTAACACACCACAGTAGAAAGGAATTTTTTTTCTACATGTACCTGATCAAAGTTAACGAATATCTGGGAAAACCACAAATCACTAATAAGTTACATAATGACTCAGATCAAAGTGTCCAAGTTTAAGCATTAACATTCCATTTTGCTAAAGCCTTGGCTACCTACATTGTTTGGTAACACATTCCTTTAAATAACTGAGTCTGAATCCTACAAATACCAAAATATTTATAATCTTAATATTTTAAGTAGAAAAGTTTCTAAAATATAGCATATATTTCTTTAGTTTTTTCAAACAGACTATTTTGAGCAAATAGAATTTCCTGAGCAACACTTTTTGAGCACTGTACCCCGGGTGACAGTCACCATCATGAACACAGCCCCTTCCTGTGCTGTGATGCAGTGATGCCACTAGTGTCATTTGAGCTCTATACAAACGCATTCAGTTGCCCAGGCTTGCATCTGGGTGTGTGTGTTACTTCTACAGAATTTTCCTTACAGAGCAGTCATTTCTCAGTGATATCAGCATGCCGCATGAAGCAAACCAGGTATCTTTTAACCCATGTAGATCTGCTTCCTGATTGTTGACTGTCCCGGAAATAATAGATTCAGATCGGAGAGTTGATGATACTGGATATACATGGGTATTTCAAAAAGTTCACAGGAAAATGGAAAAGACAGGTTTATTTAGGTACAAAAAATTTTTGAAGTCCACGTATACATGGGGTCATCAAAAAGTTCATGAAAAAACTATGCATAGATTTCAAAATTTTTTGCCCCAAAATATACTTATCTTTTAATTCGATTTTCCATGAACTGTTTGAAGCACTCTCATATATTTGGACACTGACAAGTACTAAAAAACAATGGAAACTTTATTTTCCCAAAGAAAGTATCTCTAGCCAAACCTGGTAATTTTATTGCTAATGATTCAAGGTTAAAATTTAGAATAAATCATTACTTTCAAAAAGTAGCATTTTTAATGTAAATTTACTATAAGTGAATTAGTATAAATTTATTAAATGTCCTGCCCTTGAAATAACTCCTAAAAGTCACTTTGAGTAAAACCAAAAAGAAAAACTTAACATTTCTATTTTCATCATCTATCATATCAAGATTTTCTCCATTAATAAAAATGTTCATTTTATTTGGGACCAAATGGGATATTTCTGGGTATATTTATCTAAAGTACTTTTTGAAATTACTAAACTGTTCCATGTGACTTCCTCACCAAAAACCTTTATACAAAACTTATCTATAAAACATATATGGGTAGGGATGACACCACTAGATGTGGAAGACAACTATAAAAAGTATATAAAATAAATACGAATGCTTACAAATCTTGGGAGAGGCTTAGGGTTTCGTGGTTCTATTTCTAGGGATTTGTGGAAGAGATAGTCTGTGAATTCTTTTTCCATGCTGTTTCCCATTGGATTCAGGTTTTCAAAGAACCTCTAAAATAAATGCAAAGAATTATTAATATTAAATGTTTTACGTTTAGTGAGAGACTCATGAAAATAATTTAAGGAAACTTTTAACATTAAGAAAATTTGAATTATTTAAGCTTTATTTTCATTTTTTCTCTTCTATAAAATAAACCTTCTATTGAATAGACAGCTTATCATCAGAAATATGTGTACACAAATAATTCAACTTACTTTGATATCTGATTCTACTCGTAAACAATAAGGCTGATTTTGGTACTGTTGGATCTCGCCTGTTATTTCTGCTACTTTCCTCCTTTTGCTGAAGTTGATAAGCTCTTTTCCATGTCTTTTCAGAACCTCAGGGTTGCCCTCTTCTGTTTTTAAAATATTAGTGAGATAAATTCCTAGAAGATATAATAAAATTATTTCAAGGATAAAGAAAGAAAAGCCAGTTTTTTCCTTCTCATTAATTGGGGGGATGTTACGCTGTACCATCTCAGTCACCAAAACCAAAGAATCAAGACTTACATTTCCATATGTGAAAAGCAGTAAGCTAAGTAAATGTCAAGAAAATTTTTAATAGGTATCAAATTCTTCTGTGAAACACTTAAATTTTATAAATGGCCAAGAAAAAGGGAGACCAAGTTTAATAAAATTGATAGGTTTTTCATAAAATAATCAATTTCCATACCCCCCCCCCCAAACCATTGTTATTTGACATAAGTAACAGTTTTGTTAAATGAACCAAAAAGTAATCCCATTTCATTAATGACATTTTTTGGCAAAGGGGGAAAAATGCTAATTCAGAGTATCACATTTTCTTCTCAGCTCTTGAGGCGCTGCAAGAGGTTGCTATGATTTGCAGTTCAGAAGAAATACTGTTTGTGTAGGCTTACTCATAGAAATATGGAAGCATGTGCAAGCCTATGACACACAGGATTGCATCTAGTTTTTGAAATATTCTGGTCTTCAGCACTTCTAGACTTAGTGGTAAGCTGGTAGTTGTGATGGCTGATACTATTGTTGCATCCTACCCTATCTTCTTATCTTTTGCCTTTCCCCCGAATATTGACTATGATGATGTGCAGAGAAAAGAGGTGTGTGAATACTGAGTTCACTCACTCAATACCCAGGCACTGAATCTCTGCTGTGTGCCAAATACTGTATTTGGTATTGCAGCTACAAAGAGCAAAAAGACCATCCTGACCGCAAGGTGCCCAGAGCTTTGAGTGTGGGCCACTGCAGTACAAGTTGGTAAGTGCTATTTTAGGAGGTGTTGTATTAGTAGTAATGCATAAGATGCTATGAGAGCCCAAAGGAGGTGTTCCTCTTTGCTGGGCTGACGTGATTAGAAAACACAACACAGGCGAGGTCATGCTGAGAATCTAAGTCTCAAAAAATGAATAGAAATTTGATAGATAGAAGAGATTCCAAGCAGAGCAGAGATGTGAACGAAGGTACAGACCTGTGATGAAGCTTGGAAGGCATACTCAGAGATGGCATGTTGTCTGACATGGCTACAGCCCAGAGGCTTGGTGTACAGGGAGGAAGAGGGAGGGATGTCAGACGAGTGGACAAAGGCAAGGACTAAATGAGTGGCTCTACATGCTATTATGACAGAAGCATACTTTTAAATACTAGAGTTTTTGGCAATAGCCTTGAATAGATTAAATGACTCAAATCAGTACTGAATAAGTCATAACAACCAAATATGATTGACATCAATGCCTATTTGATTTTTAAAAGTATAGAGTTATTACTGTGCATTAGTTACTTAGCTATTTCTTAGCACCTAGGCCACTCTTGAGGATACATTCTTAAGAAAAAGTTACATGTGTTTTAGTAGGCATTGGTTTTCATTTCCCATATCTGCCAATCATTTGGCTGCTTTACTCTCCACCACTTATATCCTCCTTTACATAAGCTGCATGATCTACTAAATTTCAGTGTTCATTGTGACAAGTCCACAGGAGTATGCATATTCAGTGACAGCCAAAATCAACTTTCCAAACTGGTCACAAATTGATGGCTCACCTGTGAACAGTTGGTTTGTGGGTAGTAATACCCGGACTGGGTCAGGGAGTGCCTTTTGTTAAAGAACTTAATTTTTATCCAGGAGATAGATAGGGGATTTTAAACATCTTTGTATTCTAGAAGGATTACTCTAACTGTGCCAAATGCCAGATGGGTTGGATGGAGTTCAGATCAGTTAGCAGGCCAACAGTGGTACTGGTGAGATGATGAGGGTTGATTAGGGCCTAAGGGAATTGAGAGGCAGGGATAAATATTTAAAATGCAGACTTGCCAAGAACCAATTAATTAACTGGTTTGGGCAGAGAGTGGTGGCAGTGGGAGGAAGATCTCACTTCTTTGTACTTTGTTGATTAAATTATGCTGGCATAATGATGGACACTGACAACACAGGAGGAATAAGAGAATGCATGTCATAAATGGTAAAAGCACACCTGAAGCTGTGAAAATGCCTATAAGAGCACTTCAGGGAAGTTTCGGATACATTTTGGAAACTATTTTATAACTGATGAATAAAAGAACAAATGATCAAAGCAGTGGCATCCAAACTTTGACAATCATATACTGCATCAGTTAAAAAAAAAAAAAAAAAAGCTTAGGCACATATTCTCCTCCCTCCCCGACATATAGTATTTTTTTTTAAATGCAGAACCTATATGTATGTGTATATGAATTTTTTTTTTTGACAGGCAGAGTTAGACAGTGAGAGAGAGAGAGAGAAAGGTCTTCCTTCCATTGGTTCACTCCCCAAATGGCTGCTACAGCCGGCGCGCTGCGCTGATCCAAAGCCAGGAGCCAGGTGCTTCTCCTGGTCTCCCATGCGGGTGCAGGGCCCAAGCACTTGGTCCATCCTCCACTGCCTTCCTAGGCCACAGCAGAGAGCTGGACTGGAAGAGGCACACCGGGACAGAATCCGGTGCCCCAACCGGGACTAGAACCCGGAGTGCCGACACCACAGGCAGAGGATTAGCCTAGTGAGCTGCGGTGCCAGCCTGTGTATATGAATATTATATACTAGCAAAGCTAAATTTTTTTCTTTTTAAATAAAAAGGTTACTTTCTCAACACTCAGTCCTAGGTCTGGATATTTTTTAAATGAATAAAAGAGCATATTATTCATTAACAGATGGAAGGGCATTTGAAGAATTAGACTAGGGTGTGGGAGACATATAGTCTCTTCCCTTTCTCTTCCCCTTTCCAGATTTATTCATTTGAAAGGCACAGTAACACCGAGAGACAGAGACAGATCTTCCATCTACTGGTTCACTTCCCATAACAGCCAGGTCTGGGACTGGCCAAAGCCAAGAGCCAAGAACTCCATCCTGTTCATGGGTGGCAGAGGGGCCCAAGTACTTGGGCCATCATCCACTGCTTTCCCAGGAACGTTAGCAGGGAGCTGCACTAGAAACCGAGCAGCCGAGACTTGAACTGGTGATCTGAAATGGATGCTAGCGTCACAAGCAGTGGCTTAACCGGCTATGCCACAAAGCCCACCCCAATATAATCAATTCTGATACAAAGCAAAAGTGGAGATGAAGAAAATTTATGAAGACCAGAAGGAGTACACAGATCAGAGCTGCATAAAAGGAAAGGGAAAGCCGATGGTACAAACTTGGATGTTTGTACACCTATGAGAAATTGGGTGAGGTATGTCCTATTTACAGAATGTTAATTTGCCCACATATTCATTTTTCCTTTGAGTAGAACATTTTAATGTATAGTGAAAATCTGAGATATCGACCAGAATTCTGGCAGAGCTCTGGAAAGAGAAATTGCCCTACATTTTCCCCTACAAATGGTGGCAGTATAGCAAAAGACTTCTGTAAGAATTCTGGTGGGGCTGGCGCTGTGGGATAGTGGGTTTGGCTGCCCTGCAGCGCCAACATCCCATATGGGTGCTGAGTCCAGTCCCGGCTGCTCCACTTCCAATCCAGTTCCCTACTGATATGCCTGAGAAGGCAGTGGAGGATGGCCTGGGTACTTAGGCCCTGTCACCCACATGGGGGACCCAGATGAAGCTCCTGGGTCCTGGCTTTGGCCTGGCCCAGCCCTGGGTGTTGCGGCCATTTGGGGAGTGAAATGACAGATGGGGGCGCTCTCCTCTCTCTTTTGTCTCTCCATCTCTCTGTAATTCTTTCAAATAAATAAATAAACTTTTGAAAACAACAACAACAAAAGAATTCTAGTAAGATAATAGAAGAAGTAAAAGTGTCAGCTATTACTTCTGACTTTCCTCCCAGAGAAGAGGGGAAAAACAGTATCCAGAATTAAAGACAGGAATCTGGAAGGAGTTTCGATAAACTACCCTGTAGACGTGAAGCAGCAATAACATTTGGCTCTAACATACTGTGTTAGAAAGACAAAAGCAGCCTAATTGTAGATACGGAGAAGCTTTAGTTTGAGAACAGTAAACATTTTCCTAGAATAGCTGAGCTGACCAGGAACAGTTTTAGATACACCACCTTCTAAGAACAGAGTCTTCTTAACCAGGAAGATGAGCAGAAAGGATAGGGCGGTTGGCAGGTGTGCTATCTGTGTACCTATCAAAATATCTGTACATGTTTATATTCAGTCACTAAATCACTCAGCTTACCTGTAAAACATCTTAATGGAGTCCCACTGCAAATACAGGTCTGAAAGTTTTTTCACTAAACAACATTATGAAATATTAGTTATGTTAATTTGAGACAGAGAGAACTTTTGAAAGGTCAGTTTGTATGACTGAAAACCTACCCATCCATCAGGGAGATGGGGTCAAATAGTATGGGGTCTACCAGTGAGTACAATGAATGGGTTCTGAGGGTTTTTTTCATCTCTGTGTACCAGAGAGCATAGAATATCATGAGCGGCAGAAATACAAGCCCATTTACGTACAAGAATTTCTCACTTGTCTAAGCACCATAGTTCCTGGTACTTAGTAGGTACTCAAAAAATGTCGACATACTGGTTAACCCAAACATTGGCCTTACCTACCCAGATCCTTTCTAGTTCCCTTGTAAGGGATACTTCAATAACTTCATGGAAAACGGAATTAAAAGATAAGTTTATTTTACTGCAAAAAAAAAAAAAAAAAAAAAAAACTTTTGAAGTCTATGCATACAAGGCATCTTCAAAAAATTCATAAAAATGTGTATTATGAAAAAACTATGAATGGATTTCAAAATTCTTTTACATCAAAATAAACTTATCTTTTAATTCCTTTTTTTTTTTTTTAAGATATGCGTATTTATTTGAAAAGCAAAGTCACAGAGAGGGTGAGGGCGAGGCAGAGGCAGAGGCAGAGAGAGAGAGAAATAGAGAGACAGAGACAGAGAGAAGTCTTCCATTCACTGGTTTACTCTCCAAATGGCTTCAACTGCTAGAGCTGGGCTAGTCCAAAGTTAGGAACCAGGATCCTCACCTGGGTCTCCCACATGGGAGCAGAGGTCCAAGCACCTGAACCATCTTTCCAGGCAAATTAGCAGAGCGCTGGATTGGAAGTGGAGTAGCCAGGTATCAAACCGGCACCCATATAGGATGCTGGTGCTATAGCCCAGGGCTTTAACCTGGTATGCCACAGCACCAGCCCCCAGCAGGGGCCAGCACTGTGGCATAGTGGGTAAAACTGCAGCCTGCAGTGCTGGCATCCCATATGGGTGCCAGTTCGAATCCCGGCTGCTCCACTTCTGATCCAGCTCTCTGTTACGGCCTGGGAAAGCAGTGGAAGATGGCCCAAGTCCTTGGGCCCCTGCGCCTGCATGGGAGACCTGGAGGAAGCTCCTGGCTTCTGGCTTTGGATCGGTGCAGCTCCAGCCACTGTGGCCAATTGGGGAATGAACCAGCAGATGGAAGACCTCTTTGCCTCTCCTCTCCCTGTGTAACTCTTTCAAGTAAATAAATAAATCTTTAGGGGAAAAAAAAAGAGTAAATGCATAGGTCTTAATGTTTTATTAGGAAAAAAACATAAATGAGCCTAATTTTTTTTTCTTATCAAGAATTTAGAGAGGGCAGCTGGCACTGTGGCACAGCAAGTTAAGCTGCCATCTGTGATGCCAGCAGCCCATAAGCACTGGTTGAGTCCAAGTTCACTTCTGATCGTGCTCCCTGCTAACACACCTGCGAATGCAGTAGAAGAAGGCCTAATAACTTGGGCTCCTGCCACCCATGTGGAAGACCTGTATAGAGTTCCAGGCTCCTGGCTTCATCCTGGCCCAGCCCCGGCTGTTTCCACCATTTGGGGAGTAAACCAGTGGATGGATGATTGATTGATTGATCGATCGATTGATCTCGCTCTCTCTCTCTCTCTAACTCTTTAAAGAAAATTTTTTTAGGGAAGAAAATGTCCTCAAGAAAACAGCAGAAATTAATTATGACAAAATAGAAATGGGAAAGAAAAGTTGTAAAGAGGATCAATTAAAAACACTTTTGTAAATATAGCTGAATGCAAATAATGAAACAGTTCAATAACAAGACAGTTTCATAACATGATAAAAAAATCTGATCAAGAAAGTTGTATAATTATACTTTTCCATGCTGAAACTGAGTTTAAAACAGACCTGCATGTTTGCCGCTGTTTTTAACCTTTGTTTAGGAAATTATGACTAATTCCTAAAAGCATAACTCAGAAGAAACACTGTCTCATTATTTGTTGGCATGATTAAATATTTAGAAAACACAAGGAAATTAAAACTTGTTACAATTAACTGTATTAACACTATTTACAACCAAAAATGCCCAGGAAAAATAATGAGAAATGCTAAATATCATCAAGTTTTCATACCAAAATAATTGATAGATTGTTACAATTGTATTTGGGACACCTTCCTCCCTTTCACCAAATTATAAAGTTCATTTGGAAAACAGACAAAAGTGGGAACAAAAATACTGAAGAAACACCAAAGAATTAACTTTTATAAATGAAAATGCTTTATAAAGCAGAGTTTCTCTGCCTTGGCACTACTGATATTTTGGACTGGGAATTTCTTCATTGTGAGGGACTGTATTGTGCACTGAAGGATTTTAGCAACATCTACTAGATGCTTGCAGCACCATCGCAGCAGGAACAATTGAAAAAAAAAAATGCCTCCAGAGGATGCTAAATTTTCTTGGGGAGAGGGGAAAAGAGTTAGCCCCAACTGAGAATTACTAATTACAAGATGACAATAATTAAAATTATGGCACTGGTTTAAGAAATCAGTGGGATATAATTTGTATTAAAGAACAAGGCCCCATATATGTAAGAATTATTTTAATGAACCTGGGCCTACAAACAGTTTGTTGGAAAAGAAATTTGAGTATTTCATATGATATCTAAGAGACTTCAGTTTGATTAAAGTTAAATATAATTCTGAAAACCAAATCATAAAAAAGCTAGAAGAAAATATGATTGGATATTAAATTACTAGATTAGATGAACTTTCTAAGGTTGGAAACAAAAGAAAATATAATGGTAAAAATGGACAGTTTAAACATATAAACTGAAAAGGCAGATTGTTAAAACTATGGACATAGACAAGAAGGAATGCAAGTATATAAAAAATGTCTACAGGGATCAAAGAAAGGATATTATTACAACAAATAGGTAGTAGTTTTTACCTATAAAAACAATAAACATTTTATAAAAATAGGTACTCAAAGTTGAAAATACTGGGATGAAATCTGTTTTTGTTATACCCTCATGATGATAGATAGCACCAAGGAGCATAAGCCTGAGGCAAGCATTGGACACCGCCATTAGGATGCCACTTGGGATGCCCCCAGCCCACAGAGTGCCTGGGTTCAAGTTCCAGCTTCACCCCCTATTCCGGCTTCCTGCACACCACCTTGGGAGATAGCAAGTGAAAACTCAGGTAGTTGGGTCCCTGACACTCACATAGGAGACTAGACTGTGTTTGGGGAATGAACTAGTGGACAGGAGAGTTCTCCTTCTCTCTCTTTCAGTCTTTCTTTGTGTCTCCCTGACTTTCAAATAAAATAAAAATAAATTTAAAAGTTTAAAAACAGGTATAAACCTTTCAGAAAACAAGCTGACAATATGTATCAAGAGTTAAAAAAAACTGATACCTTTTTACCTATGTAATTCCTCTTCTGGTTATCTGTCTCAAGGTGTTACTCTCAAATATAGGAAAAAGGTATAAATGAAGATATTAATAATAACATTATTTAGGAAAGCAAAAAAGCTGGAAATAAGGTGTCCATTCACAGCATAATGGTTAATACACTGTCATATTCTTTTTTTTTTTTTTTGACAGGCAGAGTGGACAGTGAGAGAGAGAGAGACAGAGAGAAAGGTCTTCCTTTGCCATTGGTTCACCCTCCAATGGCCGCCGCGGCCGGCGCGCCAGCAGAGAGCTGGCCTGGAAGAGGGGCAACCGGGACAGAATCCGGCACCCCGACCGGGACTAGAACCCGGTGTGCCGGCGCCGCAAGGCGGAGGATTAGCCTAGTGAGCCGCGGCGCCGGCCCACTGTCATATTCTTATGGAATATTATGTAGCCACTTTAAATTATTAACATGAAGATTATTTGCTAAAAAATAAAAATATACTTAGGTATGATAAATGAAAGAAGTAAACCATAAAATGTACATGTTATACAATTACAATTATATACAATGTATACAAAGCAAAAATATTAGAAGTGAATATAAAAGTGGTTGACTATAAAATCTAAACAAAAAAAGTGACAAAATAGGTCTTAAATGGAAAAAATATCAGAATATAGCATTGTTCTATGAAGTATAACTTAGAATCATATATATAAAACTAGATATAAAGGAGGAAAAGGCTACAAGCAAATACACCACAGGCTAAAAAGACTAAACACAAGAGAAACAATGGAGATCATCATTTCTATAAGCAATCAGAGGAAGGATCACCAAAACATATGCACACGCAGAGAAAAGCCAGTGTTAAGGAGATACTGAAGGAAGGAAATATAAGGAATAAATGATGGAAGACAGAGGAACCTACAGAAGAGGATAAGAATCAGATGGTAGATTTAATCTTAAAAGGAAGAAGAAGGTACTTCCCTCCCCTGATGTAGAGGGGAATCCAAAGAGTGGGTGAAGAGAATGAAATTTTGACATGCTGCAGGTGTAAATCCAAAGGCATATACACAACAATTTTTAGCCGTCTACAGTTTAGCTGTCTAAACTGTCTACAAAGAAGATAAGTTTGGTCATGCTTCTGTAGAGTTTCTGGTTTATTAAAATTCAATTTAAGTGTTTTTTATGAATATAAAAACTTAAGTATTATATAACATCTTATGGCTGCTCAAGATGAGCATGGAAAGTGAAATGCACACACAGGTAGATTACTCCTTATCTGAAATGCATACAGCCAGAAATGTTTCAGCCTTGGAGTATTTGCATATTACTAACAAGATATACTAGGGATATGACCCATGTCTAAACCTGAAAGTCATTTATGATTCATGTATATCTTATATGCATAGCCTGAGATAATTCATACAGTGTTTTTAGTATGCTTGGATTTTGACTGCAATATTCACATGAGGTTAGATGCAGAATTTCCCACCTGTGACATCATCTCAGAAAGTTTCAGATTTTGGAACATTTTGCTTTTTCAGAATAGAGATCTTCAACCTGCATCTTTAAAAGTCCTAATTGAAAAAAATTCTGAGGGGATTCAGGTGCTAAAATATGTGTTAAATCAGTTTTACCTACTGGTATATTATGCATGCTTATACTCATTTATAAAATAAGTGTCTTATTTTATCCCAAATACAATTAAAAATTTAGGAAGAAATACTTACCAAAGAAAGGCACACATGGTGGATTAATAGACCTGAGTTTTGCCAAATATTTCTTATAGTGATCTTCACTCAGTTCATGAGCTTCCTCTAAAATTTTCTTTTGGCGACTTGGTATTTGCTACAAGGAAAGAAAATGTTTAGGAGTCATAAGCTTGCAATCACAGCTCTTGCTAAAAATTGCCAGGCTAACAATAAGGCCCAAACACAAGAGTATTAGTTTGATTCTAAGACTGTAATATTGTTTCAAAGAAACTATTTTCATAGGCCCTAGTAAAAACTTAAAGGGATGTATATGTGTGTGTGTGTGTGTGTGTGTGTGTGAGAGAGAGAGAGAGATCTAGTTTATTTTGCTAGTCTTCACACAGTTATGAGTATTTAATATTTTACATTAAAAATTAAATGTACTGCTTTTCCTTCTTATAAAAAGCCAGAACTTTTAATGAAAATGCCTAACTTTAAAAGAACAATCAATTCATTATAAAATTCTGATTTTTATAACAGAGAATGGAAGTTCATGTGAAAAAAAAAGATAATCAACCCTACCTCAAATGTGTGGTCTAGTCTGTAAACAGGTGATGAGTTCATAGCACTGACAACCTCAAGGACACCATTGAAGTTGTTCAGCTCTTGAAAAACTTGCAGAATTTCAATTATTCGACTCACCACAGCTACTCTTTCTTCTAAATTTTCAGTTTCTACAATACATCTGGGAATCAAAGACAGAAAAAAAAAAGAATTAAAAATTTTAGTTTTTCCAACAAAGCTATGGTTTAAAGGACTTAGTAAACGATGTAGATTGGTGGTAGGAGAGGTGGCTATAGTGTAACTACAGAGAAGACACGCTCAGAGTGACTGACACATGGAGCCTGGAAGATGTTTATCTTCCAGTTTCTCCAGTGAAGCATTCTGCTCTCTCTGGTTCTCTAGACTGGTACACTTACCCAATCATTTTCCTATTATATTGGGCACATCATCTTATCATCATTAGAACTACTTTATGAGACTCACCTTTTCTGTTTTGTGTTTTGGATTGACTGTGAGAAATGAGGGAATCCAGCCCTTTATTTTGTAATACAGAAGGCATACCAGGGCCCCAACCCCACTTCCCACCCTGCAGTTTTTAAATGTTTACCACTCTAGGAGACCCAGCAATCCCCTTCATGACCTTTTGAAGACCACTGAACTGGAAAATTATACCCTTTCTTCTCTTAGAAAGGTTGACAGCATTACTTACAGAATTCATTTTATATAGATAGCAAGAATTATACTAAAATTTTCACTAAACTGACTATTTTCCTTGCTTCAATTTCACTGCTAAACATCTTCAGAATGCCTTTTGGTGATGAGATTCATCTTACTGAATGTATTTAGGTCTTTGTATTCAAATGTGTTCTAGTGGATTTTATTCTAGAATTCAAGAATTTTGTTGCATCCAATTCTTCACTGAATTGAGGGTTTTAATTTCTTTCTTTGGCATAGAGAAATAATTGGGTATATTGCTAGGAACAGCTCTTAAGGTTATAATGAAGTCAGTTGAAGTACCACAATTATAAATAAAACATTACTTAGAAAATGATGAATGGGTGAAAACAAAAGCACTTTATATTTAATTATCAAGAATCCTTGGTATTTACGTATTTATATCCTGAGTGCCTATATATAATATACACTAGTGAGTAGCTAAAAGGAAGTGTGCTATGTTTAACAGAAAAGTCCTTAGAAAGTATTTACTATTTCTGGTATTTAAAGAATTTTTATTGATTGATTACTTATCAATAAAAGAAAAATGTTTTAAACTTGGTTATCAATATTAAATGGCTTATAATCTAAAAAATGAGGATATAAATGAAAATATTAAATCTTTAATAAAATATAAGCTTACAAATTACATTGCCCTCAGATGAACCTGTCTTAACACTAGGAACACTATACCTAAAACCGTCAAAATATACATAGCTTATTATCAAATTAAACATATGTGCATCTTTTAAGCATTTTAGATGTCTACAAATTTATCATATTCCAGCTAACTGGTTAGCTGGACAATTAAAAACATGTTACACAAGTATAACTCATTTGCATCCTTTACTTAAATATTTGAGTTGTCATCAATTGGGTGTAAAAACTAAGATCACTCATAGAGCTTTGATTAGAGTGTGTATGGCTAACACCCGCTATGGAAATGCCTAAGAATCTATCCCACTAAGTAAGGTGGGAGATGGCCTGCAACTAAATAACCTATGAAAAAATTGCACAGAACTGAGAAGAGACTGTGTGTCTCACCAGTTATGTTCCTCTTCTCAGATGTACATAATTATTATAGTGGGAAAGGGCTTCTGCATCTGAAGTATACAGAGATATCAGGAAGCAACATTGGGGGAGAAATTCTAAATTTAACTTTTTAGAGGCATATTATGTTGAATAATACAAATGGAGGGAGATCAAACTTTCAGATAATTTGGAATGCTTATTTCTCTTTAGGAACCTAGCCCAAGTTCCAATTATTCCCTATGTCACTGGTTGCTTGTTGCTATAATCTCAATATGATTTATAGAAATCTCATTTTACCTTTACAAAATATTAGCCAAGTAATTATATTGCTTTAACTCAGAAGAACTATGGCCAACACACAAAACTCTAATTGCTTGCCCCAACTATAAAATAGCATTGAGATTCTGGACATCGACACGATGGTAGGAGGAGCTCCACTGACCCACTCCCTACTGAAACTGGGGAAGTTATTTTGAAAAACCCAAACAAACCATAACACTTAGAAGTCTCTGGAAATGGCATCTCTTCAAGAATATCTACAAAAAGAGTCTCTAAGAGAAGGGAAAGTCTGTGGTATTTGAAGCAAATGTGCTCCCTCTCTTCCCCATCTTCCCTGGACATCTGCTACAGACTACCGCAGCCAAGAACACTTAGCTCTGAGCTGGAACACTTGCCTCCCTGCAGAGGGGAACTCCAGCACTTCCCATCCTGTCCATAGCTGCCTGCTGCCGAGACTGGGTCCTAACTGAGCACAGTTAAGAAGTGGGGACTCCCTTTGCTTGCCAACTCTCTTTATGGAATGGAGACTACTCTGGGTGTGGTGCACTGAGAATACTGAGAAAATAGCCCCTCCTCTGAGTGCCCAAGACAGTAGTTTCATGGCACAAAGGTGAGTAAGAGGACTTCAGGTGCTTAAGGAACTGCCTGTCCCTAAACCCCCTCAAGCCCTGCTCCAGGCTGCTAAGCTAGCACAGATCTCTTAGAGCAAGATCGTGGCTCAGAGAAGCTTGCCAATGTCCCAGGCCCCAGAGCCCTATTTCAAATAGGTAGCTCCTAAAATGTGTTATCATTTGCAGCAAGTGTGAAGATTAAACTTAAGAGTGCTCAAAAGAAGAGTGGAGTTTGTGGTGAAAGGCATTTGGGAGGAGATTCATACATATAATGAAATACAAATAGAATCTAGACTGCAGGTCCACCAGTTTGTAGGAGACCCAGGAAACAAGAGAGCTGAGAGGGGTCCTCCTAGGGACAAAACAAATATCAAACAGTGGCCTCAGAAACCAATTTGATTAGTTTAGCAGAGCATTTTATGCTGCCAGGGAATTGTTGAAAACAACAGGACAATCAGCTGCCAACTAGTGGAGTTTGGGTGTGTGTGGTTAGGGAAGAAGTCAAATGAGCCCCACTGATACCACTGCCTTCCCAGGATGACTGTGGAGATATTCAAATCTAATCCTCTGCGGGTCTCATCCCGACCCAACAGTGTGTGTGTGTGGTGTGTGTGTGTGTGTGTGGTGTGTGTGTGTGTGTCTTTCTCTAAGAATAGGCTTCACTACAATAACCCTGCTAGACATTGGACAAATTAGCAAGTAACAGTAACAAGCCCTGGAAAGGCCAGGAGTCAGGGAGGATAACAGTACTCAGGGTTGCTACAATATATTATCTACATGTCAAGTTTCCAACAAGAAATTACGAGGCATGTAAAGAAATGGAGAAGTATGGGAAAGCCTATATATTGGGAAAAGAGCAGGGAACTGAAACTGTCTGTGACCAGATATCACATTTAACAGAAAAAGATTCCAAAATAGCCATTATAAATATGTTCACAGAACAAAGGAAAGCATCATAAAGAAGTAAAGGGAGGTATCATAACAATGTACAGTAAGGAGAATCTCACTGAAGAGATATAAGCTATAAAAAGATAATTCTGGAACTGAAAAACACAATAACTGAAATAAAAAACTTGCTGTGGAGGTTCCATAGTCAATTTGAACAGAAGAAAAATTAGTTGACTTGAAGATACAGCTGTTAAAAAATGAAGGTAAAATAGATTTTCCCAGATAAAACAAAAACAACATTTGTTGTTAGATAACCTGTTAAACAAGAAATATTAAAACAAGTTCTTCAGGCTGAAAGCAAGTGGTCCCAGATGATATTCTGAATCTCTACACCAGTAGAGGTAATTATGTAATTATAAAAACTATTACATACAGGTTTTCTCTTTTTAATCGATTTAAATACTAACTGTATAAAATAATGGGTATAGATGTATGATTGGGTCTATAATACAGAGGTGTGTAAGAGGAGAGTTGTAATAGGCTAAAAGGAGGACAGCAAATGGTAAAACAATAATTACAATAATGTACTGTTGGATTCCCATCACTAATTAGGCTTATTGTGTATTACAACATCACAAAAAGAGGAAAAAGGAAATAGAGCTATAAAGGAATTAAAATATTCCTATGTATCATTGGAATTAAGCGACTATAAATGTGAAGATGATTCTAATAAGATAGATATGGCAAGCCCTAAGTCAACTACTAGAAAATTTCAAAAGAAAAAATATTAGTGAAATTAAATAGTGCATTAGAAAAATATTCACTAAATGTGAAAGAAAGGAGGAATAGAGGAACAAAAGGATATGACACTTATAGAAATAAAACTGCACTGAAATGCAGCTATATTTTAGGAATGTCAGGAATACTTACTTTTCAAACCACAAAGTGAGATTAGTGGTGTGTCGGATCATTTTCAGAAGATTAGGAGAATTAATTTCTTTGTCTTCTTTTGTCCACACACTTCCAACTAATTCTGATGGCTGCACAGCTCTAAAATAATCAATACATAAATGCTATATACTTTATAAATGCTAATAACTTTCCCTCTAATGAAGATACTTTATTAAATAAATGAGATAAATTAAAACTACACTCCTACCAAAACTTTTCTCTTACACAAGAGAAAGGCCTATGAGAACAAGATAGAACCAAAAATTTATTATGCATCTTTCTCTCTGGATTTTTAAAAAACATTTTGCTCTGGGCAAGTGTGAGATTTTCCCATATCTGTCCCAGCGCTAACAAATATTACTCATTGATCCAAAAGAGCCTCCTCTTTCTCTGGCGGGTGGGGGCACTGGGAAATAAATAAAATAGATTCCAAGACCATAACTTTGGGAATATTATGTTCTTTGGGTGAAGGTGATCCATAAATACAGTTTCTTTTCTCATTTATTTAAAAATAAATGATTTTCTAAGTAGTCTCCATTTAAAGTCTGATAGACATTTTTGAGATGATAGTTGTCTCAATGTAGAATAAGCTACAAGAGGCTACAACTAGCCATGACTTAAAATTATAACAACAGCAATAGTTACCAATGATTAAGTTTTAATTTTATGCTAGGCAGTGTGCTAAGCATCATAGATACATTGATCACCTTAAGTCTTAAAACAGCTACAGAGGTGCTATTCATTGGCTTCTTCTTGAGGTAACTAAGGGGTAGAAGGATAAAAGTTAAAAATGAGGTTAGAGGGCTGGTGCCGGGTTCTAGTCCCAGTTGCTCCTCTTCCAGTCCAGCTCTCTGCTGTGGCCCGGGAAGGCAGTGGAGGATGGCCCAAGTGCTTGGGCGCCTGCACCCGCATGGGAGACCAGGAGGAAGCACCTGGCTCCTGGCTTTGGATCGGCGCAGCACCGGCCATAGCGGCCATTTGGGGAGTGAACCAATGGAAGGAAGACCTTTCTCTCTTTCTCTCTCACTGTCTATAACTCTACCTGTCAAATAAAAAATAAAAACAAAAAAAGGAGGTTAGAGTTGCCCAAGGATACCAAGGTAGCAATTGGTAATGCCAAGATTTGAACCTAGCTTCACCCACTAAGGCTGACTACAGAAAAAGAGAAAGTATAAATTCAGACAGAGCAAGAGGGGCCAAGGGAGTGAAAGAGGGAGTACCTGCCAGGCCCTACCACCTGACATTATATGTCCTATCTTATTCATGTCTTGTGATAACCCAATAAGGCGGAAACCAGTATGCCATTCTAAAAAATGATACTTTTAAAATGGTATTTCAGTTTGAATGTCAAATTACATACCGGTATAGATCTGATTCCAGTAAAGTGAGTTGTCGAGCAATTTCAATTGGGTGTAAGGTGAGCAGGTCAAAAGTCTCGATGTGCCCGGGTCTGCTTATATGCCACTCAACTGCGGGAGGTGAGCTCTGAAATGTAATATTATGACCTGGTCCATTGTCTCTTGCAATTTTTTTCCTTTGAATTATCTTAGTGATAGATTCAACCCATTTTTTCATTGCTTTACCTGAAATACATTATATTTTAAATAATATTTAAATACTCTTCAATATTTAAAAAATGGCTTAAAATCACATAAGTAATAATCTGAATCTTTTTGCTATAAAAAGTTCCAATGAACAAATAAAAACTGTACATTCCCCTTCATGCTTTCCTGGCACCCCCTATCCCAATCTCACTTTTTAAACATGGGTATACATTTTTCCAGATCCTTTCTAAATAACATTAGAAAGTAACTTATTTGTAGAAATTTTTCATCTCTATTGTTCTTTCAGTTCAAAATATTAGTTTATTATTTTCCCTTAAAAATGTGCATTCTACACAAATCACAAGATATATAAGGATAGCTCATATACACTATTGATCTAGTTAGCATTGCATTTTTATAAACTAAACAATGCTGGAGAATGGATTCCTTATTTTAGTGTGATTTTTCATATGGCAATTTTGTACTCTAGAGGAAAGTATTTCATTTAACCTGCTATTTTCTGATTCTTATTTAGAGTATATCATGGAAATAAAATAACTTTGGGACATCCTTACAGTCATATATCCATAGAATCTTTAAAACTAGACAAGAAACCCTTGAGATGATCAAACCTAGCTCCTTATGTTTCTGCTAAGGAAACTGAAGTCTAAACCAGCACAGTCACTTTATCTGGCTAGTGGTGGTGTTAGAAGTAGACTCTCAGTTTAAAATGTTCTGCTGCCTCTGCTTCTCCTTGTTCACTTAACTGTGGCCCACTCAGCCTCCATTAGCAGTGTTATAGTGGCCAACAGTTCTTAAATGTCTTTGGGTACACATACTTATAAATAAGTGACTTAGTTTAAATTGTGACATCTTCTAAGCAATTCTAAAATGCTAAATGGAAATATTTTGTGTCAACAGACTGACTGATTACTGAGCAACTTGTAGGTTTGAATGTCATTTCATGAAAATTTTTAATTTTTTCAAATGGTTGTGCTGGCACTATTACAAATACCTCAACACTGAGCAATAATTACATCAATTGGTAGTAACCATAATGGTTCTTTCATTTCATAGAAAATAAGGCACTTTAAAAAAATCATACCTCTTACTGTTCCAATAAATTCCTCCATTCGCTGCAAAAGGTCTGCATCTCTTTCAAAATCATAGAAGTGGTGTTCTACCCAGTGCCGACATACATTTAATACTCTATGGTATTAACACAGAATTGAATTACAGGCAAACTCAAACATAAAAGTTTATCACAATGAGTGGTACAAATAAGAACAGAGCAACTCTTATCAAGTTAAATAATCTTATCAGTGGCTTAACACTTTAAACATTCTACGTTAATTAAGACTCACACATGATTTCTGATGATTCCCCTTAACTCACTCATGTCATTTGTTACCTCCTCCTTGCTTGGGAAAGGTCTTCACAGACTTCAACTTACCGCAGCTGTACAGGCTGTATATATTCTTTTCTAAACCTTTTTAGTTCTGCGCTCAGAGGTTGATCTCCATTCTCTATAGCTATGCGATCAGCTTCTGTTGGCTCAGGTTCTGGAATTTCAAACCTAATATAAAATAGAACAAGTTGATGAAAATACTAATTGCACCAAATTGTATAAATAGTGATCCACAAACCTTTGCACTAGGCAGCACAATCAAGAGAATACTGGAAAAAATTACTAAGGATATACACATTAGTGAAAACAAGTGAGCCTTCTGTAATGTAAAGGCTAACAATATTACTTTAAATTTCAGAAAAAGATATTAGTACTTGCTAACAGATAAGACTAACTAGAAACATAATCAAGAATATATGTAAAATCTAATAAATGTGACTATGAAGTTATAGAACTGATATTCTTTTCTGATTTGTAAGGTTACTCTAAATCAGCTGACAATAATTTTTAAGGGTAATGCTCAAAAAGTTCACTGCTCTTTGAAACACTTTTCTTCATTACAGTATTTATTAATCAACAAGCTCCATTTTACTCAACATGTGATACATCTGGAAACTTCTAACACATCTGAATCATCAAAAACTTGAATCTTCAGAGTTGAATTTATACACTTCTATATAGTTCTTTAACTTGACATTCCAAATACTGAGTTTCCATATTTAAAAAATAGTATTTTATGTTTAAATAATCAAAGCTAACACTATGATTATATTTTAAAATTGCTCATGATCTGCAATTTAAAGCTCATCTACCATATTCCTGAGAAACATATAAAATCTTAGCTCAATCTCTTTCAAAAAATAAAGATTAAACATTTTTAAGTTGTCAGACCTTTCTATTATAAGACTCAGTAGTTCTTGAGGTTTGCAAAAGGATCTGTATGTTGTAAGAAATGTCCGAACAAAATTGGGATCTAAGAAGAAAAAGGAAAAATATCTTATTAAATTCTTTAATTCAGAATGAATAAAGCTATTATTCACATTTCCAAAAGATCAAATAATCAATTTTAAAATCCAAAATTGTTTTAACACATAGAAAGAATGCCTTGGACTTTGTAAGGCACTGTTAGCTTTAGTGCTTCCTAAATTAGTGGCAAAAACATTCATATTGAAATACTGTATCAGCTATGACTTGCCCTCTGTACACTCTGACCAACTGGTCTTAAACTCATCACTGGTCAGAGAATGTGCAAAGAAGAAAGGCAAAGGCAGAGCATGGAGCCCGGCTCCCCCCGCTACAAGAACTGCAGAGCATCACCAGTAATCTCCCTGGTAGACAAAGGCCAAGCAATCCGCCATTACTTTTCCTAACATCCAGATTAGTTATCCAGACTTCTTTAAATCATGTTAACAAGAGAACACAAGTAGAAATCAGTGATAAAGTAACAGATTAAGTTAACCATATTTCTAAATTATTTTATTGGCTAGAGGCCTTACTTAGAACTGCTAAAAAAAAAAAAAAAAGGCTTATCTATAAGCCTCTCAAACTATTACTGCTAGAATATGTTGTTTTGTCCACTTCCCAACCTCGCATTCCTTTTAAATATCAGGTGGTCACAATCAGAGTTTAATCCCAAGAGCAGAAAGTCTCCAGTCCCTTACGTGAAAGGATACACTTTGCATTCACATTTTCATGAAGTTGAAACAAGAGGCATACTGAGTGTGATAAATTCTCCAGGCTTGCCTGCCTCCCTCCTCTCCTAACAGTATTCTCCTCTAATTGTGGAGAAGGGCTGCTGTCATCAACACAAGAGACTTGTGCATAAAGAGGGGGAAACATTTCTTCCCAGGAAACAAAACACCACTCACTTCTATAACTGAATTTCATCAAGGTCTGCATTTAATTTTAAGAGAAAAAAATTCATTTGCTTGTGTCTTCTGGAAGCAGTTTTTTTTTTCCTGTTTACATTATGGACTAGTAAACTCTAATGATATCTCATTGAGGGTAGTGAACACCTTTATTTTTGCTAGGCTAAACACTTTGAATCAAAATATTTTAAAAGATATGCATTGTCTTTTATTAGCACGGACTTAGCAAAATCAGAATGTATTTGGAAAATTTCTATTTAGATTGATTCTAAATATTTTAGCTTCAAAATATTTCTGATATATCAACTTTTCTACTAAAAGGCAAACTCATGGATTTATCACAAAACAAAAATCTTGGGGTCAGCACTGTGGCACAACAGGTTAAGTTGCTGCCTGCAAAGCTAGCATCCCACATGAGGGCTGGTTTTTGTCCTGGCTACTCCACTTTCAGTCCAGCTCCCTGCTTATGTGCCTGGGAAAGCAACAGAGGATGGCCCAAGTACTTGGACCCCTGCCATCCCCACAAGAAACCCAGATGGAATTCCACGCTCCTGGCTTCAGCCTGGCTCAGCCCTTGCCATTGCTGCCATTTCGGGAGTGACCCAGTGGATGAAGATCACTTCCTCTTTCCCTTTCCCTTTTCCTCTCTGTGTTAACTCTGCCTTTCAAAAACTCAGTCAATCAATCTCAAAAAACAAAACAAAACAAAAAACCTCTTTCCAATCTGTTGGTATTTGTTGTTACCAAGATAATGAACTAGGGGCAGGTGTTTGGCGTAGCAGTTAAGATGCCAGTTGGGACAACGCATCCCATGTTGGAGTACCTGGGTTTGAATCCTGGCTCTGCTCCCAATTCTAGCTTCCTGTTAATGTGTAACCTGAGAGGCAGCAGGTGATGAACCAAGTAAGTGGTCTCTGCCACCCATGTGGGAGACCTGGATTGAGTTTCCCAGCTTCTGACTTTGGCCTACCCCAGCCCCAGCCATTGCAGGCAACTGGGGAATAAACCAGCTCTCTCTGCCTCTCAAATAAATACATAAATAATTTTTAAAAGATAATGAGCTGATTTAAATATCAGACAACCCTGAATTTAAAAATATTACTTTTTTAAAGTTAAAAATATACAGAATAAAAATACATTGGTTTTATAGTTTTTTCAATTCTGTTTGTTTTAATCTACTTGAAAGGCAGAGTGACAGATAAGATGGAGATCTTCCATCCAATGGCTAGGCTGACACCAGGAGTCAGGACCTCCATCTGGGTCTCCCACATGGGTGACAGGGCCCAGGCACTTAAGTCATCATCAACTTCCCAGGATACATTAGCAGGAAGCTGGATTGGAAGCAGAGTATCCAGGTCTTGAATCAGCAATTCAATATGGGACTCAGACACCCATAAGAGACACCCACTGAGCCACCAAGCCTACCCCCTAGCTTTATTCTTTCTGAAGCTAAAGTGGGTTACTGATAAAAGTAATTTAAATACATTTAATCCTTTAATAATTTCCTCTCTGTTGGTATTTTATTGTTTGTCTTCAGTTACAGAGATCCTCAAAAGTTAAAGACTAATGTTTCATCCAGAAGAAAAGATTTTAAAACAGAAGGATGTACAAGATTTTAAAACAGAGATTTTTATCGGTTTCATCACAATCCTCCCTTTCAAGAATCTTCTTCCTGTTCTGCAAATCTATTTGTAAGGTGAGGCTACTCAAAACAGCACATGTTTAGGAAGCAATAACAGTGGCCACTATGGAGATGCTGAGCTATTGCTGTTGGAGAGAAAGCCCATCCTCAGTAGTGAATGCTCTAAGCATCCCTGAACTGTGTTCCAAATTTAGGGTGTGCCCTCCCCCTTAAAAAAGCTTATTCCAATCTAAAAATTGAAACCAACATCCAGATCCATTTCTAAGTAAAGCTAAAAAGTATGGGATAGCAAAAGGTAATTTTAAGTTGAAAAATGAGATACAAACCAGTTCTAAATGAA
Source organism: Oryctolagus cuniculus (assembly GCF_051225735.1). Taxonomy (NCBI): domain Eukaryota; kingdom Metazoa; phylum Chordata; class Mammalia; order Lagomorpha; family Leporidae; genus Oryctolagus; species Oryctolagus cuniculus. The sequence goes on along the minus strand of NC_142868.1, from coordinate 169,040,924 downwards.
TTAAAGTATGTTTTTAAAAACCCAGTTATTTTTAAAGGCAAACTATTTTAAAATGGACTTTTCATCTTCTTTTAGAACTTTGGTAATCGATGGTAATGCTGGGAAAGCCACAATGTGCCTCGCTGCCCCATCAGTCAGATGGGATCACAGTAGTTCTGATGTCTGTTATGTAATGTTCTCAGAGACCTTTCACATAGTTTATTCCATATGAGGGCAGATGAGAGAAGTAACCAAGACGTATCTAAGGTCACACAGTGGAATGGTAGACATGCATCCTGAACCTAGATCATGTAACCCTGATTTGGTGCTTTTTTTCCTACCGTATTACGTAACCTTACTGGATCAAAGGATCACTTAAGGTTTCCAGAACTGTGAGATCTAAATATAAAGAATTAATCCACGAATTATATAATCATGATAGACATTTATATAAATAATTCAGAATGTAGTTGCACCTATTAATCTTGGCTTAAATGTACCAGAAAGTCACTGAAAAATTATCCGTCTAATTATGATTCTATAACTCTTGATAAGCCTTCTACATTCTAGGAAGTAGCAGTTGTACCTTTCTGTACACTGTATTTAGAAGAGGAGTTTGAGAGCTGGCATTAACAATAATCACTGTTGTATTAGGTTCTAAGGTAACTCAAGTTTAAGTTGTTTTTAACTTGACTGGAAGTAAGAGCAGTCTTGATAAAGAGAAAAATCCAACAGAAAATAAAAATATACCAAGAAAATTTGGCAAAAGTTCAAGTGAGTACTTTGGAAAAATATCTTAAAGATTGTATATTATAGATTTATGTTTGATATAAAGCAATGGAAAGCTAATAAAGACATAATACCTGTATTTTAAATTTTACATGAAAAATACATATTACAGAAATTATTTTTATTTTTATTGCATTGATTTCTCTATTTCAATGACCATAACATATACCACGTCACTCTAACCACTGGAGAACTTTATCTTACTGATGGTGCAAAGAGCTAAGATAATTTGGTAATTTAAAAATATCTCCCAATAAGGACAAGTTATATGATTTTGCTAGCAAAGAAAGTACTTACTTTCATTGATCAGGCAATGATAAAAACTAAGATAATCTGCCTTTGTTGGTGTGGAGCACCAATTATCTACATATACTGTGAAGTAATGTTTCTGACAAATGGAAGGCAAAAACCATGCTAAGTTTGATTTAAAACATAAGCATGAGCAAATATTCATAGCAAAAATTTTAAATGGCTTGTTTTGATATCCTCTCTTTTTGGTTTATCAGTTGCTTATGGAGGTGATTTCACAAACTTCTTTCTCAAAAATGAACCCTGTAACATGGATTTAAGTAGGCAAGCAAAAATGTTCTCTGCAGCGTTTTCTTCCTTAGCATTCTAGGCCACATTACGCTTCTATTTGACTCTTAAATCCCAACACAAAGATTTTCACAATCTTCATTAGCTTCTCTGTTTCCCTCTCTTGATACAGCTTCTCTCAGAAAAAACCTGCCAACGCCACGTAGTCAGGGTCCAGACAACTTCAAACATGAGCTGTATTATTTTCTGCTGGCCTTCTAGCTGCCTCTGTCATTTACTACATATAAAATCTTTATTTTACTGCACAATTCTTCAAAATCCAAGGAACGCAGAATATATCTACATTAGTGCTCGGAATACAGGGTACTAAATTTGAGGAGACAAACCCAATCCTTTTACTTGTGTCCCTATTTTGACTGACATTTGATAAGGTCAATGAGATTTATGAAATATTAATTACGTGAAAAAGCTGTTTATGTAAAGAATACCTAGAGAAACACTGTTAATCAGGATGTGTGCTCATGTGATAATACTCCCTTTAATACAGTCATTTAAAAAGCTACAAGGAACAATAAACTCCTCCACAAGGATTTATAAACAATCACTTTTGAATTCCTTAAAAAAGGAAACAGACGCTATGCTGACGCACAACACTTTAAAAAAAATCAGAGAGTTTAAAAATAGAACAACACTGCCCAACAGATCAAAAATTTTTGAAAAGATCAAAAAAAGTTTAAACACCCAAGCTGAGTTTCTGTAGGACACAAACTCAAAAGAAGTCTAATGCAGGTTTTTGAGTATTTCATATACTCAAAAGTAACAAAGACAAAGTAACAGTAAGTACTTTAGAGTATCCTCTGTAAAAGAAGTTTACTATGGATGTATATCTTTTTGCCATATTTCAATATGAAAAGCTTTTATTTTCCACATAATGTCAGTTCTGAATTACCATCCTTAGCCAGAAGTCATCTCATGTTTTAAAAATAAACTACCCAGCTGAACATACCACCAACCATTTCTCTACCCACATTGTTTGGGTTTCAGAGATTGACCTGTATTTTATAGCCCACAACAACTCTGTGAGGTGAAATCCTACTCTCAACATCTTTTCTTTGTGCACATTGTTCTCTGCTTGCACTACTCTAAGGAAGAACTCTCTTCCTACTGCTACTAGATGCAGAATGAACTGTCCACCAGGATAACGATCCCTCCAGCATTTTGGATGACTCTCAAAGTTCTAATGCAGTTAGTGTAATACTGTATGTCCACAAACACTGAATCTGAAAGACAAGTTATAAATTAGGTCCCACATAAGATCCTGTTGCAGTCTTTTAAGCGAGAGTTCACTACTTTCTAACTTACCTAAATTTAATTTTTCCAGAAAGCTTTCTTTTTATGAAATTGCACAAAAGGACTAATGATTGGGCTTTGTCAAAAAATAAAATGTTAACCAATATCTAACTATACACTAAAATCGAACTTTATCTACAGTCAGAATTACCCAAATCCTCTTTCAGTAATAAAGAAAAAATTACACTGACTGTATCTTCATAGACTTGTATTTTCCCAGAAACAAACTAGCCAAACCAAGTAATTTGCTTACTTTTTATTACTCAACACACATAATAAAAAACTGCATCATATTCTAATAGTGAAGAAAATTCACCTCATGAGTCAGTGTCACATGGCAAAAGTATACTGAGTCAGGAAACTGAACTTCCAGTCCTCCTTCTGTAATTAACTGTGGTGACATGATTTCTGGAAAATCAGATAAACTTCAGGGGCCTTGAGTTTTTACCTGTAAAGTGAGGGCTTGGACATCACCTCTAGCACTAGAGAGTTCTGTAAATTACTGTTAAAATGCTTGAAGGATGGAATTAGCTAAAGCCAAGTGAAGTATGAGTTAAGTTTGATTAAACAAGTTTCTCTTGTTTTTATTTTTGTTTTTGTTTTTGTTTCCTGAATGTCTGACCAGCCTATAATAATCTAACAGATGTCTTTAAGTGGTATCATATTATTAATTATCATGTACTACATATAATGTCTTTTACTATAATTCTACATAATAAAAGTATTCAAGCTAAATTTAGCTTTTTGTTTCAGTGTAAGCCACACTTGTATTGTACGTTATTCAATAAAAATACCTGCTAACTAACTAACCAAACCAAAAAGCCTTTTTTCTTTGGGGAGGCTGAAGAAAGGTGAGAGAAGAGCAGACCAACCATTCTTAAAACAAATAACTGGATCTGTGATCATTGTAGTGAGGATTCAAAGTTCATTTCAGCTAGAAGAGACCTTAAAGATAACTGCTTTCATGCTTTACAAGCTCATAGATGTACTATTAAAAACACATTCTAAATTACCAGTAGTAAATTCAGTAACAGACCTTATAGTCACCCAAATATGCTACTACTTAACTATGCTATTACTTTGTGTGTACCATAAAACACAGCACATGAAAACTACTTGTAGATTCCAGTTACACCAATTAACATATTTATGACATAAAATATTAAACTAAACTTTAAAAGAAGCAGAACAGAAAACATGTCAAATGGCAAAAAACAAAAACCTTAGCCATAGCACTTCTAAAACCAACACTGGCATTTTATGTCTCAAGAAATTACTAGAAGGAATTAAAAAAAAAAAAAAACTTTAACTTAAGAGGAAAATAGTCTCATCATTTAAATTTCAATATATTTAACTTTGGCAAAATACTATGAACCTAGAAACCTGTTACATTAATTGTAAGTAAAACCATTCAAAACTATTCAAAGGCTAAAAACTAATATAAAAAAGAGCAATTGTCAGAAATAACCAATAAAGGCTGGCGCCGTGGCTCACTAGGCTAATCCTCTGCCTTGTGGCGCCAGCACACCAGGTTCTAGTCCCGGTCGGGGCGCCGGATTCTGTCCCGGTTGCCCCTCTTCCAGGCCAGCTCTCTGCTATGGCCAGGGAGTGCAGTGGAGGATGGCCCAAGTGCTTGGGCTCTGTACCCCATGGGAGACCAGGATAAGCACCTGGCTCCTGCCTTCAGATCAGCGCGGTGCGCCAGCTGCAGCACCATTGGAGGGTGAACCAACGGCAAAAGGAAGACCTTTCTCTCTGTCTGTCTCTCTCACTGTCCACTCTGCCTGTCAAAAAAAAAAAAAAAAAAAAAAAAAAAAAAAAAAAAAAAAGAAGTAACCAATAGAGCCATTACAAATTACTGTGTCTCTAGACTTAGGCTAGTATTGTACACATTAAGAAAAGAAGACTGCCAATACTATAGAAATGCTATCAGTTTTTTCAAGTTAGGTTCCTTTTAAAGTTTCATTCAAAATTTCATTATTTTCAATCAAAAATAAATAAAATTTACAGTTTCTAGAAAAGAAATATTTGATTATGGTTCTGTAAGTGCTTATTAATAACCATTAATTAATTCAGTGAAATACAGCTTTTAAAGAAAACTTTCATAATTAACAACCAAGCCTTACAGAAACAATGAGGTTAAATGTTTTAGAATGTAAAGGTATTTTCCAATCAAAATACCACTGACTTGATAGTAAACATTACTAAGTCATCTTCAATGGTTGCCACTTACATTGGTCTATACAAAAATAAATACATAAACTATCTTCAAACATAGATAAAAATGTAAGGATTAATTTTACTTTAATTAGTCCAAGAAACTGAACAAAAGTATTTAGGGTGGAATGAACAGTTGAGAATTCTTATATTTTAAAAATTCTGTGAATTCTCTAGAGACTTTAAAACCAGGGTAATATGGTAAGAAGAACAATTTTAACTTTCATAACCTTAAAAATTCCTTAAGAGGTAGCAATGAAATAAATATTTTGTGGATCCAAATTTTGGGTCATTTAATACATTTTTATAGTTGTATTTATATATTATAAAGAATACATAGAAGGTTGGTGATGATCAACTAAAGAGGTAGTTCAGAATAACTACTGTGAATTGTACCCCTTAAAAACAGCTTTCTATGTAAAAAAGATAATAATCTGTTCATGGAAAGTGTTAGCTGGTTATTTAGCTTTCCTGTGCTTTATTTATTTTTAAAAATTTTTGGCCGATAAAATGAATATTTTGGATACAGAAGTTTCTAGATGAAAAGTAATGGCAAAATTGGCATCCCAGACTAAAACTGTCAAAACATTTAACATATGTCATGGCTAATGCCTTCTACAACCAAATGGTATGTGCTGAGAATCCAAATTGCTTTTAAAATTAGCCTGTGGGAAATACTTTATTTTTTTTTTAAACTATAAAAAAGGCCAGCAAAAGAACTAGAGGCCAAATAAAAACTGAAACTGAAACAAAACCAAACACTTGAATATTTCTCCTAGAGATATGCAGAGACAATGAAATGATTTGTTTGTAACATACTCTGAAATCACTGATTAAAAAATACTATTCCAACTTAATTTCATTTCTTGCAAGGCACCCTGATAGTTCCTAGGCAATATAAGTAGTTCCGATTATACATCTAATAAATTGAACAGATGAACACTGTTGACTACTATTCCTCTTTACTAAAGTAAGTTAGTAAGAACAGTTTCGAGAGACATCTGAAAATCCATTTTTAGGATTTTAAAAATAGAAGAAAAATTTCCCTAGAAACACACATTCCTTAATAGGAATATATTTAAACAAAGAATGGGCATGGAGATTAACTTTCACATTCAAATACTAAGAACAGCATTTATAGGAGCTACATTTGATTTTAAATCATATTCTGTGAAAATAAGTTTGCACTTATATTGACAAAGAACTTTCAATCCAGTATTTCATTTATTCTTTCTAAAAACGGTGTAAATTCTGAGATTAGAAGCCAGGGGTCTGAGACATTAAGGGGCTGTGATCAAGCACTAAATTCAGTGCTCTTCAAAACACCACAGTGCTACACTATTTTACAATCTTCAAACTCCCTGCTTTGTAGAGAAGTTGAAGACCAGAGAACAGCTTGTCATTAGAAGCAATAAAATTACTTAGAAAAATGAATCATTACATTTGTTCTTTATCTCAACTCGATTCTGCCTACAGCGATCATCATAGATGGTTTAGACAAGTTTGTCTTAAAAACTGCCCTGCTAAGCTGAAATAAGCAAACAAAAAAAAACAACATACCTACAACTAAACTAACAATATAAATGGCTTCCTGGATTGCTGAATTTAATAGGTTTAGAAATGGAAATTTTAAAACATCAGTGCTGTGTGGTAAAAATAATGTATGTAGATTTAGTAGAAAAAGTAAAATTTCGAAGAAATAAAAAATGGAGGTATTTTTTCATCATGCAGAGGCCTTTGGTGGTTGCTAGTTTTCTATCTTAGGCACAATAACCCACAGCAAAGATCAGCTTGAAGGAGGAAATGACAGTGACAGCCAACCTCCCATGTCTTACCTGCATACATATGGTACGTAAGCCTCTCTATAAGCTTAATCACAGTTCCTGCTTTGATAATTGGAATTCCAGCCTTGGGCTGCACGTTCTCTTCAAATAGAATATTCTCTTCAGAGTCAGGCTCTGCGAATCTGTAAACATCAGCACTAGGCAGCCTCATCTGCTCCTCCTTCTCTTCCTGTAGCATTGTTACATCAAGCATCCTTTCCAGGGTGCTCCGGTACTGTAAAGATATCAGTGCTGCCATCCAGTTGTTTTTCTCTTCAGCTGACTTCGCAGAAAATATAACACTATTTTCATCTTTTAAAATTATTTCAAAAGCATGCTTGTATTCACTGGTGTCATCTTTGTCATTAATTTGTACCTTTCGCATAAAAAACTTTTCTTTAAGACGGTATTCTGCATTGCTAGCACCAGGGAGTCTTGGCTGCCCGTGATTTGATTTACAGCAAATCATTAAGCCGTCAAAGAGAAAGATGTGTCTCTCATGTTTGGCACCTACGCGTGTAAGAGTTCCTTCCATTATAAACTCATTGCAACACTGTCCAATGTCTTTTCCCTCCCAACCATCAATATTCTTCTGAATTTCGTTCATTTTCTTGATTGCTAGTTGTTTCCCCTTCATTTGCTGACTATAAAACCGACATGCAGATTCACTAGGATGAAGGAAATGACACTATTAGCACACAGATGACAGAGAATCTAGAGTTCATGTAAACAAGGGATAGTACAAAATATATTTTTACAAAGTCACACTGGTAAGGTATTCACCAACTCTCCAAATATATTAGTGTTACACAATTACACAATTTTGGAAATTACAGCAACACAGAAATTTTTTTCAGCACTCTGAAAACAACGACTACTGACAAAACTACATCATAAATTCAGCTACAGAATGATTATTTTTATTTTGGCTACTAAATATTTAGAATGACAAATACTAAAAAGTAGCCCAATAGAATGGGAAAAAAAAGGTAATTTAAGAGATTAAAGTAAGTTATTTACAAATGCTGAAATGGAAAAGACCCAAAGCTAAAAACATATAGCATATATTATAATTAGGAAAGTGGAAGCAATGTTATCTGAATTAATGTCTCGAGTTATATAATCCCTAAAATAATGGACGTGACTAGTTTTACTTTGACAGAAACAATGATGCTGACATAAATCTACCCAAGACATTTTGCTCTATCTCTCCTTTAGCTTACCAGTTGATTTTCAGGAGGTCTTGTCTGGGAGTAAGCAAGGAAAATGCACAAATATGAAAGGTTTCTCAAACAATAACAAATTCTCTTGGCTTTGATGTCACTTCCTCTGAAAGACCAAGCTTGTCACTAAAACTATTTTCTTCATTGTTTACTTGAAGAGGAAACCGGGATCCCTGAATTTATACCACAATATTCAGGTTGAAAAGGAGGATATTTTAAAAAGTGAAAATATTCACCTCAGTCTTCGTTTTGCAAGACTTTTAGAACATATTTTTTCCATACCACTCTGAACATTAAGCAGAGCTGTTATTGCCTGTTTCAAGCATTCCTTGTCTTCTTGATCCTCACTCTTTTCTTCTAACTGCTGTAAAGCCAAAATGACAAATGTGAACAAGAACACTCCTGGATAAAACAGTGAGGCCATTCTATTTAAGAATAAAAATAACATTTTTGCAAGTTTTTCTACCTCAACAATTTTTTTTTTTATTATTTTTTTTTTTTGACAGGCAGAGTGGACAGTGAGAGAGAGAGACAGAGAGAGAAAGGTCTTCCTTTTTGCCGTTGGTTCACCCTCCAATGGCCGCCGCTGCAGCCGGCGCACCGCGCTGATCCTGGCAGGAGCCAGGAGCCAGGTGCTTTTCCTGGTCTCCCATGGGGTGCAGGGCCCAAGCACCTGGGCCATCCTCCACTGCACTCCCTGGCCATAGCAGAGAGCTGGCCTGGAAGAGGGGCAACCGGGACAGAATCCGGCGCCCCAACCGGGACTCGAACCCGGTGTGCCGGCGCCGCAAGGTGGAGGATTAGCCTATTGAGCCACGGCGCCGGCTTACCTCAACAATTTTAAATGTGTCATAAAAGGTTTTTCTTCTTTATTACTATCTGTATTAACAAGTAACCAATTTTTCCAAATTTAGGAAAAAAGTCCACAAGAGTAGGGGTGTTAGAAGATGGGCTGTATCTATGAGAAGTAGTAATGTGCAATATCTCAAGTTGCATATTACTGAAAAGAAATGAGGCTTATACACCATCTTTTAACTATAATAAGACTTAGCACAGCAATAGGCACACAGATGAGATTATTTTGTGGGTCATTTGGATTAGGGTTTCTGATACCTGTATTACTCTTGCAGCGTACTGGCATGATAAGGCAGATGAACACACAGAAAAGGATGCACTATAATAGAGAGGAATTGAACATAAAAGCTGGGATCACATTTTGACCCTGCCTCTGTGTGACCCTGGGGCAGGTTCCCTGATGTGAGCCTCACTTTTCCCCTCCCACATGAAGATTATAAAAACCTGTCCTGCCTGCTTTGTGGGGTTGTTATTAAAATCAAAGTACTTGGAAAATGGTAACACACACAACATACATGTGAAATGTCTTCTTTGTAGTACTACAGAATGAACACTACTAGCGCCATGAAGAACTGTGTCAGTATCCTCATGTAAAGATCTTTGAGTAAATCTAGGAATACATATATCCATAAATTCAACCACACATATTTATGTATAGCAGAAAGTCTGTAGTTAACAAGAACTAAGTTATCAATAACTACTAATTGCCAATACAAAAAATGATTATAATCCAAACAAGCAATTGACTGAGGTATGACCAGAGCTAACCTTCTAAACCTGAGTACCAAAAAGGTAAAGTTAAGAAGTAACATTTTATCAATACCACCTTCATGCAATTAAGATTACCTACTCACTACCATAAAAGAAAATATTTAAAGTAATTTATAAAAAAGCTTACTTTTCAAAAAGCTTTATTATTCATTAGTATACTAGTACTTTAAGGGTTTTATGTTCTTAAGAGGTATTCCTTAAGATTCAACAACACATTCCTTGCTGCTTCAATTGATAAAAAGGGTAATAAAAATAGTTTCAAAGGATAAGAGACTTTTGAAAATACCTATAATAAAAATAATCAAATATCTTCTACTTACTTTGCACTATGGCCAGCTAGATTAAAGAAAGCCAATGGTCAGGTATTGACAGACTTTTACTTAGTGAACATTACTGGTAGGCTGAAGGCAGGATTCTAGGTAATCTCTCAGTACTTTCCAACCCTATCATTCTACACTGTATGCCAGAATTATGGGAGACAAAATGAAACAAAATAAAATTAACCTAAGCTTAAGCTTCAAAGGCAGCAGAAAACACAGAAAGCAGATAACACACCTATAATACATGAATATATTATAGGAATTATAGATAAGCTTACTATGGTGCCAAAAAATACCTTCTTTTTTTTAAGTCTGTGCATAAGAGGGGATCATCAAATATTTCATGGAAAAATGATTGAGCAAACCATTCACCAATTTAACAAATTTTGGCACCCAAATAAAAATAAATAATTTTAAAAAACATCATTTAATTCCATTTTCCCACCAACCTTTGGAAGTGCCCTTGTATTAAGTAAAAGCAAATTTACAGGGCAGATGTTTGACACAGCAGTTATGCAAACATACTGCAGTTCTTTGAGTCTGAGCCCTGCTTCCAGCTTCCTGCTATTGCACATCCTGGGAGGCAGCAGGTATTTAGGTCCCTGCCACCCACATGGGAGATCTGGACTAAATTCCTAGCTCCTGGCTTTGGTTTGGGACAGCCTCAACAACTGCAAGTATTTGGGGAGTAAACCACAGGAGAGGAGATTCCAGTTGTCTGCCTGTCATCCTCTGTCTACCTTTCAAATAAATAAATCATTTTTAAAAGGCAAATTTAATAAAAGTACCACTGAAGAATGAGCTAGTTCATGAGTTTTTGAGAATTTAATCATTCAAAAGCAAAGTCCAGGGGCTGGCATTGTGGGGTAGCAGATAAAGCCACCTCCTGGGACACTGGCATCCCATATGGGCACCAGTTTGAGTCCTGGCTGCTCCACTTCCAGTCCAGCTCCCTGCTAATGCTCCTGGGAAAGCAGTGGAATATGGCCCAAGTCCTTGGGACCCTGCACCCACATGGGAGACCCTGAAGAAGATCCTGGCTCCTGGCTTCAATCTGGTCCACCCCTAGCTGTTGCGGCCATTTGGAGAGAGTGAACCAGCGGATGGATCTCTGCTCTCTGTCTCTCTGTAACTGTGTCTTTCAAATAATTAAAATAAATCTCACATTAAAAAAAAAAAAAAGCAAAGTCCAGAAATATTCAAGGCAATATTTCAGTCTTAAAGAATTGACATTAATATATGGCAGGATACTGAAACTTTAATATTTAAAAATTTTTTAAATGTATCTATTTGAAAAGAAGTGAAGAGATAGAGAGAAACAGAGTTCTCCCATCCACTGGTTTAACTCCCAAATGCCCACAACAACCAGGCTGGGCTAGGATAAAGCTAGAAGGCTGGAACTCAATCCAGGTTTCCTACATGAGTGGCAGGAACCCATGTTCTTGAGCCATCACCTGTGCATCCCAGGGTGCACATGAGCTGGAAACTGGACTACAGGGTAGAGCTAGGACTCTAGAACCAGGCACTCTAAGATGAAGGCAGTGTCTTAACTGCTATACCAGATGCCTTTTTCCCTTGAAATTTTTAAATGTTAATCCAGGTAAATATACCTATTGTCACACAAATACACAATTCTAGTACACATATAAATATTGTAAAAGAAAAATTCATTTAGACATGGATTTGACTTTCTATTCTGAGTTATTTATCTACAATCTAACTGTAGCTGTTTTGCCTACAGAATATACTAGTAAAGACATTGCTAATATTTTTAAAATTACAAATCCAAAGTACATTTCAAACTTTTCTGATAAAATAATTTTAAAATGTTATTTTTATAGCATTAGGCACGCATTTTTAAATAAACTTCAGTATAATTTATTACAATGAACTTGTCAGTATTTTTTGTTTCTTTTACTTAACACGGCTGACTTACACTAAGCACTGGTATAGAATAATTCAAGCTAACTCCCATCAAAGGGGTGAGTTAGTGGCTACAGTAGTAGCACTTAATATGTAAATGAGACTGAACAGAGCAGTGTCCTCTTATTACAAAAGTGATATTCAATATATAATTTCTATATGTTCCTACTGAACATTGTATAATAGCAATAATTTTATAAGTGCAACGTATTTAAATGATTTAAAAATTAGTACATCCCAAGATTATACAGCTTTATATGAGATTGTATTTAAACTCATCTAGGGAATCATATCCTAAAGCACAGTGAAAACTTAGACGTTCCATAGAGACCATAAAATTTATCTTTTTACAATAAAGGAGCCACTTTCACCAGTGCCTGTGTCCTTGGTCCATGAGAAATAAGCAGATGGGCAGTAGTCAATACGGTATAAAGCATATACAATACACATATGCAATGTGCAAAATCTCTCTCCTAGAAAATCCTGCAAGATATTTAGGATTAAATTTAAGGAGTTGTCAAAGGAAAAAGGTAGGGCCGGGGCCACGGCTCACTAGGCTAATCCTCCGCCTAGCGGCGCCGGCACACCGGGTTCTAGTCCCGGTCGGGGCGCCGGATTCTGTCCCGGTTGTCCCTCTTCCAGGCCAGTCCTCTGCTGTGGCCAGGGAGTGCAGTGGAGGATGGCCCAGGTGCTTGGGCCCTGCACCCCATGGGAGACCAGGAAAAGCACCTGGCTCCTGGCTCCTGCCATCGGATCAGCGTGGTGCGCCGGCCGCAGCGCGCTGGCCGTGGCGGCCATTGGAGGGTGAACCAACGGCAAAGGAAGACCTTTCTCTCTGTCTCTCTCTCTCACTGTCCACTCTGCCTGTCAAAAAAAAAGGAAAAAGGTATCCAAGGGAAGAATAAAACTCAAGATTGTTTTATATTAAAAAGAAATTGTTGCATCTGATGCATTTTGAGTTCATTTACAAATATATTATGTCTTCCCTTTCTTTAAAAAAGGGACCACCTTGAGGCTAGCACTCAGTCCAGCAGCTAAGACACTGGATAAGACACCATGATCCTGGATCTGGAGTACTGTGTATGAGTCCTGGCTCTAGCTCAGGCTACAGCTTCCTGCTAATGCGAGGCAACAGTGAGTGCTCAGGAAATTGATTCCCTGCTACCATGTGGGAAGCCTGGATTGCACTGCTAGCAGGTTGTTGGGGGAATCTGGGACTGACACAGCAGATGGGAGCTCACTTGAGTATGTGCTTGCTCTTTCTCTGCCTCTCAAATAAATAAAAAGAAAAAAGGGAATATTTTAATTCATATGTTTTTAATTCATATGTTTTGATTTCCAGAAATTAAGTTTATCTAACATGACATTACATAAAATGCTAACTACCATTTACCTGATGGCACAGATAGGCAAGACCAGAACCTAAGACTGCTTGACTCTTAGTCCAAAGACCTTGCCATTATAAACCCAAATAACTGAATGAATTCTGAAAAACCCATTTAGAATATATTCACTAAATAAAACCTATTTCATTCAAACAAGTGCAATGTACATGATGACAAAATATAGTCAAGAAATACACATTATAAGTATACAGATAAGGAGTTCACAAAATGTGGGAACACAGAAGTTCATGTTTTGACTTTGGAATGGTTACTTGTATACTTTTCAGTGGGATAGTAGAGTAGATTGCAATACAGAAAATACACAAAGAGAAAGCTTGATTCGTTAACCCTCTTAATGTATGTATAAAATGCTATCCAAATTATTAACCAACTGCTGAGTAACATAAGTTTTCTGTTCTTGACTCTTGGCCAAGTTATCAAACATTTCATTAAAGGCTGAGGGGAAGAAAGGCAATGACATTCAAATATGTTAACCATTCTTTGATTGTAGCAGCACACCTAAAAGACACAGCGAGAAAGGATAACACTAACTAAAATAAAATTTGAGGTATGAAATTTTAAACTGGCAATCAACTGTAAAAAAAGTATTAGGATAACTCATTTATGAAAACAAAACTTTCAAAATCACCTCTCTGTGCTTATCGGAGAAAAAAAATTGCCATATTCCTCATGGCAGTTGATTTAAAATTAAAAATTGAAATATTATAACAATTTATTTACAGTGGCTCAAGTAGTTACTCTCCTATGTTTAATTTTAGACATTCAACATCCGTTGTCAGATCCAATACCAGTTAGACTCAAGCAGATACTAGGTGGAGGTTCTGTTGGGCTTATTTTGATGATACTGAGAAAAAACTGTTTTCCAAAGCTGCTCTTACTGCTGCTATTAAGACATCAGTTCATTGGCAGTCTAAAATTAGTGATTTGAAGCTGTAGAAATTAAAATAAACCAGGTAGAGAATATGAAAGAAAAGTAGATTAAAGCAATTATCTAGCATAGAGGATAGTTTATACTACTGAACTTCCAAACTGGAAAAACAGCAAATCAAAACTGTTAACCATTGCCTAGGAGATATTTTAGTAGAAGTCTGCAGACATATTTCCCTACAGAGAGCTTTTGGCACATTATGAAAAGGGCACCAGTGGGTGTTTAAAGTACCTCATATAGTGCAATTCATACTTGCCTTTTCCAAATTGTTTTATGTAGCATTAAAATAAAAAGATGACACAGGGAGAAAAAAGGCTCGCTCTTCTGACTTTTCTTTGTTCTTGACCCTATTTAAGTTTTCCACATTTGCTGCAGTATTCGGAGCTAAATTTTTGTCTTTTTCTCTTTCCTACAATTCATATACTCAAGCATTTAGGGGTGTAGTATTTGTGATATTTGTGATATTAACAAAAAACTGGGTTGGGGGAGTTAAGGAGTATTCTTTAAAGTCAGTCTGGTACATAAAAAACAAGGAATATTAGAAAATGAATGTTAAAACTTAACAGCAAGAGTCCAACCATATAAGCATTCAGATTAGTCTTTAGTTTCTAAAATAAATTTTGTGATCAAGATAAATACTGCAATGTTACAGTAAATTAATAGCCACTACAAAACCTACTCCATTGGTTCTTAGTATTATCTAAAAATACATGTCTGTTATAATATGTTAAAATTAAACCTGGACATGATTTTTCCTCAATTATTTTGCTGAGGTTGTACTTTTTATTATCAATGGAAACTTTAAAAGGTATAGAGATTTAAGTGTTAAATACTCAATTATTTTTCAAGAGAAAGCACATGTAACAACCCAACACCAATTATATACCCTTAGTCTATTCAGATGTTTATATTAGCAATTTTGTATTCTCAAAAGCTTTTACTGACCTATAATTCATCAACTGAAAAAACATAGTTGTTGGATTTTCACCAGATTTTTAACTAACATTAAATTTTAAAATCTAAAGATGAAATAATAATTAGACTAATGTAGCTTAAGAAAGTTAATAGACATTGGAGAATCAGGAAAAAATGAATGTAATTTTTATAGTATATCAAAAACTAATTGTTATGGATTGAATTGTGTACCACCAAAAATAATTCAAGTTCTAACCCTTGCCAGTACCTATGCCTGTGTTCTTATTGGAAATAGTATATTTTGCAGATATACACAAGTTGAAATGAGGCCTCACTGGGTTAAGGTTGAGCCCTAAATCCACTGACTTGGTGTCATAAAAGAAAGAGAGGGCTGGCTCCATGGCATAGTAGGCTAAGCCTCTGCCGCCGGCACCGGTTTGTGTCCTGGCTGTTCCTCTTCTGATCCAGCTCTGCTGCGGCCTGGGAGAGCAGTAGAATATGGCCTTCCAAGTGCTTGGGCCCCTGTTCCCACGTGGGAGACCCAGAATAAGCTTCTGGCTCCCAGCTTCAAATCAGCCCAGCTCCAATGGCTGTTGCGACCATTTGGGGACTGAACCAGTGGATGGAAGACCTTTCTGTCTGTCTGTCCCTCTCTGTAACTCTACTCTCAAATAAATAAAAACTCTTTAAAAAGAAAAAAAGAGAGAAACGAAAATTTGGACAGACACACGGAGAAAAATATGAAGACATGAAGATGGAGACACAGCATCAGTTAAGCCCAGGATTTCGGGGGTCACCAGAAGCTAGGAAGAGGCAAGAAGGGTTCTTCTCAGGAGGCTTTGGAGGAAGCAGAGCCCTGGCCACACCCTGATTTGGTTCTTCTACTTCCCACAACAGTGAAAGAATATATTCTGTTCTTAAACCACTCAGTTTGTGAACTTTTGATACGGTAGATGTAGGAAACCAATATACTAATAAAGTATACATAACAATAAAAATTTCAACTTGATTTTTTTTTTAAATATTTATTTTACTGGAAAGGCAGAGTAACATGAAAGAGAGGGAAAGACAGAGAGAGACATCTTCCATTCACTGGTTTACTCTCCAAATAGTCTCAGCAGCAGGGATTGGGCCAGGCTAAAGCCAGGAGCCAGGAACTCCATCCTGGTCTCCCTGGCAGGGATTCAACTACTTGGGCCATCATCCACTGCTTTTCCCAGGTGCATCAGCAGGAACTGGATGAGAAGCAGAGCAGCCAGGATTTGAATAACGCATTCCAGTATAGATGACAGCATCCCAATTAGTGGCTTAACCTGCTGTGCCACAATGCCAGCCCCTCAACTTCATTTTTTAAATAGAAGGAAACCTGCTTTTTCTTAGGTTCCACGGACTCAGCATATCAGAAAGGGAATATGGTAATCTTCTAGGAAGTTAATTATTTCTAAGACGTCTGGACAATCTTTTCTAATACTTCTCTGGATATAACTTGGGGTGATAAAATCTTATTTTTAAAGAACAAAGAAAAGGTTAACATTTTGTTGAACCAGACTTTTGTATTAATTTCCTAACCTTCAAAATATCTGTCAACATATTTACTTAGTCCTAAAGAACAAGTCAACATTTTTTAATAAAGTAAAGTAAACACACAGAAAATCAAATTTGAAGCAATGTAGCTTACAAGAAGATAAAAATGGAACATTTTTTACTTTATAAAATTTTAACTTTAACTTTTAAGTTAATCAAAGGGTACAAAGATTCAACCTCTAATGTTAACTGACGAAAGAAGGGATTTTTTTTCCAGCTTAAGAAGGTTTTTTTTTTTTTTTTTTTTTTTTTGAACAGGCAGAGTTAGACAGTGAGAGAGAGAGACAGAGAGAAAGGTCTTCCTTTTTCCATTGGTTCACCCCCTGAGTGGCTGTTATGGCTGGCCTGTTGCGGCCAGCGCACTGCACCGATCCAAAGCCAGGAGCCAGGTGCTTCCTCCTTCCTGGTCTCCCATGCAGGTGCAGGGCCCAAGGACCTGGGCCATCCTCCACTGCCTTCCCGGGTCACAGCAGAGAGCTGGACTGGAAGAGGAGGAACCAGGACAGAATCCGGTGCCCCAACCGGGACTAGAACCCGGGGTGCTGGCACTGCAGGCAGAGGATTAGCCTAGTGAGCTGTGGTGCCAGCCCAGCTTAAGAAGTTTTAAAGTCATACTATTTTGTGTTATTATTTTAACTGGAAAATAAAAATTGGATATATTTATATTGCACAATATGATGCTTTGATGTATGTAAACATTGTGGAAAGGGTAAATTACGCTATTAATATATCCCTTATCTCATAGACTTAATTTTCTTATAAGAACTTAAAACCTACTCAGCAATTTTCAAGTATACAATATATTGCTATCAACTATAGTCACCACAATGTACAATAAAATCTCTTGACTTATTCTTTCCAATGAAAATTTTGTGTCCTTTGACCAACATCTCCCCAACTCCCCCCTAAACCTCTAGTAATCACCATTTTATTCCATTTCTGCAAATCTGAAAGTCTTAATCTATTAATAGCTGAATTTTCTTTCAAATTTGTTAAGTTTAAGGCATTCTACCTAAGTTTCCAAAATAAATCTAATTACATAAAATTTTAAACTTCTTTTAATATATAATATGTTTGTAGGAATTCTAAAGAAAAGTTTGCCATTCATTTTTAAAAATTTATCTTTTTATTTATTTTTTAAAGATTTATTTATTTAACTTGAGAGGCAGAGTTATAGACAGAGGGAGGGAGAGACAGAGAGAAAGCTGCAATAGCCAGAGCTGGGCCGATCCAAAGCCAGGAGACAGGAGCCTCTTCTGGGTCTCCCACTTGGGTTTAGGGGCCCAAACACTTGGGCCATCTTCTACTGTTTTCCCAGGAAGTGGAGCAGCTAGAAGTTGAACTGGCACCCATATGGGATGTTGGCACCACAGGCAGATGCTTAACCTATTATGCCACAGTGCTGGCCTCGCCATTTATTTTTTCATGAGGCATTTATTTTATTTTTTTAAAGGTGTGTTTATTTATTTGAAAGGAAGAGTTATAGGAAGTGAGGGAAGGACAGAGACACAGAGAAAGAGAATTATCTTCCATCTGCTAGTTCATTCTCCAAATGGCCGCAACAGCCAGGGCAGGGCCAAGCTGAAGCCAGGAACCTAGAACTCTACCTAGGACTCCCATGGGTGGCAGGGACCTAAACACTTGAGCCACCTTCTGCTGCTTTCCCAGGTGCATTAGCAGGGAGCTTGACTGGAAGCACAGTAGCTAGAACTTGAACTGGTGCTCACATGGAATGGCAGCATCTTGAAGATGGTAGCTTAACTCGCTGCAACACAATGCCAGTCCCTATAAGGCATTAACTGAATGCCTAAATACCAGAGACTATGCAAGGTATAAGGATTCAAAAATAATGTAAATAGGGCTCAGGTTCATTCCCCATGGAACACACAGTCTAAAACTAAGGCAGACAAAATGGACAAGTTCTATGAAGAGATGTGATGAGATTCAGATAGTGAGGATCTGCTAATAAGGGAAAAAGAATAAGAAGCAAGGATGGTATAACTACTTCAGGTGAAGGGATCTGAACTGATCAACAAAGACAGGGAACAGAGGAAAAAGTAGATTTGGGTAGACAGCATTGGGAGGAAGTAGTGAGAGAACAGGGAATAAAATATTAAAATATCCACACGACAAGAAGAGAAATATCTAGTAATGATAATACTTTTAAAAACTTAATTATTTTCTTTGTATTTATTTGAAAGAAAGAGAGCAATTTCTTCCATCTGCTGACTTACTTTCTAAATGCCTGCAATAGCCAAGGCTGGACCAGGCTGAATCCAGGAGCCTAAAAATCAATCTGGGTGTCCCATGTGGGTGGCAGGAACCTAAGTACTTGAGTCATCACCTATTGCCTCCCAGGGTTGTGCATTATTAACAGGAAGCTGAACTGGAAGCAGAGTGGTCAGGACTAAAACACGGGCACTGAGATATGCGATGTGGGCATCCCAAGCAGTGCCTTAACCACTGCACCAAATAATTGCTCTGGCAATACTTAATATTATATTCTTTACTATATATAAAGTATTTAACATAATTTTGTTTGACAGAACAACTCAGTGAGGTAAGCATTTCACAAATAAGAAAATCAGGACTCAAAAAAAGGTATAATGACTTGTCAAAAGCCACACAGCTGGTAGGCTATGGGCTAGAACACAAGAAGAAATAGCAGACTTCTATTCAGTCTAATGGACTTTCCAAAGCCACTCCACCCATGGATAAAGTAAGGCTAGTTTCCAACTGCTACTTGACGTCAATGGGTTTTGCTACCTCCAGTTGCTCCGATTTTATGCAATCATTGTTAAGTCCAGAATTACCAAGTTTAGACTGATACCTGGGGTAGCATCCAACTCCCAGAAAGAAAAAACCAATCTAGAAGTAGTAAGAATCACGTAGTTAGAAAATAGTGTCAGACGCATAAGAGCTTAAAGGTCCTATGCTTCATTTGATGGAAAAACTTCACTGTGGTAGTTTCTTTAAGTAGCAGTTATAAAAGAACTACATTTTAAAAGAGTTTCATGATGTAACTGATTTGGGAAATCCTAGAAAACAATTAGATTGCTTTATTGCAGAATTTTGCAAAGGTTTTAATATTGTATACTGAAAATATCTAAGAGTATATTTAAAGATGCAATGTTCCCCAAAATATATTTGACCACTGAATATCCACTCCTTCAACTTTGTTCATAAATGTCATGGGACTAGCATCTCACAGAATATACTTTTAAAAACTGCTGAATGGCCGGCGCCGCGGCTCACTAGGCTAATCCTCCGCCTAGCGGCGCCGGCACACCGGGTTCTAGTCCCGGTCGGGGCGCCGGATTCTGTCCCGGTTGTCCCTCTTCCAAGCCAGCCCTCTGCTGTGGCCAGGGAGTGCAGTGGAGGATGGCCCAGGTGCTTGGGCCCTGCACCCCATGGGAGACCAGGAAAAGCACCTGGCTCCTGGCTCCTGCCATCGGATCAGCGCGGTGCGCCGGCCGCAGCGCGCCGACCGCGGCGGCCATTGGAGGGTGAACCAACGGCAAAGGAAGACCTTTCTCTCTGTCTCTCTCTCTCACTGTCCACTCTGCCTGTCAAAAAAATAAAAAAAAAAAAAAATAAATAAAAAAATAAAAAACTGCTGAATGAAAATACATAAACAACTTATTAGCAAAGGAAATGTAAATCCAAATAGTATGTTGAGGCTGAGGGAATGCAGAATAAAAAGGAGTGATCAGAGTCTACGGATTAATCAGGCAGTTTCCTGCCTCATATATTACTAATTCTACAATGTAACTTAAGCAATAATAGCAATCAGAGACATTCATACTTATGTCAGTAATAATCTTTTAAACTACTGACTGATGTACTTACAAGTTACAGTTTTAGAAATCTTAATTACCTGTATTTTGAGAAATTAATACCCATAGTTACTTTCTCATATTATTGAGGTGACTGGGTTTTATAGCTTTTTTCAACCTTTATCCAAAGTTTCTTGCTCTTCATTATAAATTGATAATTGCTTTGAGGGTTCACATGGCCTTTGAATCCTTCAGAATTACATTATACACTCAGGTAAAAATCCCCTTAGAGAAATCACTACAAAGAAAAATTCTGTATAATAAAACTGTTTTTACACCCCCATTATGACTATGGCTAGTCAAATGAAATCTTTATAAAGACTTTATATGCCAAACACTTCCACTTGATTATTCTCTTAAAATAATCATTACATATTAACAAAGACCTTATACTGCGTACTGTTTGCAGTGAACAGATTGCTACGTCCAGTGTAATTCTGCCTAGTGATTAAATATTACCCTTTAACTCCTTTAGTCCTTTCCCAGGTCAAACGTCCTACTGAAGAAATTTAACTGGCTGGTGCCACAGCTTACTAGGCTAATCTTCTGCCTGTGGCGCCGGCACACCGGGTTCTAGTCCCAGTTGGGGCGCAGGATTCTGTCCCGGTTGCACCTCTTCTAGTCCAGCTCTCTGCTGCGGTCTGGGAGCGCAGTGGAGGATGGCCCAAGTCCTTGGGCCCTGCACCCACGTGGGAGACCAGGAGGAAGCACCTGGCTCCTGGCTTCGGATTAGCGCAGCGCGCTGGCCATAGTGGCCACTTGGGGGGTGAACCAATGGAAAAAGGAAGACCTTTCTGTCTCTCTCACTGTCTAACTCTGCCTATCAAAAAAAAAAAAAAAAAAAAAAGAGACCTCATTTCAACATCTGCTCCTAAAATTATAAGTATGATTTCTTATAATACATTCTGTATAACAGAATCCTGATATTAGCCACAATTTTTCTTTGAGGAAACATTCACATAAAAGTTACAAAAATAATAACAGTATTAATACATGTTTTACAGGGTTAGTTCATTAAGAATAAAAAGAATAACACAACTACACCACTTGAATTATAATTTATCCAAATTAAGGCTTCCCTTTTCCTTAATTTCAGTGTATAATAGGAAAAGAAAAAAGGCAAAATGTTTTCCTTTTGGTCACTGCTTCTTAATATTTTGAATTGTGATCAATTCCAAATTGATCACATGGGATCAATGGGACTTTTTCTTTACAAAAAAAAAAAAAAGAGATTTATTTATTTATTTATTTGAAAGGCAAGGTTACAGAGAGAGAGGGCTAGACAAAGAGAGATAATCTTCCATGCTCGTTCACTCCCCAATGGCAGCAATGACCAGGGCTGGGGCCAGGCCAAAGGCAGGAGCTTCACTGGTGTCTTCAACATGGGTGCAGGGGACCAAATACTTGGATCATCTTTCACTGCTTTCCCAGGCACAGGCTGGACTGGAAATGGAGCAACCAGGACACAGACTGGTGCCTACATGGGATGTTGGCATTGCAGGCTGCAGCTTAACCCACTATAAACAAAACACCAGCTCAAAATGGGGACTTTTACCTGGATTATACAAATTCACTCTAAAAGATAAGCAGTTTCACAGAGACAGTTGCAAGCTTGAGCTATGAAACCAGGTGAATCACCCTTCCCCACTGTCTTCAGCCTTATCTTCACACCAGGTCCCTTATTTGAGTCCCTGAATCTACTGAGGTCCCCAGGGAAGAACTGGATGCATAAATCCAAGGTTGCTTCTAATTATCCACCATGTGAACAAGAACTAAGGGCATAAGATAAAACTGCTGACAAGTGCTTTGAAATTTACTAATAAAATCAGAGAAAAAAAATGTCATTCTTACATACTTATTTCCATTTGCTTCTTAACTGGAAAAAGAAAATGGCTACACAATAATGTGCACACAAGCTCACATAATAATTTACAAACACAGTGGTAAAAAGACATCAACACATTTAAATATTTTGTAAACAGCAAGGAAGAGTTTTCTTACCTTCAAAAGTTCAAAGTAATGAAGACAGTGGTAAACAGGGGCTAGAAGTAGCCTCGGTAAAACATATTGAACAGCTTCTTTAAAACCTTCGCCTATTGACTAGAAAAGAAAGTGATTGGATTTTTTTTTAAAGTTTACTTTTCAGACATATGTACATCTTGATTTTAAAATTACTATACCTGCAAGTAAAGTGCTGCCCCAGGCTTTGATAATTGACTAAGGAAACGATCATGAAAACCAGGTCGTAAAATATCTCGGGCATACGATTCATATGGATCAAATGCCAATTCCTTAGAAAAACAAACAAAGTAGAACATACATAATCTCTTTCCAAAGTAAAACATATGATAGCAAGATTAAATTATGAGCATTTCTATGCCAGCACAATTATATATTTCTTTAATATGTCCCTAAACAAAAATTATATGGATATTAACTATAATTTTAATACAATACATCTAGCTATTCTTAAGAGAGTAAATCACTTCATTTTGGTGAGAAATAGAATCTTTATACATTTGACACCTCTCATTAAAGGATTCTAGTAGGGTATGACCAACAGACATGGCCATAAGGGGGCAGAATTTTGGTTCTAGAAAACAAATGAAGCTTCACTTGAACAATAAAGAATATAGATATTCACAACCAGGTAAAGTGTGAACATTAGGAATACTGGTATCACACATTTGTCTTTTTTCTTCTTCATAGCAGACTTTTAAACTCATATAAAACAGATATAACAATTTATACCATCTAGTATTTATTACAGATTTCACAAAACAATCATGTTGCCAAAAAATGTTGTCATTATTAGTATCCTATTAGTAATATATTCTAAAAAGCTGAGTATCAGTGATTCTTGATGAAGAACAGAGTAGAGATCTTGATTTCAGCAGAAGGCATAGGGCCTCTCTTCTCTCCTCTGCTGCATTTCAAGTATAAAACTGCTGAGAAGATAGTGGTCTAGATTCTGACAAGTGCTCATTACCATAAAGGTAATTCCAGTAGGAGGAAGAGGACATCTAGTGGCAGAGTGTTGTAGAAAGCGGTACGAAAGAATCTAGAACAAACCACGTTTATCATTAATTACTCTTAATGTTGTATTTAGATGCTCCTTAAGGAAAGACTGAATAGTAACAACAGCAGATAAGAAATCGAGAGATCTAAATTCTGGCTGTTAGGAAATGCAACATAGCAAATAAAGTTTAAAGTAGTCCTGGATTCCTTCAGCAGGATCCTGGTTCATTTCCCAATTTTTACTCCTTCAACTGCCAACTAAAAATTTCTATAATTTAAACACCAGAAATTGCAGTCCATTGTACATATTATAGAAATGGAGAGTAAGGTCTCAACAATAACGACAACAAGGAGACGGGGATGAATAGAGTGGATGGGGAAGAAGAGTAAAACTTTGATGGGATACTTTTATCTTGGGCCTGCAAATTATCATTATCATAGGAAGTAACCAAGTTTGCCTTTCTCTTTCAATAAGCCCCAATTTATTACACAGTTGTATGACACAGATAAAATAAAGGCTTTACACAGTGCTGTGGTGTAAAGGCAGGGGCTTCTGGGGACTCAGGTTTCAATTCTGACTTCACTACTTATTAGCTGTGTGACCTTCAACAAACTGCTTACTCTAAATGCAGATATTTTCTACTTTACAGGGTTGTTTTAGGAATTCAGAGATGTCATACATGTTTATTACAGTGTCTCGTACAAGGTAATACTGAATATATGGTAGCTGGTATTACCATTCCAAAATAGCTACTCTCAAGAGAGTGAAATTGACAATTAACTAGTAATACAAACTCTCATCATTTAGTTCTGTTCTTGAAGACGAATTTGTAAAATGGGAAGCACTCCTAAGAATCCAAGGTATGAGTTAGTGATTTTATGATCGGTTCAGTGGTAAGATGTAACACAAGAGCCACTGACAAAATTTAATTACCAACACATACAATTGGCAGTAACCTATAGGGAACAGCTTAACCTAATCTACCTATATCCACCTTCTAGCTCAAAAAAGCTCCATGTTTTACAATACTTGCCTCAGCTTTTTTTAAAAACAGAAACAAAACAATATGGATATAATTGGTTTTTGTAGGTTCCCTTTCACAAGTCCCTCCTACAAATCCCCAGTAGTCACTATCTCGAATCTGAACTTTATCATTTCCACATTTTTATATCATGATTATATAGGTCGTAGATTATATAGAAATAAAGCAGTGCATTGTTTTGCATGCTTTCCAACATGTAAAGATCAGAATATGTTTATTCTTCTGTAAGTTACTTCTTATACTAAAAGTTTCTTTCAAAATTTACCACTGTTTGAGTCATGTAGTTCCTTTGTTTACTTTAAAACTTCATATAATATCCTACTCTACCAATATATCAATTTTATTTAATCCAGTCTTATTGATGGGCAGTCAAGACTGTTTCCTGTTTTTCACATGTATAAATAATCCTGTAATTAATACTTGGTATACATCTTTGTGTGTGCATATGAATATTTTTAAAGCATATAAACTACAAGGGGAAGCTGCTTACATGGTTTTATTAAAATGTTCACCAGCAATGACTTTATCCAAGTGGTCCCTTCATTTGGCAAAATCAGACTTAACAATTTCGTGAGATTTTTATAAGTCTTGTTATTATATGCATCTCCCTGATTATTTTAGGTTGAAAATCTACTCTTCTGATTGTTGGCCATTTAGACCTATCTTCTGAGAAATGCAAGTTAATAGTCTTTGACTATTTCTGTTAGCTTTTCTTCATTCTCTGTTCATTTGTAATACAGAGAAAGATCTTCCATCTCTTGGTTCATTCTTCAAATTCTACAATAGCCAGGGCTAAACAAGGCCAAAGCCAGGAGCCAGGAATTCAATCTGGGTTTCCCACATGGGTGGCAGGGGCACAAGTACTTGAAGATTCACCAATGCCTCCTTACCAAGGTACACATTAGCAGAAAGCTAGAATAGGAAGTAGAGAAGGGAAACCCACATGTTACAAAATTGGATAGGGCACCCTAAGCAGTGTTTTATCATTGTGCCAAACAGAACCATTACTTTCTTTAAAAAAAAAAGTTTTGTATTGGAGCTGGTGCTATGGCATAGAGGGTAAAGCCACCACCTGCAGTGCCAGCATCCCATATGGGCACCAGTTCGAGTCCCAGCTGCTCTACTTCTGATCCAGCTCTCTGCTATGGCCTGGGAAAGCACAAGAAGATGGCTCAAGTCCTTGGGCCCCTGCACCAATGTGGGAAATCCAAAGAAGCTCCCGGCCCTTGCTTCGGACTGGCCCAGCCCCAGCTGTTGCACCTGTTTGGGGAATAAACCGGTGGATGAAAGACTTTCTCTAACTCTGCCCTTTGAATAAATAAATCTTTTTTTTTAAATGTTATGCATTTATTTTTATTTATTCATAAGGCAGAAAGCGAGACAGACAGATAAAAACCTCCCATCAGCCCATCAGCTTCACTTCCCCAAATGTCTGCAATACCTGGGACTGGGCCCGATCCAAGCCAGGAGCCTAGAACTCAATCTGGGTTTCCCACATGTGTGCAGGGACTCAACCTGCTTGAGTCAGCAGCTGCTGCTCTCCCTAGATGCACATTGGCAATAAGCTGAAATCAGAATTGCAGCTGGAACATGAACTCAGCCACTCCGACATGAGATGCAGCTGATCCAAGTGCTGTCATAACTGCTGTTCCAAACACTGGCTTCTACTTTATTTCCAAAAAAAAAAAAAAAAAAAAAAGGCTTTTGAAACAGGCAGACATTAACATGCACCCTGGGAGCCTGCAACCCATACTGGAATGCTTGGGTTCAGCTTCTGATTCTAGCTTCCTGATAATGCAAACCCTGAGAGTCAGGAGATTATGTTGCAAGTATTTGAGTCCTGGCCACCCATGTAGGAGATGTGATTGGAGTTCCTGATTCCTGGCTTCAACCTCGCCCAGTCTTGGCTATTCAGGACATTTGGGAAATGAATCAGCGGATGGAAGACCTCTTGTCTTGTCTTTTTGTCTGTGTCTCTCAAATAAATAAAACAAATAAAAGCCTTAAAAAATAAAACTACTCTTAAAGTTTGGTTGATATATAATTCATATCATACTATTCATTCTCAGAATTGCGCAACCATCTTCACAATAATTTTAAAACATTTTCATTGGGGTAGGCTACTGGGGAGACCCACATCCCATAGAAGAGTGCCTGGTTCAAATCTCAGCTCTTCCACTTCTGATCCAGCTTCCTGGTAATGTGCCTGGGAGGCAGCAGATGATGGTGCAAATACTTGGGTCCCTGCTACCCACAAAGGAGACCTAGATGGAGTTCCTGGCTGCTGGCTTCAGCCCGGCCCAACCCCAGCTGAGGTGGGAATTTAGGGAATGAACCAGCAGGTAGAAGATCTCTTTGTTTTCCCTCTGCACCTACCCACTCACCTTCTCTTACTCTGTTCCTCGGCCTTTTGAATAGAAACATCTTTTTGCAAAAATTTTTAAAGCAAAAAAAATTTTTAAAAAGCATTACATCATCCCCTGAAGAAACCACACATTCTTTAGCTATTACCTCCCAATCACTTCATCCCCCTCATCCGTAGGCAACCACTAATTTAGTGTCTATGCATGTCTATTTTGAATATTTTATGTGCCTACAATCACATATCATGTAGCCTTTTGTGACTGGTTTATTGCATTAGCATACTATTTCCAAGGTTCATCCAGGTTGTAGTATGTACATGTATTAGAATGTCACTCCTTAAGGCTATAAAATACTTTGATTTTACTAGGGAATGCCAAAAAGTTCACGGAAAACAGATTAGAAGATTTTTGTTTTTGTGCAAAAAAAAAAAAAAAAAAATCCTGAAACTATGCATACAAGGGGTCTTCAAATGTTCATGTAAAATGTGTATTATGAAAGCACTACACATGGATTCAACTTTTTTGATACTAAACTTATCTTTTAATTCCATTTTTCATGTACTTTTTGAAGTACCCTTATATCACATTTCAGCCATTCATCTCTTCATGGAAATGTTGGTTGTTTCTACCTCTTGCCTATTGTGAATTGTGATGCTGTGAGTACTGGTATATAAGTATCTGAATCTTTGCTCTAAGTTCTTTTGAGAAGATACCTAGGAGTAAAAATGTTTGATCATATGGTAATTCTATGCTTAACTTTTTAAAGAACCAACAAACTGTTTTCTATAGCAGTAACATTTCCATCAGCAACATAAGAGTGTTCCAGTCTCTCCACATCCTCATCAACACTTGGTACATTCTTTTCTTTTTTTAATTCTAGTTACCTTAGTAGGCATGAAGTGATAGCATATAGTGGTTTTGATTTGTGTTTCCCTAATGAGTAACCATGTTGAGCATCTTTTTGTGTGCTTGTTGCCCATTTGTGTATCTTCTTTGGAGACATGTTTATTCAAATAACTTGCCCATTTTTTAATTGCATTGTTTAGCTTTTTATAAGAGTTCTTTATATACACTGAACCCTAGATCCTTATCTGATACATTGTATGATTTACAAATTTTTTCCTTCCTTTCTGTACGCTCTCTTCTCACTTTAATTTTTTTTAAGATTTTATTTATTTTATTTATTTGAGAAGAAGAATTACAGACTGAAAGAGGGAGAGAGATAGAGAAAAAGGTCTTCTATCCACTGGTTCACTCCCCAAATGGCTGCAACGGCTGGAGCTGGGCCAATCAGGAGCCAGGAGCCAGGAGCTTCTTCCGGGTCTCCCACATGGGTGCAGGGCCATCCAATTCTGCTTTTCCAGGCCAGAGCAGATAGCTGGATCAGAAGAGGGGCAGCAGGGACTTGAACCAGCACCCATTCGGTATGCCAGTGATACAGGTGGAGGCTTAGCCTGCTACGACACACCAGCCTGTCTTCTCACTTTATTGAAGGTGTCCTTAGAAGCACAAAAATTTTAATTTTAAAGTACAAACTTCTGTTGTGTTATATCTCAGAATCTATTGGCAAATCCAAGACCATCAAGATTTATGCCTGTTTTCTTCCAAGAAATTTATAACTCTAATACTTATAGTAGGTCTTCGCTCCATTTTGAGTTAAATTTTGTATATGATAGGAGGTAAGGGTCCAACTTCATTCTTTTGTGCCTATCTTATGGCTTTATGATGTCTTCTTAGACAGACCTTGTAAACCCTTAATCAGTTCCTTTATAGTTTGCACTATGTGATCTTTAAGAAACCCTTCACCTCAAAGTCATAAATATATGTGCCATATATTTTTTTAACTTCTAAAGTCTTACTTTCCCATTTTCAAATTTGCAATCTATTGAGAACTTTTTGTGAATTATGTGAGCTACAGAATGTTCTTCCATATACACAATCAGTTTTGACACCCCCCCCCCCATCCCCATACTAATTAAAGTTGTCTCTGTCTCATACCAGGAGTGAGTATATAAATGTTTAATGTTTTCTCAGGACTCTCTGTCCTGTTCCAATGCCTATTCATCTACACTTGCACCAATACTACATTCATTTAGTGTGGCTTCCTAATGTGATAGGTTTAATATGTGATAGAAGTCCCTTGAAAATGTTCTTCCTCACAACTGTTATTTTTGTCCCTCATTCTTTTCTTTTTTTTAAGATTTATTTATTTATTTGAAAGGCAAAGTTACAGAGAGGTAAAGGCAAAGAGAGAGAAAGAGAGAGAAGGTATTCCATCCACTGGTTCACTCCCCAAATGGCTGCAATGGCTGGAGGTGGGAGCCAGGAGCTTCTTCCAGGTCTCCCAAGCAGGTGCAAGGGCCCAAGGACTTGGGCCATCTTCAATTGTTTTCCCAGGCCATAGCAGAGAGCTAGATAGGAAGTGGAGCAGCTAGGATTTGAACTGGCTCCCACATGGAATGCTGGCACTGCAGGTGGCAGCTTTACCTGCTACGCCACAGTGCTGGCCCTGTCCCTCATTCTTACATATCAATTTTGAGATCAACTTTCCATGTACTGGATTTACAGATCTGGGGACAATTAACATCATTACAATACTGAGTCTCTCCATCCATGAACATGGTATGAACTTCCATTTATTCATATCTTCCTTATGAATATAATTATTTTATGATTTTAACAAAGGTCTTGCATTTTCTTGAGATTTATTTCTGATTACCCTACAGTCTCGTTTATCTTTTCACTTTCATATTGTATGTTAAATGAATTGTAACTCAGAACAGTAATGCTACTAATTTTTTTTTGGAGAGAGAGATCAAGCAAGCAAGCTAGTGTTCTCTAATACCATTGTTCATTGAATTCTTATGTGTTTTAACTTTACTTAGGTGTTTAAATCCAATCAAAAATTGATCCCTGTTAAAAATAAGAGTGGGAATAAAAGAGGGAGGAGATGTACAGTTTGGCACACGTTCCCTTGGACTTACCCCATGGGTAAAGCTAAAAACCTGCCATGAGACTCCAAATCCCATTAAGTTGGAAGGTATCAATGCCATCTTACTAGTTAAAGTGATCAGTTTAAGTTCATAACTGATCATAAAGATAGGATTAAGTGTCAAAGGGATCACATAAATAAGACCAAGTGTCTGCTAATAATAACTGATAGAATTAAAAAGGAGAGATCCAACATGGGAAGCAGGTTACACAGCAGACTCATAGAATGACAAATGCCCTAACCAGCACTCTGGCCTCAGAATCAGCCCTTAAGGCATTCGGATCTGGCTAAAATGCCCATGACAGCATTCAGGCATGGAAAGCCAAGACACTGTGGCAAAAAATTACCTACATGAAAGCTCTCTGTGAGTGAGATTCCAGTGGAAAGAAGGCACCATCAAAGAAGGAGGTACCTTTCTCTGAAGGGAGGAAAGAACTTCTACTTTGATTATGGCCTTGTCTAAATGATGTCAGAGTTTGTAGACTCAAGAGGCTTCCAAAGCCCTGACAGCTCATGACAAGAGCCTCGGGTGATCACTGACATCATAAACAAGAGTGTCAATTGTTAAATCAACAAGAGTCACTGTGCACTTGCTCCCCATGTAGGACCTCTGTCCTTAATGTGTTAAACTATGAGAATTAATGGTAAAATTAGTCTTCAAACAGTACTTTATACTTTGTGTGTCTGTGTGGGTGCAAACTGTTGGAATCTTTACTTAGTATAGAGTTCATCTTCTGTATATAAAGATAATTAAAAATGAATCTTAATGAAGAATGGGATGGGAGAGGGAGTAGGAGGTGGGATGGTTTGGGAGTGGGAGGGCAGGATGGGGAAAGGAACCGCGATAATCCAAAAGTTGTACTTATAAAATTTGTATTTATTAACTAAAAGCTTTCTATTAAAAATAAAAACACAAGCTAATGTTCTCCCATTCACTAGTTTACTTTCCAAATTCCCAGAGCTGCCAGGGGAGGAAGGCCATGAAGCAGGGAACTCAGTCCAGGTCTGCTGGGTGTGTAGTAGAAACACAAAAACTTGACTCATTACTGATGTTCCCCAGAGTCCACATTACCAAGAGACTGGAATCAGGAACTGGATGTGGAAAGGAAATCCCAGTACTCTTATGTGGGCTATGGACATCTCAACCTGCATGTTAATGGGTAGGCCAAACATCCACCCTTGGCAATCAATTTCTATATACTAATCTTTTAATCTAACAACTATACTGAACATGCCTACCAGTTCTAATAATATAGGAATTTTCTTGGATTTGCTATATAGTCAATCACAATGACAACTAATAGGACTAGGTTGTCCTATCTATTCCTTTTTGCCATTATGCACTGTATCTCTTACAGGTTTTTTTATTAATATCCTTTATTACATTAAGAAAGCTCACTTCTATTCCCTGTCTGTCCAACACTGTAAAGAAACTTATGAATGTCTAGTTTCATCGAACTCTTTTTCTTCCTTGTTGAAATTTTAACCTATTAATGTGAAATATTACATTAAAATTTTTTAAATGTCAAAAAATTTAAGAATTTCCTAAGACATATAATACTGAGCCATACTGTTTTATTGTATTATAAACATGAATTTTCTTTGCTAGTTGTATTAACATGTAAGAATGTTTCATACTTTTATCTAGTTCTTACCTAGTTTTGGTAATATATAATCCTGATAAACTTGAGTTGTTCTTCATGTTCCTATTCACTGGACAATTTGGAAAACAGTAAATGTTCTTTGAATATTGGTAAAACTCTTAACACCTGGTATATGACTCAAGCCATTTGTTGAAATATTTTGACTTACCAATTCTCTCAAAAAAAATTTTCAATTTTGTAACTTAAGACCATCTTTTTCTTAAGTCAATTTTCCTCTTTTATAACTTTTAATAACTAATCACAGTTTCAAAAATTTTGAAGTGTATCTTAGAATTCTTCCATGACTTAACATATTTCTATCAGTAGGGATTTCTTCTTTTTGATAACTGTTTTTAATGTGGTTCCCCTTTTCCTTTTTGACTGACCTTAGGAGGTTTTATCATGTCTATTACTTGTTCTCAAATTCACTAATTTTGTTCTCCTATTACTACTGTTTAAATGCTCTGAAATTTGAGCTCATATCTTTCCTGCTTCTTGTATTAAAAGCTCAACTCACTTATTTTAAATTATTCATATTTTGTTTTAAAAATGTGCAAAACTAAGTTTCTCTCTACACTGCTTCAGCTGCTACTATGGTTTGAACGATGGTGTCTCCTACAGAATTCATTGAAACTTAGTCTCAATGAAACAATATAGGAGGGTGTCCTCCAGGAGGTGACTAAGTGGCCTTTGTGAATGTGCCTGGCACCCTTCTACAGGGCTGCAGGTTGCACACAGTGCTCCCATGCCCAGGTGAGGACGCAGCACCAAGGCACTGCCATCTTGCAGGCAGATATCAGGTCCTCACCAACTCCAAACCTGCCGGTGCCTTGTTTTTTGGACTTCTCAGCTTCTGAAATTGTAAGACATAAACTTTGTTGATATAAATTACCCAGTCTGTGGTATTTTGTTACTGCAGCCTAAATGGACAAAACAGCAACATCTTACCAGGTTTAGCATTTAGTATTTTCACTTCTGTTCAGTTTCAAATATTTTGTGATTTTCACTACTGTCATTTGCCTCTTTGGTTCATGAGATATTTAGAATTCATTTTTAAGGTTTCCATTCATTTAAAAACCTTTTTACTGTGATGTCTAATTTAATTTCTTGTGGTTGGAAAGATGGTCTGTAGGATATTATTCAAAATTTGAGGGGCTGTGGTGTATTGGGGAAAGCCGCCATCTGCAGTACAGCATCCCATAGGGGCACCGGTTCAAGTCCCAACTACTCCACTTCCAATCCAGCTCTCTGTTGTGGCCTGGGAAAACAGTAGAAGATGGCCCAAGTCCTTGGGCCCCTGCACCCATGTGGGAGAGGCAGGAGGCTCCTGGCTCCGGATCGGCGCAGCTCTGTCTGTTGCAGCCAACTGGGGAGTGAACCAGCAAATGGAAGACCTCTCTCTGCCTCTCCTCCTCTCTCTGTGTAACTCTGACTTTCAAATAAATAAATAAATCTTTATTAAAAAAAAAAAAGAAATTTGAGACTTCCTTTTTTGATCTAATACCATGATCAACTTCTTTTTTTTTTTTTTTTTTTTTTTTTTTTTTTGACAGGCAGAGTGGACAGTGAGAGAGAGAGACAGAGAGAAAGGTCTTCCTTTTGCTGTTGGTTCACCCTCCAATGGCTGCCACGGCTGGCGCGCTGTCCGAAGGCAGGAGCCAGGTACTTCTCCTGGTCTCCCATGGGGTGCAGGGCCCAAGCACTTGGGCCATCCTCCACTGCCTTCCCGGGCCACAGCAGAGAGCTGGCCTGGAAGAGGGGCAACCGGGAAAGAATCCGGCGCCCCGACCGGGACTAGAACCCGGTGTGCCGGCGCCGCAAGGTGGAGGATTAGCCTATTGAGCCACGGCGCCAGCCCCATGATCAACTTTTATACCATCTCTTGGAAAGACTCTAGTCTCTCTATAGGAGTTATATTTTATACATACACACACATGATTAAACCTATTCACTTTGTTATTCTAACTTTCTATAGCCTTAATAATTTTTTGTTTGATATATTAATTTCTAAAAGAGATGTCTGAAAATTTCCTGCTGTGATAGTGAAGTTTTCCATTTCTCCTTGTAATTCTGTTAGTTTTTCCCTGATATATTTTGAAGCTTTTAATCAAGTGAATACCCACTGGTTGTTATATCTTCATGATACTGTTCCTTTTACTATTAAACAGTATTCTATTTTTCCCTCAAAGCTTACTTTAATTGTATCAATTAATTTCAACTAATAATGATATATCAGCTTCCTTTGATTTATTTTTATATGAAGTGATTTTTCCATTTCTTTATCTTAAATATTTCTATGATTGTATTTTAGGTACATTTCTTGTAAACTGCACAAAATGGATTTCTTTTTAAGGATAATTTATTTGAAAGGCAGAGTTGCACAGAGAGAAAGAGAGGGAGGGAGGGAGGGAGAGAGGGGAGAGGAAAGAGTAGAGAGGAGAGAAAGAGAGAGAGAGAGATCTTCCAGTCACTGGTTCACTCCCCAAATGGCTGCAATGGCCAGGGCTAAGCCAAGCTGATGCCAGGAGCTCCGTCTGGGTTTCCCACATGGGTAGGAAGGGCCAAGTATTTGGGCCATCTTCTGCTGCTTTCCCAGACATATTAGCAGGGGAGCTGGATTGGAAGTGAGGCAGCCGACTATGGGATGCTAGGGTCACAGGCAGCAGCTTAACCTGCCATGTCACAATGGCAGTCTCACAAAATGAATTTTTATAAATATGATAATTACTATCTTTAAAGTAGACTCAATTTCATAATTTTAGATATACTGAGTTACTAAGGTAGTTCATTTATTTATATCATATTATTTTCTTTTATCGCTGTTTCTCTTTGTTTCACTTTCCTTTCCTATTATCAGTGGAATTGAAAAAAAGTACTATTATAGTTCTTTTTTTCCTCTCTGTATATTATAAGCTACAGGTAGTATTTCTATTCCTTATATGATGTTCCTAAATTTTTAAAAAAAAATGTTTATATATATATTTTTTCACAGTTTAGGGTTATTTTATTAAAATCCACTTTACACACTGTATATTTTATAACTGATGCCTAGAAGTTATAGACAAAATAAGACAAAATAAAATTTTGGTTTTTAAACTATTCAATTTAAGAAATTTACCACCATATTTACTAATTTCCTTCCACTATTAAATTATTGTATTTACTGACTTCCCTCTGAATACAACTTGCCAAAGAATAACTTTAATTAAACATCTAGTAACGGGAGTTTATTGGTAATAATCTCTCTTGGTCACTGTATGCTTGAAATTTTATTTACTTTCCCTCATTTTCCATACATTGAGGTATAAGTTATACAATATTAGAAAAATTTTCATATATGTATATAATGCTTCTGTTTAGCCACCACCTAGATAAAAATCCAGAACTTTTGTAGCATCCAGAAAGCTCTTTTATGTTCCCCAACCACTGTTCTAACCTCTATTCCTAAGGATAGTTTCACATATTTTTGGTCTTCCTACAAATGGGATTATGTAGCAGATAGTGGACCTCTCTCTCTCTCTCTCTTTTTCTTTCTCTCCCTCTCCCTGTAACTCTCCCTTTCAAATAAATAAATCTTAAAAGAAAGAAAAGCAAAGCAGAATAAGAGCCAGAATGACTTTCAACACTAGCTTGCTATGACTAACTCGCATACCTTAGCACGTGAAATGCCCATGAAGGAGCATTTTTATCACTTTTCTACCCAGGGTACCTGACTCATCCAGGCTCTAGACCTGATTTTCCCATTCACTTCATTCCTCTAATTCTAAGTAATAATGCAATTATCACATACTGAGTACATTACTGTGTAAGGATAGTTAGCTAAATACTTCAGAGAGGTTCTTCAGTCATCACAAAAAGTATGAGTCCTGTTATCCTCACTTTACAAATAAAGATATGGAAGTTTAGGAAAAGTGAAACAACTTGTTCATAGCTGCACAACTAGTAAGTAGCAAAGCTTAGATTGGAACACAAGTAATCTGACCCCAGACTGAAGTTCTGCGGCACCTTCAGCAATAGGTCATTTACTGACTTTCTGTAAAGCTTTGCCATATAAGATTTTACAGTAGACCAATGGGTATCAGCTGTAATGCCTTCCTGCTTTGGAATGTGCTTTTCTATAATTAATGAGTCACTTTTTATGTTTGATAAGATAATAGAAAGAAATGCTAAGAATGACCCAATGAGGAAGGGGCAGTAACAGATATTCAGCAGTTAATGACTTCAGCTGGAAATAAAAATGAAGAGTTCTAATTTTAATGCAAATGTAGGCCCTTACATAGATTTGATTGATATATAATTGAAGTACTTACCTCTGCTAAGTCTTCAAAACAGCTTCCTACTAATGGGTGGGGACTGCCTTCATCAGTCATTTCTACAGTGTCTTCTATGTGGCCCAGTAACTTTACACTAAGTTCATGTATATCTACTATACGACTAAATATATTTTCTACATCCTGTAGGGAAGGAGTGGGGGGTAAACACATCAATTCAGTTAGGCTATTGAGTAATAATAAAAATTCTGAGCCAGTCTTTATAATCACAAAATTCAACATGGTAGACAGTGAGAAATTTAAATGACTTATGAAGATTACAAAAATGTTCTGTTTATAACTATAAATAACAATATTTGTCATATTAGAAGTTAAAACCAAGAAATTCTCAAAGCATTTCTTTAAAAAAAAGGCCTATTACATGTCGATATAAATATCATTTAATGAAAAGTAACTATTTTTCTAAAACAACAAAAAGGAAATATTTAGAAGAATAGCATTTCATTTAAATTTATGCAAATCTCTAATAATAAGAGACAGCAGGATTTGCATATCTATTTCTGCATTCAGTCTGCTGTTATAAATTTGTTTTGGTTTAATATATGAACAAAATATAGCTTTATACAAATATGTAGTTAGAAAAGAGGGGAGGTATTTTAATAGTCTATTCAAGTATTTGTGGATATTCTTTTCTTTCTCTGTGTAATTCTTCTATTTAAATATAATTCACACATCATAAAACTTATCATTATAAAATGTATTTACTACTTAATAGCTTTTAGTATATTTACAGTGTTGCATCACTACTATCAAATTCTAGAACATTTCATTACCCCCAGAAGATATCCTGTACCCACTAGCACCACTCACTCTTCATTTCTCTTTTCTGGCAAGTACTATTCTACTTTCTGTTTATATGAATTTGCCTATAATGGACATTTCATATATAAGCAAATAATCTTCTATGGTACTATATCAACATTCAACAATTAGTCGTTTCTTACAGTTAGCTGCAATATGGACTCTGAAAATATACTGTTTTTGTACCACTATATTAAAATCCACTGGTTACTATTATTTGATTTGATTATTTTTATCAGTGATTACAATTTGTCTAATCAACTTTGAGGCATGGTTCATATACAACAATATATACCTATCTTCAACACACTTTTTGGAGATTTTATACAGTTATTTACATTTGTAGCTATCACTGTAATCAAGATACAGGACACTTTTATCACCTTAAGAAGTTTCCTTCTGACCCCATCCCTGTCTATCCTCACAACCCTCAGCAGGAA
The DNA here is from genome assembly GCF_051225735.1 of Oryctolagus cuniculus. Taxonomy (NCBI): domain Eukaryota; kingdom Metazoa; phylum Chordata; class Mammalia; order Lagomorpha; family Leporidae; genus Oryctolagus; species Oryctolagus cuniculus. The sequence goes on along the minus strand of NC_142868.1, from coordinate 169,003,837 downwards.
AGCAGTGCTCTGCTTTCTGTCACTGCAGAATGCTAAACAAATAGAATCTCTCTTTATGTCACTACAGAATATTAACAAATAGACTCACATCCAGTTTTCTGTGTCTAGTTTCTTTGCTATGTTTTAAAGATGCATGTGTTAGGAGTCACTGTGCACTTATTCCCATGTAGGATCTCTGTCCTTAATGTGTTAAACTATGAGAATTAATGGTAAAAATAGTCTTCAAACAGTACTTTATACTTCGTGTGTCCGTGTGGGTGTGATCTGTTGAAATCTTTAGTATATACTAAGTTGAACTTCTGTATATAAAGATAATTAAAAATGAATCTTAATGAAGAATGGGATGGGAAAGGGAGTAGGAGATAGGATGGTTTGTGGATGGGAGGGTGGTTATGGGGGGGGGGACCGCTATAATCCAAAAGTTGTACTTTCAAATTTTATATTTATTAAATAAAAGCTTTCTAAAAAAAGATGCATGTATATTGGTGCATGTCTAACAACTTCATTTCTTTGTATTGCTGAGTAGCAAGCCATTATATGAGCACAATTCATACAGTCATTTATCTTTGATGGACATCTGAACTGCTGCCAGTTTTTGGTGATTACAAATAAAGCTACTATCAACACTCAGGAACAAGTTTAGTGTGGACATATTTTAATTTCTCCTAGGTTAAAACCTAGAAGAATTGCTGTGCAGTAGTTTATGTGTATTGTTCTATGAAATTTCCAAGCTACTTTCTAAAATGTTTACTCTAGTTTACATTCTCACAAGTAGTTGCTCCTCATCCTTTTCAACATTTAATATTCTCAGTTTTTTAAAATTTTAGTCTTCACATGAGTGCATAGTAATATTTTATTGTGGTCTTACTGTGCATTTCTGTGATGACTAATGATACTGAGTGCCTTTAGATGTGTTTTGACCATAATATGCCTCTGATTTTTGTAGGCTAAGAAATTTTGTCTCAATTTTTAAATAACTTTGTTGAAATATAATTTGCATACCATATAGTTCATCCATTTTAAGTGACTAAAATCAGTTTTTAGTATATTCACAGATTTGTACAGTCATTCCCCTTTCTACTCCTTATTTTTGTTTACTCTTTGCCATTAATTTGAGTCCTGTCCAAGATTCTGAGGCAATCATTATTTCTCTATCAGTCACCTACCACTGTGTGGCTAGTTTCAGAAATTACTAGCATCTAATACTCTTAGACAACCTCATCTGCAGTCAGTATTTCTTCAAGACCAAATAGGCTGGTTAAATTATTAATATAAGATTAGTAAATCCCCTTAGTTTCACTGTTACTGGCTCTACTTCTGTGCTTCCAATAATACTCTCATATTTCTACTATGGTAATTATCACATTGTAATATAATTAATTTTAAGTTTACATATCTTGACTACACTTGAGGGAAGGAAATGTTTCTTTCTCATCTTCAAATTAAAAAAAAAAAAAAATTCCAATTGCTACACATGGTGCCCAACAGTACAACTGACATTGAAGAAGTGTTGGTTGAATGAATCAAATCAGTCAAATCAAACAAAAATATCTTCTATCTAACTAAGAGGGCTTCTTCTTCAGAATACATGTAAAAGTCTTTGAATTCATTTTCGCTTACAAAATAAGCCCACTTTAGATGTTCGTCTTTTAACTTCTGATGTTTAATGTCTTCAAACTCCTGTAGCACTTTGTGATGCTGAATTGTCTTATAAACTTAAGCAAGTGGCAAATTAGTAAACTATACAAATTCAAACTTGAAATGGTCATACTAACATAATACCTACATATATATATATATATGTATATTTACAATGATACTTACATTAGCTGAAAACAATTTTGAATTGGAGACAAAGGGCTCTCTAAAAACTTTTATAATTAGATTCAGTTCCCTTATATATTGTCGAATTTCTGCCATAAATGCCTTTACCAAATCATAGTAAGTTTGTTCTCCTGAGGTGGAAGGCTCTTCATCAGTTAAAGACAATATGTTTATATCTTCCACATCTTGATGAAACATATCCATCAATACCTATGTAGTGAGAGATATAAAAAGCATAACAAAATATGAATCCATAGTAAAATTTAAAATTAAATGCTCTACGAGTCCTTTGGTTATTTTATTTTCTTTTTAAGATAGATTTGGAAGTCAGAGTTACAGAGAGAGGGAGAGATAGAGATCTTCCATCTGCTGGTTCACTCCCTAGATAGCTGCAATGGCCAGCTCTGGACTAAGCTGAAGCCAGGAGCCTTTTCCACTGCTTTTCCCAGGTGATTAGCAGGGAGCTGGATCAGAAGTGAAGCAGTGAGGACACAAATCCACCCATATGGGATGTAGGCATTGTTGCAGGTGGCAGCTTTACCTGCTGTGCCACAATGCCAGCCAATGAACATGATTCTTAAATAATAAAGAGCAGGACTGGCGCCGCAGCTCACTAGGCTAATCCTCTGCCTGCAGCATGGCGCCCTGGGTTCTAGTCCTGGTTGGGGCACCGGATTCTGTCCCGGTTGCTCCTCTTCCAGTCCAGCTCTCTGCTGTGGCCCGGGAAGGCAGTGGAGGACATCCCAAGTGCTTGGGCCCTGCACCCACATGGGAGACCAGGAGGAAGCACCTGACTCCTGGCTTCGGATTGGTGCAGCGTGCTGGCCGCAGTGCGCCGGCCATAGCGGCCACTTGGGGGATGAACCAACGGAAAAAGGAAGACCTTTCTCTCTGTCTCTCTCTCTCCCACTGTGTAACTCTGCCTGTCAAAAATAATAATAATAATAATAATAGAGAGCAGAAATACAACTTTCTCTTCTGGAATATATTTGACCCCTACGCCAGTGCTTCTCTACAGTAAGTATCATATACTCCTCCTTCTCCAAGTTCTCTGTCAATACCAGGCCTGCCTGCCTGCCTGTCTCCTTTGTTAACTCATTACTTCTGGTTTGTTCCCAAATCCTGTCTTGAATTTCTGTGACTTGGTTTCCTCTGCTCTACAACCTTACCTCATCATTTTAATTCATGGCATCACTACCTCATATTTGAAGAGGTCACAGTCCTCTAGTTGACCTCTTCTACATTTGTTGGAAGCAGATCAAAATAATCTGTTTTCTCAAAGTCAACTACTGCTACTACTCTTGTTGAAAGTCTATCTTTCCCATTCTTGTGAACTTCCACAGCATCACTATTCCTATAACTCAATAAAATATTTTATCTTGTGCTTTCTGTTTACCAATTTAAGTATTGTTTATCAACTCTGGAGTCTCACTTTATAATTGTCTTATATCTTCTACTTGTGTGAGCATATAAGTAAGCACTCAGAAATATCTCACTTATCTGATTCATTAAAAAGTATCAAATGATGGGGCCAGTGCTGTGGCATAGTAAGCTAAGCCTCTTCCTGAAGCGCCAGCATTCCATATAGATGCCAGTTCGAGTCCTGGCTGCTCCACTTCAGATCCAGCTGTCTGTTAATGGCCTGGAAAAGCAGTAGAGGATGGCCTAAGTGTTTGAGCCTCTGCACCCACATGGGAGACTCAGAGTAAGCTCCTGGCTCTTGGTTTCAGATTGACCCAGCTCCAGCTGTTGTGGCCATTTGGGGAATGAACAAGCAGATGAAAGACTTCTCTCTCTGTCTCTCCCTCTCTCTGTAACTCTGCCTCTCAAATAAATAAATGAATTTTAAAAAAAATAGTCAATGTTGTGATGGGTGTTTGGCACTTGGGATGCCCACATCCCATATAGGAGTGCCTGCTTCAAATTCTGGCTCCACTCTCTATTGCAGCTTCTTTCTAATGCACACCCTGGGAGGCAGCAGGTGATGGCTCAAGGATTTGGGTCCCTGCCTCCTAAGTGAGAAATCCAAATTGAGTTCCAGGATTTTGGCTTCAGCGTGTCCCAAACACGGCTGTTGCAGGTATTTGGGAAATGAGCCAATGTCTGTCTCTCGGTCTTTCAAGTGAATAAAATATAAACTTCCAAAATGATCAAATATTTTATTACCTTTTAAATAATAATTTTACAAAACAAATACTCATTTAAAATATCAAAACATTTGAAATTCTTCAGATCAGGTAATGTGTTTACTCTATTAATATATTCTGAAAGAACACAAACACTAAAAGAGTATCAAGCAGGTTCACATATCAGAAAGACAATTCCAAATCAATGAGTATAGTGAGAAAAATGAGACCTTTAATCGGAAAATTTTTTTTCTTGGAAAGTCATTATAAAACGAAATATTGAGGTAGTGACTAAAAAAGCTTTAGACTCAGATCTGGACTTTAAGTTTGACATTTCTCAGAAAATTCTGAGCCAAGTTCTTTAGAGAGAACCAAGTTCTCTCTGACCTTCAGCTTCTCTTTGATAAAATATAGATGAGATCAATGACTTTAGAGAAGTCTTTGGCCAGTGCCGCGGCTCACTAGGCTAACCCTCCACCTTGTGGCGCTGGCACACTGGGTTCTAGTCCCGGTCGGGGCGCCAGATTCTTGCCCGGTTGCCCCTCTTCCAGGCCAGCTCTCTGCTGTGGCCCGGGAAGGCAGTGGAGGATGGCCCAAGTGCTTGGGCCCTGCACCCCATGGGAGACCAGGAGAAGCACCTGGCTCCTGCCTTCAGATCAGCGCAGTGCGCCGGCCGCAGCGCACCAGCCATGGCGGCCATTGGAGGGTGAACCAATGGCAAAAGGAAGACCTTTCTCTTTGTCTCTCTCTCTCTCACTATTCACTCTGCCTGTCAAAGAAAAAAAAATAAAAAAGAAAAAAGAAATAATGGATGGAAAGGTCTTTCTCCATGTCTCCCTCTGTAAATCTGCCTTTCAAATAATTTTTTAAAAAGAGATTATTATTATAATTAATCTTAGTTGCAGCAGTATGTGAGAAAAAAAAACATGATATGTTTAAATAAGTTTTTAAAAGATTTATTTATTTGAGAGGTAGAGTTACAGAGAGAGAGAGAGAGAGAGAGGCAGAGACAGGGAGAGGTCTTCCATCTGCTGGTTCACCCCCAAAATGGCTACAACAGCTGGAGCTGGGACCATCTGAAGCCAGGAGCCAGGAGCTTCCTTTAGATCTCCCATCTGGGGGCAGGGACCCAAGCACTTAGGCCATCTCTCACGGTTTTCCCAGGCCATAAGCAGAGAGCTGGATCGGAAAAGGAGCTGATGGGACATGAACTGGAGCCCCTTTAGGATGTTGGCACCACAGGTGGAGGCTTAACCTATTATGCCACAGAGCCAGCCTCTGTTTAAATAAATTTTAACATTATATTTCTAGGGGCCAGAACTGTGGCGTAGCAGATAAAGGCACTACCTGTGATGCTGGCATTCCATGTAAGTGCCAGTTCAAGCCCTGGCTGCTCCACTTCTGATCCAGCTCCCTGCTAATGTGCCTAGGAAAGCAGCAGAAGATGGCTCAAATGCTTGGGCCCCTCCACCCACGTGGGAGACCCTGATGAAGCTCCTGGCTCCTGCCTTCAGCCTGGCCTAGCCCTGGCTGTTGCAGACATTTAGGGAGTGAACCAGCAGACAGAAGATCTCTCTGTCTCTGTAACTGTACGTTTTAAATAAATTTAAAAAATGTATATATCTAATATCCTAATTCTATAAAATGCTATCTTAAATACTTCCTATTATTTATTGGAAATATCCCCAACACATAATACAGTATACAATTTTGTTCTGTCTGAAAACTGTGCTACCATCCAACAACCTATGAACCAAAATGTAAGAGCAAAATATATAAAAGCCAGGTTTCCTACCTTATCAGCGCACATTGCCACTTTAATGTCTTGTTTTGTAATTTCATAATGCCGTATATTTCTTACATAATTCCCCACCAGTTTTAAAATGTCTGCAGAAATATATTCTAATACTGCTACTATGTAAACAGAAACCTGGTGGTCAATTTTATAACCTAGGACCTCCTGCAAAATTTAAAAAAAGAATGTTTAAACATCATATATTATAAATTTAACACACTGATTAGAAATAGAAACATACACAACTTAGCTTCAATTTTAGTGAGTTTTGTGGTATCAACAACATTTAATTTTAAATGACTCAGCTATGAAAAATATATGTATTATATTAAAATGTAAGCTAAGAAAATGTAAGGAAAAGTTATCCCTGATCAATAAAATAACTTGAGAAGTACAGGCTACTGAACAGTCCCTAACCTAGAAAGGAAACTCAGGTTTATTGTAGAGGAACAAATGCTCTGTTACTGAATTCAGAACAACTGCAAGTAACTACAACAAAGGAGTTTTTTTCTTTTACACAGAATAAGAGTTAGTATATTATTAAAAATAAGGAGTACTGAGGCCAGCGCCATGGCTCATTTGGCTAATCCTCCACCTGTGGCGTCAACATCCCATATGGGCGCCAGGTTCTAGTCCTGGGTGCTCCTCTTCCAGTCCAGCTCTCTGCTGTGGCCCAGAAGGGCAGTGGAAGATGGCCCAAGTGCTTGGGTCCCTGCACCCGCATGGGAGACCAGGAAGAAGCACCTGGCACCTGGCTTCGGATCAGCACAGCACCGGCTGCAGCGGCCATTTGGGGAGTAAACCAATGGAAGGAATACCTTTCTCTCTGTCTCTAACTCTAACTGTCTAATAAAAAAGAAAGACAGAAAGACAGACAGACAAGAAAAAAAGAAAGAAAGAAAGAAAGAAAGAAAGAAAGAAAGAAAGAAAGAAAGAAAGAAAGAAAGAAAGAAAGAAAGAAAGAAAGAAAGAAAGAAAGAGAAAGGAAGGAAGGAAGGAAGGAAGGAAGGAAGGAAGGAAGGAAGGAAGGAAGGAAGGAAGGAAGGAAGGAGTACCTATTACCCTTATACGTCTATCCTTTCCAAAGGAACACAGGTTCCCCAAAACTTAGTTTTGGGCACTTAAGTGGCACTTTACTGGTGTCAATGGCTATATCTATGGGGGAAAAAAAACCTCACGATATGTCCTACTGAATAATAGTGGTTACTGAGAGCATGCTGAATGTCCTTTTAGACTTCAAAGAGATTGGCTTCTATGGGGCTTATCAGTTCCTATAAAAGAATAAACTGTATTTTCTAAACAATGCAATTAAGAGGCATTTTTTAAAATAAGTTACTTCAAGTTAGGGATGGGTCACATTTACCTTTTGGGATATGTTAAAACTATTACATGTATCATGATAAAGATGTAATATTAACTTGAAATGATATCCACAATTAGATTATAAAATTCAAAATGTAGTATTAACACAGCATGGACATATCTTAATCTGTTAATTCTCTTTGAGTTAAAATTCAATGTATGCTCAATGAAAATTTTGAAAAGAGAAACATAAAGAAGTATGCAACTACTAATAATTTAGCAACTTTCTATAACTTGTACATTTCCTCAGACTAGTAAGATAAAGGCAGATACTTCTATCCTAATAACCAAATGCAAAACAAAACCTTTTACAGTCTTAAGTTATTTAGTGTCAGATTTTCAAAAAGATTACACAGAGCTTGATTGATTAATACTATCATGTAGAGTCTTGTGAACCAGGCCTACAAGTTACTTGATTGCTTTCTGCCTCTGTTACCTAACTTACAAACTGAGGATCATAGTAATAACTTTGTTGAGGAACAAAACTCAAAAAGAGACCATGTATATAAGCATTGATATTTTGCCTATATTATAATATTACAAAATTATTTTGTCTAAAAGTACTATTAAAATTTTAATTGTTACCATATCTTTATTTTTGTTGTTAAAGCTAATCAACAGTTCTTTATTAAGTAAAACAGAAACAACCTCATTGGAGTTTCCAGCCGTCCTCCTATTAGTTCAGGAGAGACTGAATTGATTAGATGACTGATTTAAATAACTAATACTGGATCATTTTGAGGGTCTTCAGGAAATTTTTGTTTAACGATTATACATAAACCTATGGCAGTCTTATAGAGGCCCTTATACAAACTATGAAAGTCTGAAGAATTTATAGGGACACTTAGATCTAACCAACAAGGAGGAGTTGTCATAAATCCTTTTTGTGGTTCTAATAATAACTAATAAACAAAATCCACAATAACTTTCTTGGTCTGAACTTTCAGTTTACTTGATGATTGTTATTTTTATGAAATTACTTTCAATCATATTGCCCAATTTATGCTTTCTTGTTATCACAGCATCCCTCCCCACCACATGAATCCCTGGAAAACTTAGAGTAAGAGAACTTGACTCCTCAGTTGACCCTATTAACTGTAAAATATATTCTCAGTGTTGAAAATGGTGGGTTTTAGCTCACTTTTAAAAGGCAAGAAGGCAATATTTCAGCTTTACCTTTAATAAAGGATGAATTTTTTCTACTGGGAGAGATAAAGGGTTTCTTCGCTTCCTCTTTTCAATAGCCGATTGGGCATCAGCTATTGCCCACTTATCAATTGGATGAGGAAAACTTTTTTGAACACGTTCCTTGGAAAATAGGAAAATAACAACTAAGCAACAAACATGAAATAGTGCTCGTCACTTAAAATTTACTTTTAACATAAAAGAATACCAAAAGTAGAGCTTCCCATATGTGGTATAATTTAAACTACATTTAAGTCAAAAGAAAACAGTAATTGTCAATGTATTAGTGTCTTAATTAGGCAATTAAGAGACTATCCTTTCCATTATTTAGGGGAAAAATCATATCATGAATTTCAACTTCACTATGGTAAGCTAATGACAGTAAGAAGAAGAAGCCACTTTATACATTACTTTTATAAAACTTTAAGGTACAAGACCTGAACTCAAGAAATATCTAATTTTAATTCTCATTCACTTCACCTTCTTTTCAATACCAATTACAAACTCAAGCAGTATTTTGCAACTGGAATCTCTAAGAATTTTTTCCCTTTATATCAATCATGCAAAAGTACTTACACAATGATTTACAAATCACAGAAATCAATGGTTTACGTGAGTAGCAGCAATTTTAATATACTGTAGCTTATCTTCAGTTAGTCTTCCGTAAGTCTTTAATTTCTTTAAGAAAACACCTCAATTGAATTTATAGCACTTACTCAATGAAAATTTCCAAAGAATGTAAAAGAACTAAAGGTACTGTTCATTTAAAACAAAACTCTCAAGTTTTAAAATCCACCTGCAGGGTACCACAATTAGAACCAGTAGAGGGACCGGTGCTGTGGCACAGCAGGTTAAAGCCTCTGCCTGCATCGCCAACATCCCATGTGGGCAGCTGCTCCACTTCCGATCCAGCTCTCTGCTATGGCCTGGGAAAGCAGGCCCTTCAGCCCCTGCACCCACATGGGAGACCCAGAAGAAGCTCCTGGCTTTGGATCAGGGCAGCTCGGCCGTTATGGCTCTCTCTCCCTCACTCCTTCTCTGCCTCTACCTCTACATCTCTGTAATTCTGCCTTTCAAATAAATAAAAAAAATCTTAAAAAAAAAAAAAGAACCAGTAGAGGCCGCTATTCCTCAACTCCAAACGCACGTGTTTTAAATTGATTAGTATTCAATTAGTAGCATTAAAAAACACCCTAGATTAAACATCATCCCAGATTATAAATCTGAACAAAAATTTGTGTCTGTAGCCATTGAAAAGTAAAATAAAAAAAAGTAAAAAGTAAAATAAAGCATCCAAGTGTTGCTGAGGGACGGGGGAGGAACACCCTGATTGTAGGACACACTAGAAGCAAATATAGAAAATGAAAAATTTAATCTTTTTAATTTTAATAAATTTTCTGTTCTACTATGTTCAAGGCTGAAGTAACTATTAAATTTTAAAGTGATTATTTTAATTCTAATTAGTAAAATTAAAAATGTGCTGAAATAAATTGTTATAGTTAAAAATGAAATTAAAATCTAGTTAAAAATCTACTCGCCAGGATTCTACCTTCATGCAGTAAAGGCAACACTAAGGTCCAAAACACAGGGGGAGCCTGATGGGTGGAACGGCAGAGAAGGGGAGGGCGAGAGGTGGAAAAGAACATCCAAAACAAAAATTATTCTTTTAGCTAAGTCAGTTCTATAGATTTGTCAGCCCCAAAAATCACAAAAAGATTTAGGACTAACTCTACCTTGGTTTTCAGGTAAAATGTTTATACTAGTGCATTTAACTAATGATTAACTAAATCGGTCTAACTATGATACAACCTAACAAGGGTATGAGCCTACAGTTTTCTAACTTTTTTCTAATTTTTTTCCATGATGACTTTTGTTTTAATTCAATTCATAGTAAGAAATAAATTCTCAACATTTTACATTACATCCTTATATACCACACATTCTCAACTGAAAGCTTCAAGACACAAAACCTACCCTAATTATATGCAGCACAATGGTATTTCCTATTTTTTAAATTAATTAATTCGAGAGGGAGAGAAGAAATGTCTCTCTACTAACCCAAATGTCCACAATGGCCATGGAGCTAAAGCTGGAAGCCAGGAACTCACCCAGGTCTACCAGGTGGGAGGCAGGAACGCAGTTACTTGCGCCACCACTGCTCCTTCCCAGGGCTTGCATTAGCAGGAAGCTGGGGCCAGAAATTGATTTCCAGCGCCAGAAATCAAATTCACGCACTCCAATGTGGAAATGGATGTCTCACCAGGAGTCTTAACTGCTGTACCAAACACCATCCCTCTATTTTTTTAAATGTTGATTCGCCAATGTATGAAAGTACTTTTATGACTTATTTTTAAAAGTGGTGTATAATAGGGATAGAGAAGCAGAAGAGGATAGAAGCTGAACTCAACCTGACAATTATAAATAGATTTGACATATGCCTTTTTAAAAAGCAATCACCAGTGGAAGAACTACAGAAACAAACTGTATATAGGCAGAGGTCAACGTAAAATAAAAAGAAAATAGAACAGTAATTCCTATCCATATCAATTTTATCCATTTCAATACAAGTTAATTATTTTGAGAAGGGAACAGAAAATCTGAAATGATAAAAGGAATGGCAAATGATAATGAAGAGCAGGATATTTACTTATTTATTTGAAAGGCCTACCAGGCACATTAGCAGGAAGCTGGATCAGAAATGCAGAGTAACCAAGACTCAAACTAGGCATACCAAATAGTGGGTGTCTAAAGCAGCAGTGTAACCTGCTGCGCCACAGTGCTTGCCCCCAAAATATCTGAAACTTATTAATGGAATTCATTTACCAAATATATACTTGAGATAATGCTAAGGGTAGAGTGTATGAAAAAGATTAATAGCATCAAAATGGTGCCTTGAATGTGGAAAGGTCAAAGTGAAAGAATTATTTTATCTCTTGAAGTGATGTTTAATTATAATTTTATAGTAAAATAAAATTTCTGTCACAAACATTTTATATATTTTTAAAGAAGCCCAATAAGAAATGATCAACAAAAGTTTCAGAAATTAGAATACTATTACCCTGCCATTTTCAAGATAATTAATTTGTTTTAAATGAGAAATTTCATCTTAGTATGTAGTACTATTGGAAAAATTAACAAAATACAGAGCTAAGTTTCAAATTCAGTTCTGCTTCTTATTATCAGCAGAATCCTGTCTTTTCTTTTATACAATAAAGAGGTTCCAGCAAATGGCCTTGAAAACACTCTATTATCTATGAAAATTCCTATACATGCACTTCAGTACAAAAATTCAAACATTCAAGTATATTTTGTAATACTAAACGTACCAACAAGGGCTTAAAATGTATGGGAGATTTTTTTTTTTTTGTCAAGAAAGGAATTCCTCAGGAAACCTAAGGGTTAGTGGAAAACATAGTAGACCTACAAGACCTCTTTAGGATACCAAGGAAAAAACCTTTAAAAAATGCATGAATGGGGGCCAGCACTGTGGCATAGTAGGCTAAGTTTCTGCCTGCAGCACCAGCATCCCATATGGGCACAGGTTTCAGTCCTAACTGCTCTTCTTCCAATTCAGCTCTGTGCTAATGGCCTAGGAAAGCAGCAGCAGATGTTTCAAGTTCTTGGGACCCTGCACCCACATGGGAGATCCAGAAGAAGCTCCTAGCTCCTGGCTTCAAATTGGCCTACCTCCACCATTGCAGCCATTTGGGGGAGTGAACCAGCAGATGGAAGGCCTCTCTCTGTGTCTCTCCCTCTCTCTGTCTGTAACTCTACCTCTCAAATAAATAAATAAATAAAATCTTTTCTAAAATGAATGAATGAACAATAAAGGAGACTTTTTAAATTTGAGGATGAGAAGGCTCATGACAAAAAAAGTCTAAGATAAAGGAGTCTCAGGAAAGCATAAGATAAATGAGGAGAAGCAAAATGTATCAGGGTCCTAAGAAACCAAAGCTGGCTAAATAGAGGTCTTATAGGTTAGGAAGGGGTACAGGAAAGTCAAGGTGGCCAGAGAGAAATAAAGAACAGTGCAATCATGAATAGACAGAGGAAATTTTAAAATATACATTACCAGGGACATATCCAAAAAAGAAAAAGACAACTACTAGCATTTGCCTCTTTACAGAAACTTATACTCACTATAATAGAGGGAGAAATAAACCAAACTGGAGTAATTTTCATATAGTATCTTCTCACATTTGAATTAATTTGGATCAACAGGGTCAAATAATATATATACTTCTTTGTGCATGCTCATAGCATTTATATATAGACTTTCTTATTCATCCAGAATACTAGCTGACAGACAGTAAATGCTCATATATTAATGACATGTATTAATGAATATTGTCTGCAGGGGCAGTGCTGTGGTATGCCACTGCAGGCCGCCACCTGCAGTGTTGGCATCCCATATGGGCGCCAGTTCGAACCCCACTGCTCCATTTCCAATCCAGCTCTCTGCTGTGGCCTGAGAAAGCAGTAGAGGATGGCCCAAGTCCTTGGGCCCCTGTACCTGCGTGGGAGACCCGGGGGAAGATCCTGGCTCCTGGCTTCAGATTGGCACAACTCCAGCCTTTGCAGCCAGTTGGGGAGTGAACCAGCAGATCTCTCTCGCGCGCGCACGCTCTCTCTCTCTCCTTCTCTCTCTCTACTTCTCTCCATTTAACTCTGACTTTCAAATAAATAAATTAAATCTTTAAAAAAATGAATATTGTCTACATCAATAAAACAAAATCCCATTGATTTGGACCATGATAGTTCAAAGAGCTAGAGGCAGAGAGAGAGAGAAGTATTCCATCTACTGGTTCACTCCCCAAATGGCCGCAATGGCCAGAGCTTGGCCGATCCAAAGCCAGGAGCCAGGAGCCTGGAGCTTTTCCCAGGTCACCCACGAGGGTGCAGGGACCCAAGGACTTTCAGCCATCTTCTACTGCCTTCCCAGGCCACAGCAGAGAGCTGGATTGGAAGTAGAACAGCCAGGTCTCGAACCTGCATCCATATGGGATGCCAGAGCTTCAGATCAGGGTGTTAACCCACTGTGCCACAGCACTGGCTCCTCTCCACTTTCAAGAGAAGTCCTGCCTTCAACTTTACTGTCTATATTAAGGACACCTAAAACACCACTGGCATTTAATTCCCTAAACACTCACATCAGGAATCTTCACCTCTAGGCCAGCCACCACCACAAGGCTCCATCCTGCTTTGTAGTATGTAATGAATGAAACCTTAAATTCAAACAACTTTTTTAAGATCCCAATCTATTCTATTTTTCTCACTGAGACAGTCTAGTATTATCAGTTCTATGACCTTACTAAGAAATTCAATACCCTGTTCCCTCTCTTTTTCCAATCTATCTGTCTTCTCTTACTTGGCAGGATAGCTTAGCAGAATGCATACTCAAAACTCTGGACTCTCTGGATTAAACTCTCGACTTCACTATTTATTAGCTGTGATCTTGGGCAAGTTATTCAATCTCTCAGTGCTTCAGTTTCCACATTCATTCATTCAATACAGATTTCTCGAGTGGCTTCTTTGCCAGACATTATTATTTCAAGGTGCTGAGGATTCAGCAGTGAGTAAGGAAAAAAATCCCAGGAGCTCATATTCTAGTTAGGGGAAAATAAGTGCCATCTTTGTGGTGTTATTATGAAGTTTAAATAAAATACAAAGCATGAACGTGTTTAGAGTAGTGCATAATTCTATATAGCAAGCACTTAAATGTAAAACATTTCACTGTTTTCCTTATCTGATTTAGATGCTCTCATTAAATATGCCTACTTGTCAATCCTTCTACCCTCAGGGGAGTAGGGCAGGGCCTGGGTAGGGATTACCTAGTAGCCACAGTGTGCCATAAATATATTGTACATTCTATGGGTGCTGTGCCCTGAAAAGGTTCCACAGCACTGCTATCACCAATTTTCAGATTCCTTTGCCCTACTCTTCTGCCACTGTATATCCTTCTTCCTAAGTTTTGAGATGTTTTCCTCTTTCAATTGGTGGGAATGAATTTACTTGCCACCTAAAACACATATAACAATTGAAAAACATTCCTGGAAATGTTATTGGAATGCTAGCTAACATTTACAAATAAACATTTGAATATATACTATTATTAAAGGTGTTATCAAGCTAGCCATAATAAGCTGTTCATTTTAGCATAAAAGCAAAATATGGAACAGTTTAATAGCTGAAATATACAAAAATTATCATATATTCAATATGGAGAAAAACAGTCTTCATTTTCTTATATACCATATAGTCATATATTTTTTGCAGAATTGGAGAGCAAACTCTTTTTTTCCTTTGCTGACATTACCACAAACACTAGGTTTGATACACACACACACACACACACACACATAGATGTGTGTGTATATACACACAAAAACTAAACACAAGTAAAAAGTTATCATACCTCTACATCTGAAGCACTTCGGGGCTGAGCTTGACATAGCATATTTAATAACTGCAAAATTAATTCTTCAACATATTGAAGAGCATCATCATTAGACTCAAGAGTAGGATGAACTTGTCCCTGGACCTATAAACAAAAAGCAAGGTAATTAAAATGTGGGCTTGTTTAACCTAATTAAACAAACATTTTTTAAAAAATAGGTATTTATAACCAAGGACATAAAATGACCTGCAAATACAGTCTAGACTGAACTATAACTCCTCAGAGAAGAAACTGAGCCCAAGAAGGTTTTAATCAATTGGCCAAGCACTTCTGACCATATTCAGTACAGCAAGGACCAACCTGATTATAATTTAGCTATTTAATAAATTTCTCCATTCTATTTATTAGATGACTAATCAGCAGGCAGTTAAAGTATCAAGAATTTGGACTGGACTCCAGAATTTGTGATCCTCAATTCAGTGCTTTCCATTCAACACACCATCACACTCTAATGTGAGTAGCTATCTAACCTCGTAAACTTATTTTTTCTTCAACATACTACATGATTAAATCATCATTCATTGAAAAAAAGAAAAAAGAAAAAACCTGGCACTAGATAAAAGTTCTACTTTTACACATTGAATTACATGTCCCCAGGGGCTTAAGCCATCTTCTCAGATATCCTTTATGTTCATGATTAACTTACCTTCATTCACTGGTGAATCTTAATACCACATGGTGGGTTGTTTCTATCTAGCTTTCAGTCAAGTTCCCCCCCTTTTTTTTTTCTTAAAGGATTTATTAATTTATTTGAAAGGCAGAGTTACAGGCAGAGGCAGAAAGAGCAAGAGAGGTCTTCCATCCACTGGTTCACTCCCCAGATGGCCTCAACAGGTAGGCCAATTCAAAGCCAGGAGCTTCTTCTGAGTCTCCCATGCAGGTGTGGTGGCCAAGCACTTGGGCTATCTTTCACTGCTTTCCCAGGCCATAGCAGGGAGCTGGATTGGAAGCGGAGCAGCTGGGACTTGAACCAGCACCCATATGGAATGCTGGCACTGCAGGTGGCGGCTTTACCCACTATGCAACAGCGCCAGGCCCAAGTTGCTTTCATTTTTGAAACTCTCTTTCCTTAATATTGGTGACACAATCTATTTTAGTTCTCTGATTTCTTTGCTCTCTTATCTTACGGAGTTCTTGTATTTTCCTCCACTCTGCAAATGTAGCTTCCATCCTTGTCTACTCTCTCCACCTACATTTTTTTTTTTTTAGATTTATTTTATTTATTTGAAAAGCAGAGAGAGAGAAAGAGAGAGAGAGAATCTTCCATCTGCTTGTTCATTCCCCAAATAGCTGCAAAGGCCAGGGCTGGACTAGGCCAAAGCCAGGAGCTTTATTCAAGTCTCCCATGTGGGTGCAGGGGCCCAAGCACTTGGGCTATCTTCCACTGCTTTCCCAGGCACATTAGCAGATGGGGAGCTGGATCGGAAGTGGAGCAGCCAGGTCTTGAGCCGGCACCACATGGGATGCCAGTGTTGCAGGTGGTAGCTTAATCTGTTATGCCACAATGGCAGTCCTATCTCCTTCTACCCTTTCCCACAAGTAATCTCTTTCGTTTCTACATTTTGAACCTCACTTGTGTATGTCTCTCCCTGTATCTGTGTAACACTGATTTTCCCTCTATCTCTGTAACTCTTTCAAAATAAATGAATTTTTTCTTAAAATAAAACTATATCACACATGAAAAATACTTTTTTTTCAAATGAACATAACTATTTTAGAAAAACAGTGTATACAACCCTTGGTTTCACTAAGATATAGTCCTGAAAAATGTAGCTATAACTGAGGACTACAGTCTAATACATAAACACATATTTATAGAACTATCAACTTTTAGAAGTAAAGAGATCTCAGAGGTCATGTAACTCAGTCCCTCTATTTAGCACAGAGAAAAACAAGGTACTCATAATCCTTTTGTTGCTAACTAATAATACTGTAGGTATTGAACCTGGATCTCCTTGTGTCTAAATCAAACCTCTTTCCACTAAACCCCTGGGAGAATCTGGGAACTATTCTAGTAGACATATAAAAGTAGAGAGTGAGCACCCATGAACTATATCTATTTTTATAGTGGACTTCTATATAAAACTTGAAGTATGTTGTCATACTTCAATAAACATCAGCATGTCATAAATGAAAATATAGTAATATAGTCCTATAAATCTTTATAATATGAAAAGGTACACTGATTATACAAAGGATCCCAGTGGTTATGAATTATATTAAATTATAAATACACTAATAATGCATATTAAAGTGAAAATATCTAATCAATAACAATTCAAATTACTTTTTAAAAATATCAGAGCCCTTTTAAGCGGTAGTTTAAGCAACATTTTAGAAAGTGTTCTGGTGGCTGCCTTGAGGTGCAGGCATCCGATATGGGAGTGCCAGTATGAGTCCCAGCTGTTCCACTTCTGATCCAGCCCCATGCTAATATGCGTGAATAAGCAGCAGAGGATGGTTCAACTACTTGGGTTCCTGTCACTCATGTTGGAGACCTGGATAGAGTTCAGGCTCCTGGCATCAGCCTGTCCCAGACTTGGCCATTTGGTCCCGGGCGGGGCGCCGGATTCTGTCCCGGTTGCTCCTCTTCCAGTCCAGCTCTCTGCTGTGGCCCGGGAGTGCAGTGGAGGATGGCCCAAGTGCTTGGGCCCTGCACCCCATGGGAGACCAGGAGAAGCACCTGGCTCCTGCCTTTGGATCAGCGTGGTGCGCCGGTGGCAGCACACCAGCCACAGCAGCCATTGGAGGGTGAACCAACGGTAAAGGAAAACCTTTCTCCCTGTCTCTCTCTCACTGTCCACTCTGCCTGTCGAAGGAAGGAAGGAAGGAAGGAAGGAAGGAAGGAAGGAAGGGAGGAAGGGAGGAAGGGAGGAAGGGAGGAAGGGAGGAAGGGAGGAAGGGAGGAAGGGAGGAAGGGAGGAAGGGAGGAAGGGAGGAAGGGAGGAAGGGAGGAAGGGAGGAAGAAAATGTAAAGTGATCAAATTATCTTTTAATTTAAAAAAACATATAAAAATTTTATTTCTTCACTAATACTTCTCTAGCTGTTCTTCAATTGACACTTTATGCTGAAACACTGCATTCACATTCACTCTGTTGTCCATACCTGATATTCATCATCTCACCCTTTTACCTACCTGTTGGGACTTTCAAAACTCAGATTTCAGGGTGGGCATCTGGCCTAGTAGTAAACATGCCTACATCTCATACCATAGTGTCTGGGTTCAATACCCAACTCCAGCTACTGACTCCAATGTTCTGCTACTGCAGACCATGGAAGACAGCTGTGATGATTCAAGTAATGGGTTCCTGCCACCCTTGTGAGAGACCTGGACTGAGTCCCAGGCTCCCAGCTCCCAATCTTCAGCCCCACTCACTCCTAGATCAATCACAGGAAGGAACCAGCAGATAGGAGATCCTTCTCTTAAATAAATAATACATAAAAACCCAAATGTCATCTCATTTGGGAAGATGTCCTTGCTTCTATTTAATTCACTTAACCAATCTTAAATGTATTTAATGCCAAGTCCTTAGTGCTGGACATAAAAGAATGAATCAAACACAGTCTCTGTTTGTATGGGCCTTATATGCTAGGCTCTGTGTTAATCCCTATACTCAGTACCACATTTTGTTATTGAGTTTATAATACTGAATTATAATTCGTGTTTCCTTGTCCACTTGCTCTAATGGACAATGATGTTCCAAATGGGAAGGGTTTTATCTCTTAAATTTTAAAGGATCATCTTCTCCTTGCTTTCACTCCAAACCCCTGACACTCAGGGAATACTCAAAGCCTCCATGCTGTAGAAGTGAGAGGCATAAAACATTTCTTTTTCAGAATTAAGATTTAACAAGATGGCAATGAGGGATGGTTCTTGTGTTGGTTTCAAGAGAACAAAACCCTTAAAGCAGAAACTATTCAACATACAAAGGCAGTTATTACTGTAGATGCTTACAAAATAGAGTGAAATAAACATATACACAGCAGTTAAATGCAATAGTTAAAAACAACAACTTAATACTGCTTATAATTCTAGCACACATAATTCAAATGTTAAGTCTGGCATTCTTTTTTTTTTTTTTTTTTTTTTTTTTTTTTTTTTTTTGACAGGTAGAGTTGTAGACAGTGAGAGAGACAGAGAGAAAGGTCTTCCTTCTGTTGGTTCACTCTCCAAATGGCTGCTACAGCCAGCACTGCGCTGATCCAGAGCCAGGAGCCAGGAGTCAGGTGCTTCTTCCTGGTCTCCCATGTGGGTGCAGGGGCCCAAGCACTTGGGCCATCCTCCACTGCCCTCCTGGACCACAGCAGAGAGCTGGACTGGAAGAGGAGCAGCCAGGACTAGAACCCAACACCCATATGGGATGCCGGCACCACAGGTGGAGGATTAACCAAGTGAGCCACGGCACCAGCCCAAGTCTGGCATTCTTTATGGTAAACAAATTTCTAGAAACTTCAAGTTTAAACTGTTTTATTTTTTGATGGTTACTAAATGACAAATAAAATCTATTATGTAAATAAATCAAAAAAAGAATTAAGGGGCTGGCCGTGTGGCACAGCAGGTACAGCTACCACCTGCAGCGCCGGCATCCCATATGGGCATCGGTTCGAGTCCCAGCTGCTCCACTTCAATCCAGTTCTCTGCTATGGCCTGGGAAAGCAATGGAAGATGGCCCAAGTCTTTGGGCCCCTGCACTGGGAGACCTGGAAGACGCTTCTGGCTCCTGGCTTCGGATCAGCCCAGCTCCAGCCACTGCAGCCATGGGGGAATGAACCAGTAGATGTAAGATCGATCGATCGATCTCTCTCTCGCTCTCTGCCTTTCAAATAAGTAAGTAAATCTTTTTTAAAAAAAGAATTGAGTTCATAATTAGTTTTTTTTAAAGAGAAAATAATGCATGATGTTAACTGTTGTACTAATTTTCTGAACATTAACCCTTATCATACCTTATAGCTATCAAAATTAGGATCAAAAAGTTCATTCCTATAAAAGACAAATTGTTTAATTTCCTTAAAAACAAAAACAAAACCTCCAAAATCTCTGCCTGAAAAACAAAGGCAATGTCCATGCTTAAAAAGATGGTACCAATTTCTAAAAATACAGATTGTTCTTTATTCTTTCAAGGAAGAGTCTGCTAAGACACTTCTTTAAAGAGCAGACAGAAGTAGTATTGTATTTCACATACAGATGAAATAGAAACACATCTATGAGATAGTGTTACAGCTAAAGTATCGCATTCCATCATAAATGGTACTCAAAGACCTTTAATAGCTCAAAGGATACAGACTGCTCAAGCCTGTGCAGAACAGGTTTCCCTGCTAAATCTGTGATAGCCGTCAGAAGCCACATCTACTGAGGTTGTGTGAAACTGGCTTTAAAAGTAGACGTGGGTTTTTCCTTATGTGTAGTCTTCAAAAACATTATACCCTATACTTGTTTATTGACATAAAAAATTCAAATACCTCCTTAATCATAAGTAATTTAAGTATGATAAGAGCAAATACTTCATTAAAATACTTCATTTAAGAATGAATGAATTATAACTATGAACAATAATTTTCTATGGCCATGACAGTACTTCTTCTTTTAAGGCATAATCACCATATTCAATTAAATATACTATCTCTGGAACTTTAAACCTTTAAACTTTCCTGAAGAACTATCTGCTTCTATCATTTTGTCTCTAGTAATTTCTAGCAGATCATCAAGTAACATTACTGTCTACCACTGCCAGATTCTGTGGAATCTAAAAAGGCAAAGGGATTAGGTCTATATCAATTCCTAGTTGTCTGAAAGAAAATTCCTCCAAGTAGGTTCAGGAGCCCCTTGGGTAAACTGTCAGAAAACACTATGTTGGATTCTGATGAATCTTTAATAGCCGTTTCTAGCTAATGGCACTCTGAAGAATAAGAAGGGCTTCTATATTGTATTCTGTCATGTCTGAAGCCTTGATCTGCTACTTTATTTATAAATATAATGAGAGAATTTGAAATGAAGTTAGTATTCTCAAAACCTCTACCACAGCAAAATATTAAAGGTGTGAATTCTCAAACCTCGTTCTCACTGTGACAACTGCTTAGTCAACATTTGATGCTTTAGGTGCTTATCTCTCCACACTCTGAAGTTGGTTAAAAAATCAAAACAGGGGCCGGTGCTGTGGAGTAGCGGGTAAAGCTGCCGCCTGCAGTGCCAGCATCCCATATGGACGCAGGCTGCTCCACTTCCAATCCAGCTCTCTGCTATGGCCAGGAGGGCAGTGGAGGATGGCCCAAGTGCTTGGGCCCCTGCACCGCATGGGAGACCAGGAAGAAGCACCTGGCTCCTGGCTTCAGATCGGCGCAGCACTGGCCATAGCGGCCATTTGGGGAGTGAACCAATGGAAGAGAGACCTTTCTCTCTGTCTCTGTCTCTCTCTCTAACTCTACCTGTCAAATAAAAAAAATCAATCAGTAAAAATATTTTTAAAAAGAATAGGCTATAATAGTGTGATAAAGGCTAAAGTGGAGTCATGTCTGAGGTATAATGACAAAAACAGGAGCTAGCGCTGTGGGACAGTGCATTAAACTGCTACCTGCAACACCAGCACCCCCTATGAGCCTCGTAAAAACACCAGTTGGAGTCCCTGCTGCTCCATTTCTGATCCAGCTCCATGCTAATATGACTAGGAAAGCAGCAGAGGATGGCCCAATTGCTTGGGCCCCGGACACGCATTTGAGAGACCCAATGGAATTCCAGGCTCCTGGCTTCAGCCTGGCCCAGCCCAGGCCATTTTGGACATCTGGGAAGTGAACCAGCAGATGGAAGATCTGGTGCTGTCTCTCTCCATCTGTCTCTCTCTCTCTCTCCCAACCTATCTCTATTGTCTCCCTCCCTACCCCACTCTAACTATGCCTTTCAAATAAAATGATAAATAAAATCTTTTTTTTTTTAAAAATGGGAACAAAAACAAAGGTAAGCCTAGCTTGGAATGTGTGGAGAGTTTCAGAACTTTTCACAAGATAGACTCAAACCAGGACAAAGGTGTGACAGACAGCAAAGAGCATTTACCAAAAGGGTTAGCATATAAAATGGCATAGAGGCCAATAGAATGACATGCTAGGGGAACTATGAGTTGTACCAAAGAGTGTATGTGGGGAAGCTGAGAGTGGATAAACCAGGCTTGTATATCACATTAAGGAAAGGGAATGATGAGGGAAGCAGAACAACAATAAATGAAGGGTTTTAAACAAGACATTGAATTGAATTGAATTTAGCAAGACCTGCTTGCTAAAGTCAAACAGTGTCAGTATGAAGGATGGTTAAGACAGAGACGAGACTGAAGGAAGCAACACTTGCTGGAATGATGCCATAGGCTCTGAATGAGAAAAATGGTCTAGACAAGGAGAGAAACTATGGGAGGTACAAGAGACTGCTAAGGGACAAGGAGCTGGGTTTGGATAACTATTTTAGGGGGCATCGGGGCAGCAATGAGAGAGAACCACCAACTTAATAAGGACATCAAATAATAGACTATTTTATAGAAAAGAAATTTAAGTCTGACATCTGGGTTTAAAGTTCCCACACTACATCTAGAAAAAAAAAGCTGAAACTGCTTTTTATAAAATGGTTCCTAAAATTTTATTTATTTTTTGGTTGTGGAGAATTATTTGCCCTAGCAGTGTTTCAAATACTTAGACAGAAAAAAAAAAAAAAAGTTAAGTGTTTATGGTAGAAATAAATTTACTTACTAGCCTACTATCTGTTCTAACTACAGGAAGTAAAAAGCGTCTATTTAAGGGATAGGCATTTAGACTAGTGGCCAACACATCTGTTTCCCACACTGTAGTGCTTGGGTTGATTCCTGGCTCTGGCTCCCCACTCTAGTTTACTGCCAATGCAGATCCTGGGAGTCAGCAATGATGTTCAAGTGACTGGGCACATAAAGAGTCACTGCTCTACTTTTATGTATGCTTTTAAGTTTTCATTTTAAAAATATTGGAGGGATAAGCATTTGACACAGTGGTTAAGCTGCCCCTTGGGATGTCCACATCCCATATCGGAATGCCTAGATTCAAGTCTCAACTCTGCTCTCCATTCTGGCTTCTTGCTAATGTGCATGATGGAAGGCACCTGGTCCCTGATACCCACATGGGAGACCCAGATTGAGTTTCAGACTCCCAGCTTTGGCCTGGCTCAGCCCAGCTGTTGTGGGCATTTGGAGAGTGAAACAGTGGGTGGGAGTTCTCTGTTTCTGTCTGTCTCTCTGCCTTTCAAACAAAATAGATGTTAAAACAGGACACAAAAGTACTGTGTGTCACTTAGGGAGCTCATCAACAATACAAAATCAGTCCATTTCAACTACTCCTTTTGAGAAGGTTTGAGGATAGGTCCCCAAATCTGCATTCTTAACCTTAGGAGATCCTTGCAAATGATCCAGAGACCACACTTTGAGAAACATTAACATAGAAAAGGAACTCCTACGGTCCTAAATATAGCTAGATAAATTAGAGGAGAATTCAAAATCTGTATCTTGAGCTGACTTCTGAAAAACAAATAGAAATTTTCTAGGTGAATCAAATGGGAGGGCAACTGGATGCAGTAAGCCAGGTAAACACAGAGCTATGAAAGGACTTACTACAGCTTAGGAAATGTCAGTTTGGTGTGGTTAGAGCAGAAGAAAGCACAGGTACAGATGGCAGGAGGTAAAAAATTCTGTATGCACGTGAAGAAAATTTAACTATATTTAAAGTATTGAGCCTAGGGAAATTTTTATTTTACATCCTAAAAAGTTCAGTTGGCCGGCGCCGCGGCTCACTAGGCTAATCCTCCGCCTTGCGGCGCCGGCACACCGGGTTCTAGTCCTGGTCGGGGCTCCGGATTCTGTCCCAGTTGCCCCTCTTCCAGGCCAGCTCTCTGCTGTGGCCAGGGAGTGCAGTGGAGGATGGCCCAAGTGCTTGGGCCCTGCACCCCATGGGAGACCAGGAGAAGCACCTGGCTCCTGCCATCGGATCAGCGCGGAGCGCCGACCACAGCACGCCAGCTGCGGCGGCCATTGGAGGGTGAACCAACGGCAAAGGAAGACCTTTCTCTCTGTCCCTCTCTCTCACTGTCCACTCTGCCTGTCCAAAAAAAAGTTCAGTTATGGAACTCTGTTTCAGATATCATCCATACTTTGAAGATAACAGCTTGTCTTAAAAGGGGCCTTGTTAGTTTTAAATTCATAAAATCAGGGTACAAGTACGATCCCTATACTGTCTACTATCTAAAATTAAGTATTCAAAAATACTTAAAAGTACTTAAAAGGCATACTTAGGTAGAATGGACAAAAGCTGAACAGTGTGCCCACAGGACATCATTATGTAAACATAGTACGCACATATGTACTTCCTGGTTCTGTCCACTGAGAGGACCTTGGCATACTGACACCTCAGGAACTAGGATCACATCCAGTGCCCAGATCTTGGTTTCTGACATTCTCCAGTAAGAGGAACCAGGGTTTAACAAAAACTGGCCTATTCTACCTCTGGGGAAGGAACTATATGAAGGAAGTCCAGAGCATCTTCTAGAATCAGAAAGTAAAGAAGTGGGGCGGATGCGGTGGCGCAGTAGCTTAATCCTCCACCTGTGGCGCCAGCATCCCATATAGGTGCCGGCTGCTCCTCTTCCAGTCCAGCTCTCTGCTATGGCCTGGGATAGCAGTAGAAGATGGCCCAAGCGCTTGGGCCCCTGCACCCACATGGGAGACCAGGAAGAAACACCTGGCTCCTGGCTTTGGATCGGCGCTGCTCCGGCCATTGTGGCCATTTGGAGAGTGAACCAACAGAAGCAAGACCTTTCTCTGTCTCTCACCGTCTGTAACTCTACCTCTCAAATAAATAAAATCCTAAAAAAAAAAAAAAAAAAAAGTAAGTAAGTAATGAAGTGTTCAAAAAACAAAAGGAAAAGGATATGGCCCCAACCAAAAGCGGGTGGAGGGAGACAAAGAAGGAATAAAAGATCTGGGAGAAAATATGCAAGAGGCCACAATGGTCAAAACTGGAACAATGCCAGGCCAGTGCAGTGGCACAGTTGGTTAACACCCTGGCCTGAAGCACCAGCATCCCATATGGGCGCCAGTTCCAGTCCCGGTTGCTCCACTTCCAATCCAGCTCTCTGCTGTGGCCTGGGATAGCAATAGAAGATGGCCCAAGTGCTTGGGTCTCTGTACCCACATGGGAGACCCGGAAGAAGCTGCTGGCTTTGGATCGGCTCAGCTTCAGCCGTTGCAGCCAATTGGGGAGTGAACCAGCGGATGGAGGACCTCTCTCTCGCTCTCTCTGCCTCTCCTTCTCTCTGTGTAACTCAACCTTCCAATAAATAAATAAATCTTTAAAAAAAAAAAAAACTGGAACAATCTGAGCAATAATGTGAGTGATATACTGGATCATAACCCAAAATGTAAACTAAATCACTGAGTCTACAATAATGCATATAAAGATAGATATATGAAACACATACCTTCCCTAAATATCCTTGAACAGCCTTGTATTTATCCTCCCCAACCGTTTCCAAACTCTTGGGAAGCAAGTTGGTTGGGGTGGGGGGCTGAGGGTGGGCAGTACTTAATGGATGATAACTGAAGGGGCTAGTATCTACTTACCAGGTGGTCAAGGTCACCTCAAGTCATGTAAACAGTACATACCCTGGATATGCTGTGGTGAAAAAGGCACATTTCCTAACAACCCACGACCTCAGTATAACCATAAGAAAAACATGGGCATTCTAAGAAAAAAAACCCAAAACAAGAACAAAAAATCCTGACCACTGTTTTTCAAGGTGATAAAGAATTTAAAAAGTCTGAGAAATCAAAAGAGGACAGGGAGATGACAAAATATATCCTGAATGAGACCCTAAAGCATGAAAAGAACACTGGGAAAAGTGGTGAGATATGAGAAAGCTGTCAGGTTTAATCAGTAATAACACACAACTAATAATTATGTCAACTTCTTAGTGGTGACAAATGTACTACGGTGTCACAGGACAAGAGGAAACTGGGTGAGGGGTATACAAAAATTCTCCATACTACCTTTGCTCTAAAATAAATGTTTATCCTTAAAAATATGGGTTGCAGCTGAGGTATTTCTGAGAAAGAAACTTACAGCCTTCAAAGTTTGTAATAGAAAAAAAGGAAGGAAATTAATAGGCTAAACAGCAATATTAAGAAATTGGAGGTGGAGGGGACAATAAAATCACACCCCCTGAAAGAAGCAAAGAAATTTTTAAAAAAATTAAAAACAAAATTGACATTTTAAAAAACACTAAGTCAATCAAAAAATTGCTAGGAGATTTATCAATAAGACAAGACAAAGAAATACAACTACATAAATAAGTGGAGAGTGTAATTTCAGATACAGAACACTTTCAAAAGATAAAATTATGAAAAACAGGGCTGGTACTATGGTGTAGCAGGTAAAGCCGCAGCCTGCAGTGCCAGCATCCTATATGGGCACTGTTTCAAGTTCCAGCTGCCCCACTCCCGATCCAGCTCTCTGCTATGGCCTGGGAAAGCAGAATAAGATAGCCCAAGTTCTTGGGCCCCTACACCCAAGTGAGAGACCCCGCAGAAGCGCCTGGCTCCTGGCTTCAGATCGGCTCAGCTCCAGCCATTGTGGTCATTTGGGGAGTGAACCAGAGGATGGAAGACCTCTATCTCACTCTCGCTCTCTCTACCTCTGCCTTTCTGTAACTCTGCCTTTCAAAAAAATAAATAAGAAAAACTTCAAAGCAGGTTTTGAACATTTAGGTTAAATAAATGCCTGAAAACTGCAAATTACCAAAACTGACTCCAAAAGACAAATATTCTTAATAGCTCTCTAATCATTAAAAATTATACTGGGGCCAGTGCTGTGGCATAGAGGGTGGAGCCACCGCCTGCAGTGCCAGCATCCCATCTGTGCACCAGTTTGAGGCCCAGCTTCTCCACTTAAAATTCAGCTCTCTGCTATGGCCTGGAAAAGCAGTAGAAAAGATGGCCCAAGTCCTTGGGCCCCTGCACCCATGTGGGAGACCCAGAAGAAGCTCCTGGCTCCTGGCTCTGGATCGGCGCAGCTCTGGCCATTGTGGCCATCTGGGGAGTGAACCAGAGGTTAGAAGACTTCTCTCCCTCTCCCTCTCTCTGCCTTTCAAATAAATAAATAAATCTTTTAAAAAATATATTAAAGGTTTAAACTCTCCATATAAAGAGAATAACTTTACAGGGCCAGTGTTGTGGCACAGGGGGTTAAGCTGCTGCCTGTTACACCAGCATCTCTTATCAGACAACTGGTTCAAATCCTGGCTGCTCTGCTTCTGACCAGCTCCCTGCTAATGCAACTGGGAAAGCAACAGAGGATGGTCCAAGTACTTAGGTCCTTGCCACCCATATGGGAAACATAGATGGGGTTCCAGGCTCCTGGCTTTGGTCTAGCCCAGCTCCGGCCTTTTGCAGCCATTTGGAGAGTGAATCAGCAGATTAAAGATCTCTGTCTTTCCTTCTTTCTCGGACACTCTGCCTTATAAATAAATAAATAAATAAATCTTTTTCAAAAATAGAGAGCTCTTATGGTAATAATCAAATTTTACTTTAAATTTATTGAAGAGAACAGGTTGAAATCTAACGAGGTCTTCACCACGTGGGTGAAGGGGCCCAAGCACTTGGGCCATCTTTCACTTCTTTCCCAGGCCATTAGCAGGGAGCTGGATTGGAAGTGAAGCAGCCAGGACTTAAACTGGCACCCATATGGGACGCCGACGCTGCAGACAGAGGCTTAACCTACTATGCCACAGCATCAGCCCCTACATCTCTCCTCTTCCCCACTGCACACACTGCCAGCTCTCCAGGTCCTTAAGCTGAAATTCTGGAATCTCCTCCACTCTCCACTAACTAAAGGGTTAACACCTGACAGCACAGTACCTGTGTACAGCAGACTGCGATACCTGAGTCTTTAGATAGGCTGCATATGGTCCCTGTGTCACCATATAAAAACTGCATTCGAGAAAAGTTAGGGCATCCAGGAGAAAGGCTTGAATTTAAACAACCAATGTAAATTCTGTAAATCAAAAGCTAAATGTCCTTCATCTTTTTCTAACTCTCCAACATAAAATGCCTCTGCCATTCTAACTCCTTCATTTCAGACCAGCCATCCTGGATCTGAAGCAGAGTTTCTAACCTCAGCACTACTGACATTTTGAGTCAAATAATTCTTTTTTTGTGGGGCTGTCTTGTGTGCTCCAGTCTGTTTAGCAGCATACTTGCCCTCTAATCACTAATTACTATTTGGCATCTTCCCCCCAGTGTGACAACAAAAATGTCTCTAGACTTTGCCAAATGTCCCCTTAGGGGGCTAAACTAAAGTGAGAACTGCTAGTCTATGTGGGGAGCAACTCGGACTAGACTAAGTTACTGGAATTAAGACTTATTCTATGCATCTGCTCTCCCACAATGTGGCGCTGGGAGAGGAGAAAATAGCTTCTACCCAGCTGCCTCTCACCAACTTGAGTGATGACCTCCAGGAGCTGATCCTGCTCCTGATTGGAGGAGAGCAGTGTACTCGGCGTGTGGGTAGCCGAGTTGGGATTGGCGGAAGAGGACTATAAAGGAGGAGAGAGACAACACGCACCAGGAACATCTAAGGGGAACATCTATCTGAAGGAACACCTGTGCAGCCCCCGAGAGAGCCGGCCGGCGGTGTGCCGCTCCCCCCGCGGAAGTGGGGAATGTGGCAGGGGGAACCGCCCCTCCACGGAGGTGGAAGGGACGGTAGCCAACCCGGGAAGAACCAGCAGCAAACCCGGGGAGGGCCGAGCAGACAAAAGAACAACGCAGGGTCCTGTGTCGTTCCTCCACGAAGAGGGGGAGCGACATAATGGTGCCGTGACTCGGATATGAAGCCTAGGCAGGGCTTAGTGTCGTTCCTCCACGAAGACGGGGAGCGACAGTCTAAAGCATACCTTTCCTTACCTCTTTACAATCCCACACATGCAAGTGGATTCCCAGCCTTATTATAAATTCTCTTGAATAAAAATAAAATCTGTAACACTTCATAATTCTGCAACCTAATGTGGCAGTTCTCTTCTCTACTGCTTGACTTATATTCTCTTACAATATAATTCCTTGTGTTTCCACGACATGAATTCACATTTTATTTATATCCCAATGTTTAAAAATAGCTAAGTACACACCACACATACACACACACTCTTACATATCTACCCACACATAAAGAAATACCTTTGTGAAGAGGTAGGTGAAATACCTTAATTTTTAAAATCAATCCAAATATACCTTCACAGAAAAGACAGAGAAAATTTCAAAGAAAATCTCTTTAAAGCAAGACAAATTTAAATCCACTTGGAAGCTCTTAATGGTAAAAATAGTCTCTTCAAACTAGGTGCTCAAGAAAAAATTCATGTACCACTCGAATTCCAAAATTGCAAGGTATTTATACCAATAAATGACTTGGTGCACTTTCACTTCCACCAAGACAGGGCAGGCTCAGTGAAACATAAAAGTGATGAGTAAATGTTTCTGATTGCAGTGCCATTGCCAAGTACAAGCAGTTCCATTCAGGGATTCCTATTTTCACACTCAAAATCAGAGATTGGCTCTGTTGGTGGGTTTTAACTAAATTAAGATCACTTAACAAACACTTAACCTGTTTGCTAACAGTCAAAGGGAAGCAGCAGCACAAAGGCGGAGACAGGCAGCAGGGTGAGCAGAGCGGGAGATGAGGTCCGGGAGAGCAGGCGGCCAGATCACTTAGGGACTCTGATTTCGAGTGTGAAGGCCTGGCAGCTACAGAAAGCCAGTGCCTTTCCAGCTTCTTTACAAGGAAGCACTGCACTTCATTCATTGCTGTGCTTACAGACTCCGTGTGGCAGCTACCTTCTGAGAAACACGTGTGGGGTATGATGTCAAAGGAAAACATGCATAAAATCTGGAAAAGCTGTTAAATGCCCTTTCCCTTTTCAAATATCTATGTGCATGAGACTGGGTTTTCTTTATGTGTGTATTGCAACTAAAACAGCACATCACAACTGATTGAACACCGAAGAAAATATGAGTTATGGGCTTTGTTCCATTAAGCCAGACATTAAAGACATTTGTAAAAACGTGAAACACTGACCACTCCTTTTTAATCTTTGCTTTGAAAAAGTTATTTTAATAAAAATGTTATTTTTATAAAATGTAATGTGTTCGGTTTTTAAAATAAATCTAAATATTGGAAATTTTTCTTTTCTTTAAAAATGGATGCATATAACCCATATAAACTGCATGGTTTGGGAGACTCAATAATTTGTCAAGAATGTGAAAGGACTCCTTGTTGGGTTAAGTACAGAAAATATACATGTATTAGTCAGCTACACACACTGCTCCCATCCCCCTAACAACACCTGAAACTATAAGCCTGTTAGTCCCTTGGTTTTCAAAACTGAGGAAGAGGCTCCCTAGAGAAACCTTCACTGAACCATAATACAGTGAATAAAACTGGAGCTAACCTGGTTCGAGTGAAAGTGGTATCTCCGGCTTCCAGGCCTTCCAAGCTACTGTAAAAGCCGCCAAAGGTGCTTCATACAGTTACACACAATACAATTTTAAAACCTTATTTTAAACGAGCTACTCAAATTTACTGCTCCCAAAAGTTTCAGAAAGACCATCTCAAAAGGATCATTTTCAATTGCACCCTCCAGCAAACATCAGAAGTGTGGTATTTGTCTCTTCAAAAGGAAGCACAACCTGTTTATAAAGAAATCTCAGGTGGCTAAAAATGTCTAAGGGTTCCTTTTTGAGAAAATACTGAGGACTGGTGGATGGGTACAGACAATCTGAAAAGGCTTCCTAGAGGAAAAGATGCTATGATTAAGCTAGCAGAAAAATCTCAGCTCAGAGATGAGAGATTCATTTAGAAAGGGGTAAGGTGCGGCAGATTCCCTAGGTTACAAGGAGACCTAACAGCCAGGCACTATGTGGCTTTCAAGTATCAGAGTGCTGTAGGCTACATTCAAAATTTGGTGTTTGAGACAAGGCAATAATTCCTCATTCCTGAATCTGGGGCAGAAATTTACCTTCTATTTAAATGAGTTTCCTACTCTAGGTAAAATCAAAATTATGGAAATATACCAAGCCTGAAGCCTTAAAAGGAATACGTGGTGTTGAGATAAAAATTACTCCAGTTCACATACTCTGAGATGCAGACAGGATAGAGCTGTGTCCAGAGAAAATAGGAGTCCTTAGTTTTAAAAGTAAATCAGGGGGGTGGTGTAGTGGGTAAAGCTGTTGCCTGCAGTGCTGGCATCCCATAGGGGTGCTGGTTCGAGTCCTGGCTGCTCCACTTCTGAGCCAGCTCTCTGCTATGGCCTGGGAAAAGTAGGAGAAGATAGCCCAAGTCCTTGGGCCCTTGCACCTGCGTGGGAGACTTGGAAGAAGCTCCTGGCTCCTGACTTCAGATCAGTTCAGCTTCGGTCGTTGCAGCAATTTGGAGAGTGAACCAGCAGATGAAGACCTCCCTCTCTCCCTCTCTCTGCCTCTGCCTTTCATATAAATACATAAATCTTT
The DNA here is from genome assembly GCF_051225735.1 of Oryctolagus cuniculus. Lineage (NCBI taxonomy): Eukaryota > Metazoa > Chordata > Mammalia > Lagomorpha > Leporidae > Oryctolagus > Oryctolagus cuniculus. The sequence continues at coordinate 168,972,537 of NC_142868.1, read as the reverse complement.
TAAAAAAATTAAAGCAGGAAAATTATTTTTAGCAACAGTACAGAATGGCTGCAATGGGCTATTGGCTGTACAGGTTGAGCTAAGGGAAATTAGGAAATAACTTTAGAAGTCAGGGCCTTTCACAACCTATTTTTTGAGCTCAACAGTATTTCCTATGCATTTCACAGTTGGTCCCTGAGAAGCTATATGATGAGCTACCTATTTGGCTACCCAACATCCTATGAAAGAAACAAGGTAAATCATTTAATTTAGAAAAACAAATGTTTACTAAATAAAGGATTATGATAATTGTATTTCTGTAATTATTAAAATGAACACATACAAGCCAGCAGTTTCCACAGGGGAAAGCAAGACTGGCTTCCTCCATGTAAGCAGACTTGACCACAGGGATTTTCTTACAAGGCAGGGGTGGAGGTGGAGGGGTGTGAACAGCCTTCTCTCTTTTTCTATTACACACTCTTCCTCATCCTTCCTTCTGAATTTGCTAATAGGCATAAGATGTCTCTCAGAAACAATTACCCTCTCACTCTACTCAATATTACATGAGTTCATTGATGGAAATCTATCCCACATCTCACCAGTACCTACTCCCTTTAACTATATTCTTCCTCATGTGCTGTCTTTGTTTAAAAGGAGAATAAAAACATACCCGAAAGGCCTCCTTTTAAAGCTTTATTATTTATCAGGGAAAACACATGTGTTATTTTGGTATAAAGGAACGAGGTAGTATTTATCATAGAATCAAGCATAAAGTTATTTATTTAAAAAAGATCAAGCTTACTGATCATCTAACAAATTGTTACCAGAGATCTATATTTGAAAATCACGAATAAAGAAAATCACTACAATTATTTTAGCTGGAAAAGAAGTTTATTTTTCTTCAAACAATAAAAGAATTGCCAGACATAAATTCCTTAAAAACTATCTACCAATAATAGCTATGTGTTCTTAGGATTAAGTGATTTAACTAATCTGCCTCTAGAGGAGGTTGGAAAGAAAGAATTCGATGATCTAAAATCCCTTTAAGCTCTACCATTCTTCCTTTATTAGATTTTTCTTAAACTCAGGGAAATTCAAGAGGATCTGATGAGAGACAAGCCTATGAAGAAAAGTATAGTTTATATATGTGGGATTTCATCAAGGTGGCATGTGCCAATGCCATCTCACTATTCCAAGTGATCAATTTCAGTTCACAATTGATCATAATGAAAGGACTAAGAGTCAAAGGGAGCACATAAACAAGTCTAGTACCTGCTAACACTAACCGATAGAATAAATAAAGGGGAGAGTGAGCCAACATGGGAAGCGAGATACTCAGCAGACTCATAGAATGGCAGATGTCCTAAATAGCACTCTGGCCTCAGAATCAGCCCTAAAGGCATTCGGAGCTGGCTGAAAAGCCCATGAGAGTATTTCAGGCATGGAAAGCCAAGACACTCTGGCAAAAAGATCTCTGTGAGTGAGATCCCAGTGGAAAGAACAGGTCTTCAAAGAGGGAGGTGCCTTTCTCTGAAGGGAGGAGAGAACCTCCACTTTGACTATGACCTTGTCTAAACAAGATAAGAGTCGGAGAACTCAAGGGGCTTCCATAGCCTTGGAAACTCATGACTGGTGCATAGGGAGATTACTGATGCCATAAACAGGAGTGTCAATTTGTAAAGTCAACAACAGGAGTCACTGTGCACTTACTCCTCATGTAGGATCTCTGTCCTTAATGTGCTGTACATTGAGGCTTAATGCTATAACGAGTACTCAAACAGTATATTTCACTTTGTGTTTCTATGGGGGTGCAAACAATTGAAATCTTTACTTAATGTACACTAAACTGATCTTCTGTAAAAAAAAAAAAAAAAAAGAAAGAAATTATCAATTCCCAACTTGACTCTCACTGGGATTAAACATGACAATAGGTCTGATCTGATTTCATCATCATTTTAAAAAAAATCATCTATTATTTTTCACTTTATGTTTCTGTGTGGGAGCAAACTGTTGAAATCCTTACTTAAGGTATACTAAGCTGATCTTCTGTATATTAAGATAATCGAAAATGAATCTTGATGTGAATGGAAGGGGAGAGGGAGTGGGAAAGGGGAGGGTTGTGGGTGGGAGGGACGGTATGGGGGGGGGAAGCCATTGTAACCCATGAGTCGTACTTTGGAAATTTATATTCATTAAATAAAAGATAAAATATATATATATATGTGGGATTTTTTGAATGAAATAAAAAATTTAGCTTCTAATCATGGCTAAATCTAAGAACTTTATGAAAAAACATATACACATTGAAAATATACAAACAGTAGCTATAAATAAAAATTTGGGGGCCAGTATTGTGGCAGTGAGTTAAAGTGCCACCTGTGATGCCAACACCCGATATGGGTGCTGGTTCAAGTCCTGCCTGTTCCACTTCCAATCCAGCTCCCCACTAATGTGCCTGAGAAAGCAGTGTAAGATGGCCCAAATGCTTGGGCCCCTTCCACCCAACATGGGAGACCCAGATGGATTCTAGGTTCCTGGCTTCAGACCAATCCAGATTCAGTTTCAGCTGTTGCAGTCATTTGGGAAGTGAACCACCAGATGGAAGATCTCGCTCTAACTCTGCCTTTCAAGTAAATAAATTTTTTTCACAAAAAGTTTATCACCTTCATCAGACAGAAATCCCTACCAGTCAGCACTTCTCTCTTGCTTTAGGATAGTTCATAGGATCATTAATGCAAAGGTTCACTAACCAACAGCATCAGAATCACTTGCTTAGAAATATAAATTATCACTTCCCTCTCCCACCCTAACATCTGATGCAGAAACTCTGGGAAAGGGAGTTGGCAAAACGTGCTCTAAGAAGGACTCCAGGGCCAGGGCTGGCACTGTGGTGTAGTAAGCTAAGCCTCTGCCTATGGCGCCGGCATCTGATAGGGGTGCCGGTTCGTGTCTTGGCTATACCTTTTCTGATCCAGCTCTCTGCTTATGGCCTGGGAAAGCAGTGGAAGATGGCTTAAGTGCTTGGGCCCCTGCACCCACATGGGAGACCTGGAAGAAGCTCCTGGCTTCAGATCAGCATAGCTCTGACTGTTGTGGCCATTTGGGGAGAGAGCCAGCAGATGGAAGACCTTTCTCTCTGTCTCTCCCTTTCTCTCTGTAACTCTACCCCTCAAAGAAATCAATAAAATCTTTAAAAAAAAAAAAAAAAAAAAGATTGGGGCCGGCACCGTGGCTCACTTGGCTAATCCTCCGCCTTGGGCGCTGGAATCCCATATGGGCGCCGGGTTCTAATCCCGCTTGCTTCTCTTCCAGTCCAGTTCTCTGCTGTGGCCCGGGAAGGCAGTGGAGGATGGCCCAAGTGCTTGGGTGCCTGTACCCATGTGGGAGACCAGGAAGAAGCATCTGGCTCCTGGCTTCGAATTGGCATAGCTCCGGCCGTCGTGGCCATTTTGGGGGTGAACCAACGGAAGGAAGACCTTTCTCTCTGTCTCTCCCTCTCACTGTCTGTAACTCTACCTGTCAAATAAATGAAAAAAAAAAAAAAGACTCCAGCTGATTCTGACACTGAATAATATTTGGTGACTACTAGGTAAGACACAACACCTTAAGGCAGGAGACAGCACTGTGGCACAGCAGATTAAAGCCCCAGCCTACAGTACCAGCATCCCATGTGGGCACTGGTTTGAGTCTTGGCTGCTCCACTTCCAATCCAGCTCTCTGCTATGGCCTAGAAAATCAGTAGAGGATGGCCAAGTCCTTGGGCCCCTGCACCCATGTGGGAGATCTGGAAGAGGCTCCTGGCTCCTGGCTTCAGATCAGCTCTGGCCGTTGCAGTCATCTGGGGAGTGAACCAGCAGAATGGAAGACGTCTCTCTCTCTCTCTCTCTCACTCTCACTCTCACGTTCTACCTTTCTCTGTAACTCTTTGAAATGAATAAAATAATTCTTTAAAAAAATTTTAAGATAAACTGTTTAATAAACTGTTAAATCTTGATTAGAATAGTTTTAAGTATTGAACATTTTCACTTATAGAAATTAAATGTCTACATAAACTTTAGCTATTCTTCATTAACCAAGGATGTAGACTCAGTTCACATAACAGGAGGAAATATTTGCAATTTATATATCTGAAAAGGAATTTGGCTCAGAATACATAAAGAATTTTTATAACTCAACAATAAAAAAGATCAATAAATGAAATGGGCAAAAATTTCTCAAAGGAAAAGAACAAATGACGAACACATACATGACCAAAAAAATGCTCAGCATAATTGATGCAAGTGAAAACCACAATGACATACCACTTCTTACCTACTAGAATGGGTACAAATAAGGAAGATAATAAAAGAGATAATAAGTAGAGCTGGCGCTGCAGCATAGTAGGTTAAGCCTCCACCTGCAGCATCCGCCTCCCATATGGGCACCAGTTCAAGTCCTGGCTGTTCTACTTCTGATCCAGCTCCCTGCTAATGTGCCTGGGAAAGCAGTGGAGGATGGCCCATGTCCTTGGACCCCTGCACCTATGTGGGAGACCTAGAAGAAGCTCCTGGCTCCTGGCTTCAGACTGGCTCAGCTCAGGCTGTGGTGGCCATCTGGGGAGTGAACCAGAGGATGGAAGACCTCTTTCTCTGCAGCTCAAATAAATAAATCTTAAAAATAAACAAAAAAAGTGTTAGTGAAGATGAGGAGAAACTGGAGCCTTCACAGTATTGCCACTTCAGAAAATAGTCCATTAGCTCTTCAAATAAAGAATTTCAGGGGCCAGCACAGTGGCACAGCAGGTTAAAGCCCCTGGCTGCAGCACTGGCATCCCATTTGGGCGCCGGTTCTAGTCCCGGCTGCTCCACTTCCGATCCAGCTCTCTACTATGACCTAGGAAAGCAGTAGAAGATGGCCCAGGTGCTTGGGCCCCTACACCCATGTGGGAGACATGGAAGAAGCTCCCAGCTCCTGGCTTCATATAGGCTCAGCTCCAGTCATTGTGGCCATTTGGGGAGTGAATCAGTGGATGGAAGACATCTCTCTCTCTCTCTCTCTGTCTCTAGCTCTTTGTAACTCTTTTCAAACAAATAAAATAAAATAAAAATTTTTTAAAAATTATCATATACCACAGCAATTCATCAAGAAAAATAAAAATATTAGCACTCAAAAACTTGTACACAAATGTTTACAACATTATTCTTAATAGTCAGAAGGTAAAAATATCCCAATAGTCCACCTACTGATGAATTAATAAACAAAATATAGTATATTCATATAATACCATTTGGCAATAAAAGAAATGAGATATTGATATAGGCTTAAAGTTTTAGTGAATCTTGGCAACATTTTGCAGAGTGAAAGAAGTCAATCACAAAAGACTACATATTATAATGATTCCACTTACAATGTACTTATTGAATATAGAAATCGATAAAGACAGATGATAGAGTAAGAGTTGCCTACGGCTGAGGGCTTGGAGATGATAGCAAAAGGATACAAGATTGTTTTTGGGTGGTGAAAATGATTAATAGGGGCTGAGTCTGTGATGCTGTGGTTTAAGCAGTTGCTTGCAATGCCAGTATCCCATATCCTGGTGCCAATTAGAGACGCTGCTACTTCACTTCCGATCCAGCTTCCTACTAATGTACTTGGGAAAGCAGCAGCAGATGGCCCAACTATTTGGTCCCTGCCACCCACATGATAGACCTGGATGCAGTTTCTGAACTTTCTGAAGTTCCCTTATATTCATAAAGGAAGTGAAATTAGCACTTCACAGAGGTATTTGTGCTCCTGTGTTCACTGAAGCATTGTTCATAATAGCCAAGATACTGAAACAATGTATATGTCTACAGACAAGTAAATGGATAAAGAAAAGGTAGTATGTATGTATGCATATTCACAAACACACACACATATATGATGGAACATTAAAAAAGGAGATACTGCCATTTGCAGAAATATGAATGAATCTAGGGAATGTTACTCTAAGGGAAATAAGACAGGCACAGAAAGACTGCATGATGTCACATGCACAGAGTTTAGAAAACTGAAATAACAGAAACAGCAGAATAGTAGCTACCAGGGGCAGAGATGGGGAAGTAATGAGGAGATAAGGGTCTCAGGGCTCACACTTGGCATTGCGATAGATGAGTAAGTCCAAAAACATATGTATGGTATAAAGACTACAGTTAGTGACATTGTATTGAATACTGAAAGGATTTTAGGTGCTATTACCACAACCAAGGTGAAATGACAGACATGTTAATTTGTTTGGCTGTGGTAGCATTTTACTATGTGTATATATAGGGATATTTCAGAAAGTTTAGGAAAAAAATTAAATTAAAAGATGGGTTTACTATGGTACAAAAATATATTTGAAATCCATGCATAGTTTTGTCATAATATGTATTTTTCATGAACTATTGGAAGACACATCATTTGCACGGATTTCAAAGTTTTGTGCACCAACATAAACTTATCTTTTAATTCCATTATTCAGGAACTTTTTGAAGTACCCACAAATATATTAATATCATGTTCTACAGCTTAAATATATACAATAAAAATAAACAAACAAGTAAATGGATGGATTATATGATATGTTATGTATTAATAAAGATCCTATCATGGAAGGTATTTAGCCTGGCAATTAAGATGCCGATTAGGACCCTTCACACCGTATGTAGGCTCTACATCACCTCTGGTTCCTGATTCTAGCTTCCTGCTAATGCAGACCATAGGAGGCAGCAGCGATGACTCAAGTGACTGAGCTCCCACCACCCTCATCAGGACAGAAATTTTATTTCTCAGTTTCCAGCTTTCATCCCAGTGAGGGGCTACTGTGAGCATTTGGGGAGTAAATCAGAGGATAGGAACTACTTCCCTCCCTCTTATACAGAACTTAAAACCAAGAAGTTCCTACCAAAAAAAAAAAGAAAAATAGAGCAAAAAGACATGAAAAAAATGTATGTATTTGTTAGCTGCAAAAGTAGTTTCATTAGTATGTATCAATCAATGGCTGAACAATTATATAATACACAAAATAAACTTTATACACATAGTATTATAAGCATTCTCACAATATTCTAGGCATCTGTCCTAACCAAGCACGGTTTGAATTACATTTATTTAGGAACTAACTACCAAAATTTGTTCCAAATGTTGAAACTTCTGACAAAGCAACATTTATATTAGGAATTAAAAATATACTTAAAAAAAAAAACAGAAAATAAACTGGCAGTGTCTCCTTCATAAAACACTCAACAATTTTCACCTCAATTTCTTGCACTAAAATATCAGCAGCACAAAGGGAACAAGGGTTTTCAAATTGTGACTGTAGACTTGAGGACCCCCAGAAGTACTCCAGGTACTACCAGGTGTAGAGAAGCAGCCTAACTGTTCTCACTGCCTGTGCCACCCTCCCCCACCCCAAATCATTTTGGTGATCGGTCCCTAGAGTGGATTTTCATTTAAGATTTAGTTTGTTCATTTTTAATAAAAAGTACCACTTCTACTTTTTAAAAAAAGATTATTTATTTATTTGAAAGGCAGATTTAGAGAGAGGCAGAGGCAGAGGCAGAGAGGGGTGGGGGGAGTTTTCCATCTGCTGGTTCACTCCTCAGATGGCTACAATGGCTGAAGCTTTGCAGATATGAAGCCAGGAGCCAGGTGCTTCTTCCAGGTCTCCCACGTGACTGCAGGAGCCCAAGGACTTGGGCCATCTTCTATTGCTTTCCCAGACCATAGCAGAGAGCTGGATCAGAAGTGGAGCAGCGGGGACTTGAACCAGAACTGCAGGCGGCGGCTTTACCCGCTCTGCCACAGTGCTAGCCCCACTTCTACTTTTAAAAAAGAAAGGGAGGGGTCTCATTATTGAGAGGAAAGAACTAAGGTTTTTGATGTCCAAAAGATGAGTCCATGTAGATTCTGGGGAATGAGACTGTTGGAATGTACGAAGACAAAGAAGAGATTTTCTTTTTTTTATTTTTATTTTTTATTTATTTGAAAGGTAGAGGGCAGAGTCAGACATCTTCTATCCACTGGTTTACTTCTCAAATGTCCACAAAAGCTGAGGTTGGGCCAGGCCAAAGCCAGGAGCCTGGAACTCAAACCAGGTTGCCTTTGTAGGTAGCAGGGAGCAAAGTACTTGAGCCTTCACCTGCTGGCTTCCACCCTGAGTATTAGCAGGAAGCTGAAATCAGAAGTGATGCCAAAACTTGAACCTGAGCACTCTATTGGATGTGGGCATTCCAAGCAGCATCTTAACTACTGTACCAAATGCTTGCCCCAGAGAGATTTAAACTTCCAATGCACACGCATTTGTATTACCTGAATATTGAATGTGCATTACTATTAGTTTCCTCCAAGACAAAAAAAAGACCTCAATTTGTTTTATTTTTAAAAAATCAATTGAAGCACCATTACTATGCCCAAAATTATTAGCATATTGGTTTTTCAAAGATTATTTATTTATTTGAAAAGCTGAGTTAGAGAGAGAGAGGGAGGAGAGACAGAGTTCTTCCATCCACTGGTTCAATTCCTAAATAGCTACAATGGCCAGGGCTACATCAGGCGGAAGCTAGGAGCCTGGAACTCATTCAAGTCTTATTTTTTTTTAAAGATTTATTTATTTATTTGAAAATCAGAGTTATACAGAGAGAGAAGAAGAGGCAGAGAGAGAGAGACAGATCTTCCATCTGCTGGTTCACTCCCCAGTTGGCCGCAACAGCTAAAGCAGCGCCAATTCGAAGCCAGGACAGGAGCTACTTCCAGGTCTCCCACAAGGGTGCAGGGGCCCAAGTGCTTGGGCCATCTTCTACTGCCTTCCCAGACCACAGAAGAAGGTTGTATTGGAAGTAGAGCAGTCGGGACTTGAACTGGTGCCCATATGGGATGCCAGCACTGCAGGTGGCGGCTTTACCCACTAGGCCACAGTGCAGGCCCCTCCATTCCAGTCTTCCATGTGGATGGCAGGGGCCCAAGCACTTGGATCAACTTCTGCTGCAAGCAGTCAAGACATATGGGATACTGGCATTTCAGGCAGCAACTTTACCCATTAGGCCACCAAAGTTGCTCAAGTTAAATACTATAAAAGGGTTCTCATTAGCAGATAAACTCCAAATAAAAGCAAACGCTGGGGAGGCTGTGTGGCACAGCAGGTTAAGCCACTGCTTGGGATGTAAAAGAGAGTACTGATTCTAGAGCCCCAAGCCCCAGCTGCTCTGCTTTCCATCCAGCATTCCTGTTAACATATACTAGGAGGCAGCAGGGGATGCCTCAAGTCCTTGGGCCCCTGCTACCCACATGGGAGCCCTGGATGGAGATACAGGCTCCTGGCTTTCAGCCAACAGGTGGAAAATCTCTGTCTCTCTTGGTCACTCTGCTTTTTAAGTAGATTAAAATAAATTAAAAAATAAACAATGTTTTTTAATGCCAATTAGAATTGGCTTATTAAATAGATCTAAAAATATTTCTAGCTATGTCAACTTTTTCCGCTACGCAAAGTTTATCTGGTAGATTTACAGAACACACTTGGATGTTACAGCCTGAAATGTTTGACTGAAAATCTTTTTATTTTATTTTATCTTTTTGACAGGCAGAGTTAGACAGTGAGAGAGAGAGATAGAGAGAAAGGTCTTCCTTCCGTTGGTTCACCCCCCAAATGGCTGCTAAGCCAGCGCTGCGCCGATCCAGAGCCAGGAGCCAGGAGCTTCCTCCTGGTCTCCCATGCGGGTGCAGGGACCAAGCACTTGGGTCATCCTCCACTGCCTTCTTGGGCCACAGCAGAGAACTGGACTGGAAGAGAAGCAACCGGGACAGAATCCGGCGCCCCAACCGGGACTAGAACCAGGGGTGCCGGTGCCACAGGCGAGGATTAGCCTAGTAAGCTGCAGCACTGGCCAAGACTAAAAATCTTAATACAGTCAGTAGAATGAGAAATTATCTCTGCTAATAGAATTTTAAGGTGTTCAGTGTCCTTGCTTCAGATGGGTATGGGGAATAATAGGCAAATTTTTCCCCTCCTCTGAAAACTTTCTTTCCAAAAGTTTGTGTAGCTCCTCTGCAGGATTAAGTATAATTATCAATGCCACCTAAAAAGATGCATTCTCATTATGAAATAATTTTACCAAAACTTTCAAAATTAATTCTACTTCCACACCAACACAACTTCAGATTGGGGAAAAGTTATTTTCAAAAAATTCATATGCAAATGCATGGTAAAATTTCTCAACAAGTGCATTTGAATGCACACAAAGAAAAATAATACTTTACCTATAAAATAAAAACAATTAGGATGACATCATATTTCTCATTTTTAAAAATGTGGATCAGCATGTGAAAGACCTGAATGAAGCTCCAGGCTTCAGCCTGGCTGAGCCCTGGCTGTTGCAGTCATCTGGGGAGTGAACCAGCAGATGGAAGACCTCTGTCTGTCTCTCCCTCTGCTTCTTTAACTCTGACTTTCAAATAAATAAATCTTTTAAAAAAAAAATGGTGGGTCACAAGGAAATGGCACTTTTTTTTTTAGGGGCTAAAAGAACTGTCAATCCAGAATTAATACTCAGCAAAAATATCCTTTTGGAATGAAAATGTCAAAAAATTCCCAAATGAAACAAAACTAAGAAAATATGTTGCCAACAGTCCTACCCTAAAAGAATGGCTAAAGGAATTCTTAAAAAGGAGAAGAATATGACAGACAGTTCAGAGCTTCAGGAAAGGAGGAAGAATGTGGAGAGAAAAAATATGGGTAAATATAATAAACTTTTCTTCATGACTTTTCTAAATTATATTTTATAGTTGAATTATAATATTGTTTAATGTGGTCCTGAAATGTATATAGAGAAAATATTAGTACAAGCATAAACAGAAGTAAAAGGAGGGAGGCAATGTTTCTCTGTGTTACTCGAACTGATAAAAATATAAACAGGCTATTCAAAGTTATATTTACATAATGCAACATTTAGAGTAGCCACTAAAAAAAACTATAGAGATACTAAAATAAAACCTATAAAAAATCAAAATAGAATTCTAAAAAATTTAAGTAACCACTGTTAGAAAAAAAGATAATGGAAATGAAAACTGAGCCAGATAGACAATAATAAGTGGAATGGCAAACTTAAGCTCTAACTTATCAATAACTGTATTGGAGGGGCAGGCCTTGTGAAACAGTGGATTAAGCCACCAACTAAGATGCCAGCATCCCATATCAAAATGCCAGTTGGAGCCAGGCTGCTCTATTTTTGATCCAGCTCCCTATTAATGTGCCTAGGAGGCAGTGGATGATGGCTCAAGTACTTGGGTTCCTGCCACCCATGTGAGTGACCCAGATGAAGTTCCTGGTTCCTGGCTTTGAGGGAATGAACCAGAAGATGGAAGATATCTGTCTTCCTGTCTCTGTCTCTCTGTTACTCTGCCTTTTAAAATAAATAAATAAATAAATCTTTTTAAATTACACTGGATATGATTTTTTTAGAAAAAAAGATTTATTTATTTGAAACTTAAAGTTACACAAAGAAAGAGGTGGAGATAATAAATAAGTATGTATGTATAGGAACAAACATAGCATATCTAGGGTTTAGTTTATCCAGATTCAGGCAGCCATTGGGTGTCTTGGAATCTATCCCTCATGGAAAAGGGGTGGGGGGAGACTACTGTATAAAGATGAAATTTGTGATAACAATAACATAAATGGGAACAGTATTGAGTTGAATAGAAACAGAGTTTTGTATGCTACTAAAGTTAAGCTGATATTAATCCAAACTAATTGTTATCATGTAGGATGTTAAATGTAATGGTACCCATAAGGAAAATATCTTTTAAAAAAAATAACAAATGCTGGAAGACCACACCTTCACCACGCTCCTGTGTAACCTCATGCCCCTACCTGACCACACCTGTGTGCCCAGCTGCCAATCAGGCTAATTAACCACTCCCTTTTGGAAATGGATTAAAGGCCTGGAACACGGTGGGCCTAGCCCTTTTTTCCCTTTTGCCCTGGAACTGCTTGCTGCACACACACACACACCCCCCGCCCGCCCGCCCAGTGCCTTCCAGCCACCCGCCACATGCTTCCTGGTCTGCATGCTCCTCCACATGGATGGCTCCTGGTGCTCGGTATGAATCCAGATTTACCTTTCTTTCTTAGATCTCTCACTGAATAAAAAGCTTAAAACATTAAACACACACACACAAGAGGGGGGCTGGCGCTGTGGCACAGTGGGTAAAGCCACCACCTGCAGTGCCGGCATCCCATATGGGCGCTGGCTCTAGTCCCAGCTGCTCCACTTCCAATCCAGCTCTCTGCTATGGCCTAGGAAAGCACTGGAAGAAGGCCCAAGTCCTTGAGCCCCTGCACCTTCATGGGAGACCAGAGGAAGCTCCTGGCTCCTGGATTCAGATCAGTGCAGCTCCGGCCATGTGGCCATCTGGGGAGTGAACCAGCAGATTGAAGACCTGTCTCTCTCTCTCTGTCTCTGTCTCTCTGTAACTCTGCCTTTCAAATAAATAAATAAATCTTTTAAACACACACACACACAAAAGGAAATGATAATGAAGTCAAAATAGTTCACTACATAAATTTAAAGAATGCAGTATGTAATAAAGGAAATGAATTTAAAAAATACAAAACATAGAAAAAAGTAGCAAAATAGTAGCACTCCTTCTATGTCAGTAATTAAACTGAATCAAACTCTCTAATCAAAAGTAGAAATTGGCAGAACGAATTAAAATACATGATCCAACTATATGTATCTGCCAGAGACCTACTTTTCATCTAAAAATATAAAGAGATTTGGGGCCAGCACTGTGGCGTAGCGGGTAAAGCCGCCGCCTGCAGTGCTGGCATCCCATATGGGCGCCAGTTTGAGTCCCAGCTGCTCGACTTCTGATCCAGCTCTCTGTTGTGGCCTGGGAAAGCAGTGGAAGATGGCCCAAGTCCTTGGGCCCCTGCACCCACGTGGGAGACTGAGAAGAAGCTCCTGGCTTCGGACTGGCACAGCTCCAGCCATTGTGGCCAATTGGAGAGTAAACCAGTGGATGGAAGACCCCCCCCCCCTCTCTCTCTCTGCCTCTGCCTCTCCTTCTCTGTGTAACGCTTTCAAATAAATTAATCTTTAAAAAAAAAATATATAAAGAGATTCAAAGTGAAAGACTGCAAAAAGATACTCCACACATATAGTAAGAAAAGAGAGCTGGAGTGGCTTTACTAATGTTAGATAAAATGGGTTTTCAGTCAAACATTATTACAAGAGACAAAGATTAAGAGGGTTAACTCATCAAGGAAATATAAGTACTAACAATTATAAACATATAGACAAACAACGGAGCTGTAAAATATAGAAGACAAATATTGACCAAAAAGAAAGAATTCAACAATAATAGCTGGAAATTTCAATATATCAAGTTAGGCCAGCGCCGCGGCTCACTAGGCTAATCCTCCGCCTTGCGGCGCTGGCACACCGGGTTCTAGTCCCGGTCGGGGCGCCGGACTCTGTCCTGGTTGCCCCTCTTCCAGGCCAGCTCTCTGCTGTGGCCCGGGAGTGCAGTGGAGGATAGCCCAGGTGCTTGGGCCCTGCACCCCATGGGAGACCAGGAAAAGCACCTGGCTCCTGGCTCCTGCCATCGGATCAGCGCGGTGCGCCGGCCGCAGCGCGCTGGCCGCGGCGGCCATTGGAGGGTGAACCAACAGCAAAGGAAGACCTTTCTCTCTGTCTCTCTCTCTCACTGTCCACTCTGCCTGTCAAAAAATAAAAAAAAAAAAAAAAATTTTTTTAAATTAAAAAATCAATATATCAAGTTAAATAATGGATGGATAGACTATCTTGAGAAGACCAATAAGGAAACAAAGAACTTGAATACCATAAACCAATTAGACCTGACAGACATATACAGAACACCCTACTCAGTAACAGCATAATACACACTGCTCATGTACATCTAGGACATTTTCCATGATAAAAAGCCATGACACAAAATAAAATCCCTATAATTTTTTTTCTTTTTCTTTTTTTTGACAGGCAGAGTGGACAGTGAGAGAGAGAGAGAGACAGAGAGAAAGGTCTTCCTTTGGCTGTTGGTTCACCCTCCAATGGCCGCCGCGGCCAGCGCGCAGCGGCCGGCACGCTGCAGCCGGCGCACCGCGCGGATCCGAAGGCAGGAGCCAGGTGCTTCTCCTGGTCTCCCATGGGGTGCAGGGACCAAGTACTTGGGCCATCCTCCACTGCACTCCCGGGCCACAGCAGAGAGCTGGCCTGGAAGGGGGGCAACCGGGACAGAATCCGGCACCCCAACCGGGACTAGAACCTGGTGTGCTGGCGCCGTTAGGTGGAGGATTAGCTTATTGAGCCGCGGCGTCTGCCCCAGTAAATTTTTAAAAATTAAAATCATACATTTTTTTTCTGATTTAAAACATTAGAAACTAGTAACAGAAAATGAAAAAAAAAAACTTGTAAATATGTAGAATTTTTTAAATATGGATTTATTTTATTTAGTTAGTTATTTGAAAGGCAGAGTAAGGAAAGAGAGCGCAAGCGACCTAGAGTCAATCTTCATCTGCTGGTTCAAGGCCCAGGTCTGGGCCAAGCCAAAGCAGGAGCCAGGACCATCATACTAGTCTCCCACATGGATGGCAGGGGCCCAAACACTTAGGCCATCTTCACTGCCTTCCCAGAAGAGTTAGCAAAAAGCTAGATCAGAAGCAGAGTAGCTGGGACTCAAACTGGCATTCCAATATGGAATTCTGGTGTCACATGCTTGGACCCCTGTACCTGCAAGGGAGACCTGGAAGAAGCTTCTGGCTCCTGGCATCAGATCGGTGCAGCTCTGGCCATTGCGGCCATCTGGGGAGTGAACCAGCAGATGGAAGACCTCTCTCTCTGTCTCTACCTCTTTCTGTAACTCTTTCAAATAAATAAAATAAATCTTTAAAAAAATAAATAAATAAAAGCTACAAAATGCTGCTGAAGAAAATTAAAGACGACCTAAATAAATGAAAAGCCATCCTATGTGCACAAGCAGTAATACAACACTGTTAGGACATAATTATTAGCCAAAGTAGTCTAGATTCAAAGCAAGCTCTACTAAAATTCTAACAGTTTTCTTTTTCCCCCAGAAGAGGAAATCCCAGTCCTCAACTTCATACAGAACTGGAAGACATATATTTTAGGAGCCAAAATAATCAAGAAAATGTTGGAGGACTCATACTTTGTTACTTCAAAACTTACTACAATGCCACATGGCATTATATAGAAATGGCATAGGTAAAGACATATAGACCAATGAAACAGACCTAAGAGCCCAGAAATAAACATAGATCTATAGGCAATTAATTTTTGAAAAAGATACAAAGTTCATTCAATAGGGAATGAATTTTCTCTTCAACAAGCTACTGGGGACAACTCATTCTCACATTTAAAAATATTAGAGACTTCACTCAAACCAAACAGAAAAATTAGCCTAAAATATATCAATGATCTAAAAATAAGAGCTAAAAACATAAGTCTCTTAGGAAAAAATAAAGGTAAGTCTTCAGGACTTTGGACTTGGCAATGTATTGTTAGTTATGACACCAAAAGCCAAGAAATGAAAGTAAATAAATTGGATTTCATCCAAATTAAAAACTTTTGTTCAGGGGCCAGTATTGTGGCACAGTGAGTGACGCTGCTGCCTGTGATGCTGGCATCCCATATGGGTGCCAGTTCGTGTCCCAGCTACTCCATTAGCTCCCTGCTAATGTGCCTGGGAAAACAGCAGAAGATGGTCCAAGTACTTGGGTCCCTGCATCCATGTGGGAGACATGAATGAAGTTCCTGGCTTTGGCTTTGCCCAGCCCTAGCCATTCTGGACATTTGAGGAGTGAACCAGAGGATGAAAGATCTCTTTGTCTCCTCCTAATTCTGCCTTGCAAATAAATAAATAAATCTTTAAAGAAAAAAATATTTTGTTCACCAGAGGACATGGTCAAAAAACTGAAATGCTAACCTTTTGATTGGGTTTGGAATCAGATAACATACTTGAAGACATACATCTGTTAACATCACAATTCTGTTAGAATCTCCTAAAATTCAACAACAGAAAATACAAACAACCAAATGAAGAAATGGGCAACGGACTTGAACAGGCATTTCTCAAAGACATACAAATGGCCAACAAGCACATGAAAAAATGTTCAACATTATCAGTTATTAGGGAAATACAAACCCAAAGCCCAATGAGATACCATTTCATACCTACTAGGAGGGGGTATAAAAAAGAAAAAGGAAAAGAAACTAAGCGTAAGCAAGGATGTGAAGAAATTGACCTTTGTGCATGCTGATAAGGAATCTAAGATGGTACAGTCTCTGCAGAAAATAATGTGGCAGTTCCACAAAAAGCTAACCATAGCAATCACCAGCTGACCCAGCAATTACACTTCAAGGTACACACCGAAAAGAACTGAAAAAGGGACTCAAACTGACATTTGTATGCCAATGTTCATTGTAGCATTGTCCACATAAGTCAAAAGCTGGGAAATACTCAATATCCATGGATAGATGACTTGATAAACAAAATGTGCTAAATACACACAAGCACTTGGGCCATCCTCAACTGCCCTCCCAGGCCACAGCAGAGAGCTGGATCGGAGGACTAGAACCAGGTGCCCATATGGGATGCTGGCACCACTGACAGAGGATTAACCAAGTGAGCACAGCACCGGCCCTGGAATGAAATTCTGGTATTGCTACAATATTTAAGGTCTATTTGCAAACATTATGCTAAGTGAAAGAAGTCAGAAACAAATGAAAAAAATACTTAAAATTCCACATATCAGAATACGAACGATCCAGAATAGGCAGATTGATACAAAGTAGATTAGAGGTTACTATAGAATGGGAGTAGTAGGGATTTATTGCTTAATGTGTACAAAGTTTCTGTTTGGGGTGATGTGAAAATTTTGGATGGGATTCTAACTAACATCATTGAACAGCATTCTTGAAAATGGTTAAAACAACAATTTTAACATTACAAAAATTTTACCACAAAAATTCAAAGAATAAATGATTAAATATGGGGTAGGCACTGTGGTGCAGCAAGTTAAGCCACCATCTGTGATGCTGGTCTTCCAATACTAGAGTACCACTTTGACTTCAACTGCTCCACTTCTGATCCAGCTCCCTGCTGATGCGACTGGGAAAGTGGTGGAAGATGGCCCAAGTACCTGGGATCCTGCACCCACATGGGAGACCTGGATGGAGTTCCAGGCTCCTGGCTTTGAGTGTTGTAGTCATTTAGGGAGTGGGCCTACAGATAAAAAAACTCTTTCTCGCTCTCCTTCTTTCTCTGTCACTCTGCTTTTCAAATAAATTACTCTTATTTTAAATAAGTTATTAAATATATGTACATAAATCAAAATCCCACCAAACTCCTTAAACAGCTATGAATGAAATTATCAAAAGGATGCTTCATTACAAATTACTGAGCCATCCACAAATAATACAAACAGAAAACAACTGTTTCAGGAATCAAAGAATAATTAAATTTAAGTTAACATTCCAAAAAACTCAATTTTAATTAAAAATTTAACTTGAAACTTGTTTTATTCTTTGATTTCTCTGTAACTTTCTGTGTGCTAGGATTGATATCATTCAATTCAGCTACTTTAACAAGTATAGGCAGATTATGGATTTTTTAAATCAGATGTAAATTTCTTAAAAATAGCAATTATTATTTTATTTTTAAATTTATATCCATAATACTTAGCCAATAATAAGTTCTCAACTAAATTGGTAAATAAAACGAAATCAGTAAAAATCAGCAATGGTAGTAGCATTAAAAAGACTCTCAAAATCATCTTCCTGTTACAGTTTAAAAATACCCATTTTGGGGCTAGCGTGATATAGTAGCATGGGTTAAGCCGCCTACCACCCATGATGCCAACACCCCATACAGGTGCCATTTTGAGTCGCAGCTGCTCTACTTCTGATCTAGCTCCCTGTTAATGTGCCTGGGAAAGCGGCAGAAGATGGCCTAAGTGCTTGGCACTTGCCACCCACATGGGAGGGCCAGATAAAACGCCTGTTTCCTGGCTTTAGTCTGGCCCACCTCTGGATATTGCAAGAGTGAACCATAGAGGGAAGATCTTTTAGTAGCTGCCTTTCAAAGAAAGAAATAAATCTAAAAAAAGGAAAACAAAAACCGATTTTTAAGTAACATCTAAAAATTTCAGAGCCCATAAAACTAAAACTTTAAGACTTTTATTTATTTAAGATTTTATTTATTTATGTAAAAGGTAGAGTTACAGACAGAGAGAGGTAGAGACATAGAGAAAGGTCTTCCATCCACTGGTTCACTCCCCAAATGGCTGCAACAGCCAAAGCTGGGATCCAAAGCCAGGAGCCAGGAGCTTCTTCTGGGTCTCCCACATGGGTGCCGGAGCCCAAGCACTGGGGTCATCTTCCACTGCTTCTGCTTCCTCAGGCCATAGCAGAGAGCTGGATTTGAAGAGGAACAGTCGGGACATGAACTGGCACCCATAGAGGATGCTGGCACTGCAGGTGGAGGCTTAACCTACTATGCCACAGCGCTGGACCCCAAAGCTAATACTTTAAATGACTTCTACATTCCCACCCCCAATTCCAATGGATGGTTGCCAGGATTTGCATTTAAGAGGAATTTCATTTACTGGTTTGTGTTTGTCTCCCTCAGAGGTAGCCCATACTAGAATGGTAACCAGCAAAGAATAATCTTTGTAGCTGAATTGTTGGGCTGCTCAGGATACTCACTGTTGATCTGCCTGAAGTACTCCCAGTTCACTAGTTCAGATAGTAATAACCTTGCCATCCTTTGCAATTGTTTTCTTTTCTCTTACTGTCCAGGTTGCATTTTTGCACATTAAAGAATTAATTACCAAAGCAATGAATATGAAAATCAGTTTATTTGATTAACCACTGAACAAACATTAATTTCAATGAGAAGTTTGTTTTTGCCTCTTAAGAATTCACCAAGACATCCTTTTTTTTTCTTTTCTTTTAATATAAGGAGTTGGTGGGGGAAGGACAAGTACCTACCTAAGTGGAAGGAAACTATAATTTTTTTTTTTTATTTTTTTGACAGGCAGAGTGGACAGTGAGAGAGAGAGACAAAGAGAAAGGTTCTTCCTTTTGCCTTTGGTTCACCCTCCAATGGCTGCCGCGGCCGGCACGCTGCGGCCGGCACACCGCGCTGATCCGAAGGCAGGAGCCAGGTGCTTCTCCTGGTCTCCCATGGGGTGCAGGGCCCAAGCACTTGGGCCATCCTCCACTGTACTCCCTGGCCACAGCAGAGAGCTGGACTGGAAGAGGGGCAACCGGGAAAGAATCCGGTGCCCCGACCAGGACTAGAACCTGTTGTGCCAGCACCACAGGTGGAGGATTAACCTATTGAGCCATGGCGCTGGCCTATAATTTAATTATTCCAACTCAGGCAATTCACAGGCTGAGAGATAACACTGGCCATGAGAATGAGTCTCTCGGATCTGACTTACAGGTAGCACAAGTGACTGAGGGCCCCAGCAGCTACACTAAAATCCACCACTGCATGTGTGCACTAGCGCTGTTTCTCACTGGCTCCTCCCACTCAGTGATGAGCACAGAAGGCAAGTACTAAGGCCAGCCTGTTCCTGGGTGATGTGGAATTCCTGTGGTAGGCAACTTTTACTCAAAGACTTGGCAAACTTTCCTTAGTACTGCACTGTAGTCTAAGACATCTTCACCCAAAGTTGCTTCCTTCCTTAGCACTTTCCTGCACTTGGAGACAGACATGCCTCACAGTCCGTTGACTTCTCTCACAAGTATTTTTTCACCTAACAAATTTTTTACATGCTTATGTCCATCTCGGCATCTGCTTCTAAGAGGACCTAAATTAATACAATGACAAAAGGTTTGCCTTCAAGTACCAAACATTTTTTTTAAATCTGGCCACTTTAAAAAATTTCTAAGATATAGTATTTGCTACCCTGTTTGCTAAAATAGAATATACTAAACATAACTCCAACGCCTTGTGGCTGGTAAAGATCTCAAATAAGATACACCTAATTCATTAGCAGTGTGTTCTTGAGAGGACAGAGTCAGAACCACGCGCAATTCTACAAATATATAATGGGCACTTGTTCTACATCAGAAATACCTTAAGCATTACCTGTAACACAAAAGTCAGTTGGATGCTATGCATGCCCTCAAGGCACTCCCAATCTACAAGAAGATAGAAGCCACAGATTGAAACAACCTTTAAAATCAGACTATCATTAACTTAAAATTGAGGTCTGAGGCATTTGAAATGTACTTTGAAAAACATCAGCAGTGCCTTAAGGGTGTACTTGCCTGTGATTATCAAGGACAGTTCAATGAAGATGCCTTCCACACCTGCCATGGTTGGCTATCCCCAAAGTGTACATCCCTGCTGTCATGGTTCTCACACACTCTCATCCCCAAATACTGAAGGTTTCTCAGTCCACCTCCAAATGGGCCCCTCTCCTGGTACTCCCTCATTTTGCACCATCACTACTTAGACCCCCAACCAGAAACCTGGGCGTACTCTGACTCCTCTCCTAGGACTGTGCTAACTTACTCTTCAAGCTACCTCTAAATCTCACTAAAACCAGTCCACTTTTCTCTATCTCCATAGCTGCCTAGACAAGGCCATCATCATCTCTTCCATGATGCTACAAGGAAATCCTTACTACTCTTCCTGTCCACAATTCAGTCCCCATTAATCCATGGCCCTAGAGCACGCAATGATCCTTAAAAATGCATGTCTCGCTGTCAATATTCTGCTTAATATTCTCCAACGGCTAGGCCCCATACTTCATATTCCAGCGACTTGGAATTCTGAAAATTCTGGCTTCCCCTTGGCCTCTGAGCTACCACAACCCCTGGACTCATTTCTTCCTAATTCTTAGCTGGCTAATCCTTACATTTTAAATGTCACTTCCACCACTCCACTCAGAAGCAGGCAAGAACAGTCTCCTTTCTTC